>NC_057798.1:804151879-804457972 GCF_018294505.1 Triticum aestivum
AATTTTGAAAGACTCTATTGGGCCTCCAAGCGCAGAGTTTTGTAGGGCATCAACAAATTTCCCTCAAGTGGATGACCTAAGATTTATCAATCCATGGGAGGTATAAGATGAAGATGGTCTCTCTCAAACAATCATGCAATCAAACACAAGAAAACTCTTGTGTCCCCAACACACCAAATACAATGGTAAATTGTATAGGTGCAGTAGTTCAGCGAAGAGATGGTGCTACAAATGTAGTATGGATAGTAGATATAGGTTTTTGTAATATGAAATAATAAAAACAACAAGTTAAGAAGTGATGAAAGTGAGCACAAACTGTATAACAATGCTTGAAAACAAGGCATATGGTTTATACTTTCACTAGTGCAATCTCTCAGCAGTACTAACATAATTGAATCATATAATAATCCCTAATGCGATAAAGAATCATTCCAAAGTTCCTATCGGAAAACGTAGGATGAAAACGTGTATCAACCTTTATGCCTAGATTACCCCAATGTCACGACGGGAATCCGCAAGTTGATTACCAAAACATATGTCAAGTGATCTCAATAAATTACCCCATTGTCACCACAGGTATCCACAAGCAAGGCATACATCTCACATCAGAAGTATTCAATCCAACATACGACACTTCAAAGAGCAAGACTCAATTCATCACAATAAAGATAGAGAGGGAAGAACACCATATGATCCAACTATATTAACAAAGCTCATGATACATCAAAATCATGCAAATCAAGAACAAGAGAGAGAGAGAGAGAGAGAGAGATCAAACATCTAGCTACTGGTACATACCCTCAGCCCTGAGGGTGAACTACTCCATCCTTGTTACGAAGGTAGCGGTGATGACGAAGATGGCCTTGTTGGGGAACGTAGTAATTTAAAAAAAATTCCTACGCACACGCAAGATCATGGTGATGCATAGCAACGAGAGGGGAGAGTGTTGTCTACGTACCCTCGTAGACCGAAGCGGAAGCGTTATGACAACACGGTTGATGTAGTCGTACGTCTTCACGATCCGACCGATCCAAGCACTGAACGTACGGCACCTCCGAGTTCTGCACACGTTCAGCTCGATGACGTTCTCCGGGCTCCGATCCAGCAAAGCGTCGGGGATGAGTTCCGTCAGCACGATGGTGTGGTGACGATTATGATATTCTACTGGCGCAGGGCTTCGCCTAAACTCCGCGACGATATGACCGAGGTGGAATATGATGGAGGGGGGCACCGCACACGGCTAAGGAACGATCCGTAGATCAACTTGTGTGTCTATGGGGTGCCCCTTGCCCCCGTATATAAAGGAATGGAGGAGGGGAGGGCCGGCCCTCTCTATGGCGCGCCCTAGGGGAGTCCTACTCCCACCGGGAGTAGGATTCCCCCCTTTCCTAGTCCAACTAGGAGTCCTTCCAAGTAGTAGGAGTAGGAGACAAGGAAGGGGAAGAGAGAAGGGAAGGAAGGAGGGGGTGCGGCCCCTCCCCCTAGTCCAATTCGGACTAGGCCATGGGGGGGCGCGCGGCCTGCCCTAGGCAGCCCCTCTCTCTTTCCCGTATGGCCCAATAAGGCCCAATACTTCTCCCCGGCGAATTCCCGTAACTCTCCGGTACTCCGATAAATACCCGAATCACTCGGAACCTTTCCGAAGTCCGAATATAGTCGTCCAATATATCGATCTTTACGTCTCGACCATTTCGAGACTCCTCGTCATGTCCCCGATCTCAATTGGGACTCCGAACTCCTTCGGTACATCAAAACTCATAAACTCATAATATAACTGTCATCGAAACCTTAAGCGTGCGGACCCTACGGGTTCGAGAACTATGTAGACATGACCTAGAACTATTCTCAGCCAATAACCAATAGCGGGACCTGGATGCCCATATTGGCTCCCACACATTCTACGAAGATCTTTATCGGTCAAACCGCATAACAACATACGTTGTTCCCTTTGTCATCGGTATGTTACTTGCCCGAGATTCGATCGTCGGTATCTCAATACCTAGTTCAATCTCGTTATCGACAAGTCTCTTTACTCGTTCTGTAATACATCATCTCGCAACTAACTCATTAGTTGCATTGCTTGCAAGGCTTATGTGATGCGCATTACTGAGAGGGCCCAGAGATACCTCTCCGACATTCGGAGTGACAAATCCTAATCTCGAAATACGCCAACCCAACAAGTACCTTCGGAGACACCTGTAGAGCACCTTTATAATCACCCAGTTACGTTGTGACGTTTGGTAGCACACAAAGTGTTCCTCCGGTAAACCGGAGTTGCATAATCTCATAGTCATAGGAACATGTATAAGTCATGAAGAAAGCAATAGCAACATACTAAATGATCAGGTGCTAAGCTAACTGAATGGGTCATGTCAATCACATCATTCTCCTAATGATGTGATCCCATTAATCAAATGACAACTCATGTCTATGGCTAGGAAACATAACCATATTTGATTAACGAGCTAGTCAAGTAGAGGCATACTAGTGACACTCTGTTTGTCTATGTATTCACACATGTATCATGTTTCCGATTAATACAATTCTAGCATGAATAATAAACAATTATCATGAAATAAGGAAATAAATAATAACTTTATCATTGCCTCTAGGGCATATTTCCTTCAGTCTCCCACTTGCACTAGAGTCAATAATCTAGATCACATCACCATGTGATTAACATCGATAGTTCACATTATCATGTGATTAACACCCATAGTTCACATCGCCATGTGACCAACACCCAAAGGGTTTACTAGATTCAGTAATCTAGTTCACATTGCTATGTGATTAACACCCAAAGAGTACTAAGGTGTGATCATGTTTTGCTTGTGAGAGAATCTTAGTCAACGGGTCTTTCACATTCAGATCCGTTATGTATTTTGCAATTTTCTATGTCTATAATGCTCTGCACGGAGATACTCTAGCTAATTGCTCCCACTTTCAATATGTATCTAGATCGAGACTTGGAGTCATCCAGATCGGTGTCAAAACTTGCATCAACGTAACCCTTTACGACGAACCTTTTGTCACTTCCATAATCGAGAAACATATCCTTATTCTACTAAGGATAATTTTGACCGCTGTTCAGTGATCTACTCCTAGATCACTATTGTACTCCCTTGCCAAACTTTGTTTAGGGTATACAATAGATCTGGTACACAACATGGCATACTTTATAGAACCTATGGCCAAGACATAGGGAATGACTTTCATTCTCTTTCTATCTTCTGCCGTGGTTGGGTTTTGAGTCTTACTCAATTTCACACCTTGTAACACAGGCAAGAGCTCTTTCTTTGACTGTTCCATTTTGAACTACTTCAAAATCTTGTCAAGGTATGTACTCATTGAAAAAACTTATCAAGCGTCTTGATCTATCTCTATAGATCTTGATGCTCAATATGTAAGCAGCTTCACCGAGGTCTTTCATTGAAAAACTTTTATTCAAGTATCCCTTTATGCTATCCAGAAATTCTATATTATTTCCAATCAATAATATGTCATCCACATATAATATTAAAAATGCTACAGAGCTCGCACTCACTTTCTTGTAAATACAGGCTTCTCCAAAAGTCTGTATAAACCCAAATGCTTTGATCACACTATCAAAGCATTTATTCCAACTCCGAGAGGCTTGCACCAGTCCATAAATGGATCGCTGGATCTTGCACACTTTGTTAGCTCCCTTTGGATCGATAAAACCTTCTGGTTGCATCATATACAACTCTTCCTCCAGAAACCCATTCAGGAATGCAGTTTTTACATCCATTTGCCAAATTTCATAATCATAAAATGCAGCAATTGCTAACATGATTCGGACAGACTTAAGCATCGCTACGGGTGAGAAGGTCTCATCATAGTCAATCCCTTGAACTTGTCGAAAACCTTTTGCAACAAGTCGAGCTTTGTAGACAGTAACATTACCGTCAGCATCAGTCTTCTTCTTGAAGATCCATTTATTCTCAATTGCTTGCCGACCATCGGGCAAGTCAACCAAAGTCCATACTTTGTTCTCATACATGGATCCCATCTCAGATTTCATGGCTTCAAGCCATTTTGCGGAATCTGGACTCATCATCGCTTCCTCATAGTTCGTAGGTTCGTCATGGTCAAGTAACATGACCTCCAGAATGGGATTACCGTACCACTCTGGTGCGGATCTCACTCTGGTTGACCTACGAGGTTCGGTAGTAACTTGATCTGAAGTTACATGATCATCATCATTAGCTTCCTCACTAATTGGTGTAGTAGTCACAGGAACAGATTTCTGTGATGAACTACTTTCCAATAAGGGAGAAGGTACAATTACCTTATCAAGTTCTACTTTCCTCCCGCTCACTTCTTTCGAGAGGAACTCCTTCTCTGGAAAGGATCCATTCTCAGCAACGAATGTCTTGTCTTCGGATCTATGATAGAAGGTGTACCCAACAGTCTCCTTTGGATATCCTATGAGGACGCATTTCTTCGATTTGGGTTTGAGCTTATCAGGATGAAACTTTTTTACATAAGCATCACAACCCCAAACTTTAAGAAATGACAACTTTGGTTTCTTGCTAAACCACAGTTCATATAGTGTCGTCTCAACGGATTTAGATGGTGCCTTATTTAATGTGAATGCAGCTGTCTCTAATGCATGATCCCAAAACGATATTGGTAAATCGGTAAGAAACATCATAGATTGTACTATATCCAATAAAGTACGGTTATGACGTTCGGATACACCATTATGATGTGGTGTTCCAGGTGGCATGAATTTGTGAAACTATTCCACATTGTTTTAATTGAAGACCAAACTCGTAACTCAAATATTTGTCTCAGCGATCAGATCGTAGAAACCTTATTTTCTTGTCACGATGATTTTCCACTTCACTCTGAAATTCTTTGAACTTTTCAAATGTTTCGGACTTATGTTTCATCAAGTAGATATACCCATATCTGCTCAAATCATCTGTGAAGGTCAGAAAATAACGATACCCGCCGCGAGCCTTAAAACTCATCGGATCGCATACATCAGTATGTATTATTTCCAATAAGTCAGTTGCTCGCTCCAGTGTTCTGGAGAATGGAGTCTTAGTCATCTTGCCCATGAGGCATGGTTCGCAAGCATCAAGTGATTCCAAAATTCCATTAGCATGGAGTTTCTTCATGCGCTTTACACCAATATGACCTAAACGGCAGTGCCACAAATAAGTTGCACTATCATTATTAACTTTGCATCTTTTGGTTTCAATATTATGAATATGTGTATCACTACGATCGAGATCCAATGAACCATTTTCATTGGGTGTGTAACCATATAAGGTTTTATTCATGTAAACAGAACAACAATTTATTCTCTTACTTAAATGAATAACCGTATTACAATAAACACGATCAAATCACATTCATGCTCAACGCAAACACCAAATAAAATTTATTTAGGTTCAACACTAATCCCGAAAGTATAGGGAGTGTGCGATGATGATCATATCAATCTTGAAACTACTTTCAACACACATCGTCACTTCACCCTTAACTAGTTTCTGTTTATTCTGCAACTCCCGTTTCGAGTTACTACTCTTAGCAACTGAACCAATACCAAATACCGAGGGGTTGCTATAAACACTAGTAAAGTACACATCAATAACATGTATATAAAATATACCTTTGTTCACTTTGCCATCCTTCTTATCCGCCAAATACTTGGGGTAGTTCTGCTTCCAGTGACCAGTCCCTTTGCAGTAGAAACACTTAGTCTCAGGCTTAGGTCCAGACTTGGGCTTCTTCACTTGAGCAGCAACTTGCTTGCCGTTCTTCTTGAAGTTCCCTTCTATCCCTTTGCTCTTTTCTTGAAACTAGTGGTCTTGTTAACCATCAACACTTGATGTTCTTTCTTGATTTCTACCTTCATCGATTTCATCATCATGAATAACTCGGGAATCATTTTCATCATCCCTTGCATACTATAGTTCATCACGAAGTTCTACTAACTTGGTGATGGTGACTAGAGAATTCTGTCAATCACTATCTTATCTGGAAGATTAACTCCCACTTGATTCAAGCGATTGTAGTACCCAGACAATCTGAGCACATGCTCACTAGTTGAGCGATTCTCCTCCATCTTTTAGCTATAGAACTTGTTGGAGACTTCATATCTCTCAACTCGGGTATTTGCTTGAAATATTAACTTCAACTCCTAGAACATCTCATATGGTCCATGACGTTCAAAACATCTTTGAAGTCCCGATTCTAAGCCGTTAAGCATGGTGCACTTAAACTATGAAGTAGTCATCATATTGAGCTAGCCAAACGTTCATAACGTCTGCATCTGCTCCTGCAATAGGTCTGTCACCTAGCGGTGCATCCAGGACATAATTCTTCTGTGTAGCAATGAGGATAAACCTCAGATCACGGATCCAATCCGCATCATTGCTACTAACATCTTTCAACACAATTTTCTCTAGGAACATATCAAAATAAACATATGAAAGCAACAAAGCAAGCTATTGATCTTACAACATAATTTGTAAAATACTACCAGGACTAAGTTCATGATAAATTTAAGTTCAATTAATCAGAACTCCCACTTAGACAGACATCTCTCTAGTCATCTAAGTGATCACGTGATCCAAATCAACTAAACCATAACCGATCATCACGTGAGATGGAGTAGTTTTCAATGGTGAACATCACTATGTTGATCATATCTACTATATGATTCACGCTCGACCTTTCGGTCTCCGTGCTCCGAGGCCATATCTGCATATGCTAGGATCGTCAAGTTTAACCTGAGTATTCCGTGTGTGCAAAACTGGCTTGCACCCGTTGTAGATGGACGTGGAGCTTATCACACCCGATCATCACGTGGTGTCTGGGCATGACGAACTTTGGCAACGGTGCATACTCAGGGAGAACACTTCTTGATAATTAGTGAGAGATCATCTTAAAATGCTATCGTCAATCAAAGCAAGAATAAGATGTATAATAGATAAACATCATATGCAATCAAAATATGTGACATGATATGGCCATGATCATCTTGCACCTTTGATCTCCATCTCCAAAGTACTGTCATGATCTCTATCGTCACCGGCACGACACCATGATCTTCATCATCTTGATCTATATCAATGTGTCATCACATGGTTGTCTCACCAACTATTGCTCTTGCAACTATTGCTGTCATATAGCGATAAAGTAAAGCAATTATTTGGCGCTTGCATCTTATGCAATAGAGAGACAACCATAAGGCTTTTGCCAGTTGCCGATAACTTCAACAAAACATGATCATCTTATACAACAACTTATATATCATCACGTCTTGACCATATCACATCACAACATGCCCTGCAAAAACAAGTTAGACGTCCTCTACTTTGTTGTTGCAAGTTTTACGTGGCTGCTACGGGCTGAGCAACAACCGTTCTCACCTACGCATCAAAACCACAACGATAGTTTGTCAAGTTGGTGCTGTTTTAACCTTCGCAAGGACCGGGCGTAGCCACACTCGGTTCAACTAAAGTTGGAGAAACTGACACACCCGCTAGTCACCTGTGTGCATAGCACGGCGGTAAAACTAGTCTCGCGCAAGCGTACGCGTAGTGTCGGTCCGGGCCGCTTCATCCAACAATACCGCCGAACCAAAGTATGACATGCTGGTAAGCAGTATGACTTATATCGCCCACAACTCACTTGTGTTCTACTCGTGCATATAACATCAACACATAAAACCTAGGCTCGGATGCCACTGTTGGGGAACGTAGTAATTTCAAGAAATTTCCTATGCACACGCAAGATCATGGTGATGCATAGCAACAAGAGGGGAGAGTGTTGTCTACGTACCCTCGTAGACCGAAGCGGAAGCGTTATGACAACGCGGTTGATGTAGTCGTACGTCTTCACGATCCGACCGATCCAAGCACCGAACGTACGGCACCTCCGAGTTCTGCACACGTTCAGCTCGATGACGTTCCCCGGGCTCCGATCCAGCAAAGCGTCGGGGATGAGTTCCGTCAGCACGACGGCGTGGTGACGATGATGATGTTCTACCGGCGCAGGGCTTCGCCTAAACTCCGCGACGATATGACCGAGGTGGAATATGGTGGAGGGGGGCACCGCACACGGCTAAGGAACGATCCGTAGATCAACTTGTGTGTCTATGGGGTGCCCCCTGCCCCCGTATATAAAGGAGTGGAGGAGGGGAGGGCCGGCCCTCTCTATGGCGCGCCCTAGGGGAGTCCTACTCCCACCGGGAGTAGGATTCCCCCCTTTCCTATTCCAACTAGGAGTCCTTCCAAGTAGTAGGAGTAGGAGACAAGGAAGGGGAAGAGAGAAGGGAAGGAAGGAGGGGGTGCGGCCCCTCCCCCTAGTCCAATTCGGAGTAGGCCATGGGGGGGTGCGCGGCCTGCCCTAGGCAGCCCCTCTCTCTTTTCCGTATGGCCCAATAAGGCCCAATACTTCTCCCCGGCGAATTCCCGTAACTCTCCGGTACTCCGATAAATACCCGAATCACTCGGAACCTTTCCGAAGTCCGAATATAGTCGTCCAATATATCGATCTCTACGTCTCGACCATTTCGAGACTCCTCGTCATGTCCCCGATCTCATCCGGGACTCGGAACTCCTTCGGTACATCAAAACTCATAAACTCATAATATAACTGTCATCGAAACCTTAAGCGTGCGGACCCTACAGGTTCGAGAACTATGTAGACATGACCTAGAACTATTCTCGGCCAATAACCAATAGCGGGACCTGGATGCCCATATTGGCTCCCACACATTCTACGAAGATCTTTATCGGTCAAACCGCATAACAACATACGTTGTTCCCTTTGTCATCGGTATGTTACTTGCCCGAGATTCGTTCGTCGGTATCTCAATACCTAGTTCAATCTCGTTACCGGCAAGTCTCTTTACTCGTTCTGTAATACATCATCTCGCAACTAACTCATTAGTTGCATTGCTTGCAAGGCTTATGTGATGTGCATTACTGAGAGGGCCCAGAGATACCTCTCCGACATTCGGAGTGACAAATCCTAATCTCGAAATACGCCAACCCAACAAGTACCTTTGGAGACACCTGTAGAGCACCTTTATAATCACCCAGTTACGTTGTGACGTTTGGTAGCACACAAAGTGTTCCTCCGGTAAACGGGAGTTGCATAACCTCATAGTCATAGGAACATGTATAAGTCATGAAGAAAGCAATAGCAACATACTAAACGATCGGGTGCTAAGCTAACTGAATGGGTCATGTCAATCACATCATTCTCCTAATGATGTGATCCCGTTAATCAAATGACAACTCATGTCTATGGCTAGGAAACATAACCATCTTTGATTAACGAGCTAGTCAAGTAGAGGCATACTAGTGACACTCTGTTTGTCTATGTATTCACACATGTATCATGTTTCCGATTAATACAATTCTAGCATGAATAATAAACAATTATCATGAAATAAGGAAATAAATAATAACTTTATTATTGCCTCTAGGGCATATTTCCTTCGGGCCTCTGATGATGGCTTCCCCCCTCCGGAAGGGTGTCAGAATAAGGCTCAGGATGAGAGCGCTTCGGAAGAGAGGTTTGCGGCGGCGAAAAAACTCATCTAGGTTAATTTTCAGGGGTTTTCGAATATATAAGAATTTTCAGCGTTGGTTTCATGCGGGGGGTTCCCAAGGACCATAAGCTCAGGTGGTGCCCCTTGATCTTGTGGCCCCCTTAGCACCTTCTGGTCCTTCCCGAAGCTTTCGGGTTCCCTTCTTGTCCATAAAAATCACCGTAAATTTTTGTCGCATTTGGACTTTGTTTGGTACGATTATTCTGCTAAACAAAGAAATAGACAAAAATAGAAATTGGCACTGGACGTTAGGTTAATAGGTTAGTTCATAAAAATCATATAAAAGTGCACCAAAACGATATAAAATCATCATAAACATGGCATGAGTACTTCATAAACTATACATACGTTGGAGACGTATAAGCATCCCCAAGTTTAATTTATGCTCATCCACGAGTAGGTAAATGATAAAAGAAATAATTTATGAAGTGTGAATACTAGAATAGTGCATAAGCTTAATCAATGATGATTCTAATAATTTTCCCTAGGGTGATAAACAACAACTCTTTCTCATAAAACTCATCATGATGAAATAGCAATTGATTCACATGTTATGGTTAAACAATGCACCTTTTGAAACTTAACAACCTATGTTCTTAGTCACCAAACAATTACAAAGAATATTATTTTCGGATAAGTCTAAGTAAAGCTCCACATACTCAATTATCATATAGTCTTATATGATTGCTAGTACTCGAAGTTTTAGAGAAACCAACATCCATCAGATACAGAGGAAGATATGGGCTTAATGTTTTGTCTTCCAATTTACTTATCATAGATATAATTGTCAACAATAATAATTCATGATCAAATATATTTGACTGGATATATATGCTAGATCTTTCCCCACCACATGATGCTTGTCAAGTGGAGAATAATTGAGGTGGGAATAAGAAGTTGACTCAACATAAAAAGTAAATAGGTATGCTCTTCGCAGAGGGAAGCATGGATTTGCTAATGTGTCAGAGCTCACTGCTTAAATCATAGATAATTTCATTTGAGAGGTGTACTTTTCCTATCAACGGTTCAACGACAAAAAAAGTTTTACGAGCGAGGGAGGCCATGGCGGCGGGCAACGCGTCGGCAAGGCGCCGGAAACTCGCGCGCGCCGGTCGATCTTGAGGGCGCGCTCATTGCGTCCGTCCTCTGGTGCCCCCTAACAACAATGGAGAAGGATGTGCAACAGTTGCGGCGGAAGAATGCCAAAGCACTCCTGTCCTCATGCGTTGGCAAAGGCCGCAGCGAATCCGAAGGCGAGGAGGCACGCCAAGGAGCAGGAACTCTAGCTCCAGAGGCTTTCCGGGGATCACATGGAGCTGTCGGACGACTCCGACTCCGACCACCCTCTAGCGGCCGACACCTACATCGAAGGCCAAAGCAGCACCGCCGACCGCAAGTGGAAAGAGGCAGCAAGGAAATTGTGATTTCCTCCGCCCTTCCCCGTTTAATTAAGTTTTTTATCGTATGTTTAGGTACTATCCGATTGACACCGCATCTTTTGGTTGTCCGAGATCGTTTATGCTACAATTATGCCCAATTTAACTAGATTTGATGCTACTTTGTTGATCTATGTAAGTTCATTTTCTACGTGCATGTGTTGAGGGGCCAGATTTGAGATACACGGGTTTGGACGCAACAAAATAAAGAGTGCCCGGTCAGTGCCCGCTCTACAGCCTAAGACATCAAATCCGGCCCCTCAAACGCCCACGGACGCGTCCGGGCGTGTCCTTGGACAGTGATTGGTCACGCCTCAAATTTGCTCCTCTGCATCTGAGTCTCTCATATTTCATCCCAGTGGCATGGTAGAGGAGCCGGTTCCCCACAGCCACCGCATGCACAATCTTTCTACCAGTCAGCCAATCAGCCAGCCAGTGTCCTCTTTTTTCAGGTATCTCCACTGCTATTAAACAATCAAAGAAGAACTTTCTTAGATGCACCCCGTAATTAGCCCCACCACACCGTCCGTATCAAACAACACCGTACGATTAGGCCCACGAATCTTAATATAACGGCCGTCATTGATTTAATAGCTTTATGGTGTGGACTTAGCAATTTTCGAGGACTGACCGTACTCCACCAGAGGAATAGGCGAACGACCGGTCTCGCTACCCCTACAATCACGCAATTCTGATCGCTAGCTACCCGTTCGGCAAAATCAATCTCTTGTTCGCTCGACGAATCTACCCGCCACCCCGCAGCTGCCTCCCGAGTTCCGATCACCTCCATCGTCGTCCGCCAACGCGCCTCGCCCGCGGCGCCGTCCGCCCGCGTGCCTCCTTCCGCCCCAATCGGAGGCAGTATAGGCGGAAAGGCACGTCGCGCCGCCACATCTGGAGAGGGAGGGGCAGGGGCACCAACGTCACGCTGGATGTGCCTCACAAGTGAGCAGCAGCCAGGTTGATCCGCTACCTAAATTTCTCTCTAAAACTGCTTACTCTGGGTTCTCTCTTCACCGCCGGCGAGGGTGTCGCCTAGGAGCGGCGGGGGCAGGGGGTCGCCGATGGGCGACCTGTGGCTGCGGACACGGGGAGGGGGAGAAGGGCCTGGGATACACAACGGGAGCCACGATAGTGAGATGGGCCTGACCATGCTCGTCAGCGACTGCCTCGAGTGCGGCGGCGGCGGAGACCCAGGCTCCCCGACCTCGCCCACTTCGCAGACAAGATCACCGTATGTTTCCGCCTCTGTTCTTTTCTGCTCAGCTCTGTTCATGTGGACTGTATGTTTCTGTTCGTGACTATGGCTTCCCCCAAATTTTGTTCGTCAAGTTGATTAGCTGGATGGCTGCTACCGTATGAAACTGCCCTTTAGCGCTTCCCAACCTCTGATAAGTATAGCTTATAGGAACGTTTCTGGAATCACATGTATATCGGCCGCTTCCAAATGAATTTGTCGTTAGTACTACATTTTTGGTAGCAGTTGCAGTTAATTGTCGTTAGTATTCCTTATGTTGCTAGCCTCTTCTGCTCTGGTTTGCAGCTGTAACTGTCGTTAGTATCTCTCAAGTTTTGATTGCACAATACAATTTAGTTATCTCTGAGGTTTTGAGTCCACCACAGTACAATTTAGTCTCAATTACCATGATTCATTCTAAAGACAAAATTTTCAGGCTTTTAGCCCAATTGCTCAGAGTTAAAATAAAATATCAGCGTGGGCATAAACTGTCCTCTGTTATCTGATTTGTAATCAACCAGGCCATGTGTGTGCGTCCTTATCAAGCCTGGTGCAGAGAAAGGCACTCTGTTATCTGATTTGCTCATTAGTTTTACCCAAAATAATAACTGAATAACTTAACTTAGTGTGTTGTTCTATGCTGAAGCTGACATTCTGCATATCTGCGTGTTCATTTTAGATGTACAAGCAAGCAGGAGACCAGAAAGAAAAGGAGGTGCTCTCCGTCGTTCACTCCCTCTTGTTCTTGATCCACGAGGCAGGGCTCCAGGATTTTGTAAGAGGTCAATGTACTGGCAGCTGCATCCGCCATTTACCCATGAAGCTCCTGAAGTACTCGAGATACGAAGCGGCTGTCTGCGTGTCCAAATGGCAGGCCTTCGACAAGATACCTGGAGGTAACCCACCAGACCAAGGCTTAGCTACTTATGTTGTTCGATTTTCTCCAGATTGCTGTGTGGCTGAGTTGTTTGTTGTTTTGCCAACCAGGTGATCATGAGTACATTGAATATTAGTGGATTTGAATCATCTTATGGTCTGCCTATAAATGTAACTTGATCATGGTAAGCTATGTTCCATCAACGATCACTTCCTTGACATTCTTTCTGCGCATCTCCTTGTGAAATACTTGGTGATATCCCTTGTTCATATTATGTTCCTTGGAGAATTTTTTGTTGGAAACTCAACAAGGTTAGATGATAACAGGACAGGAACCAAAATATACCGACACCTAGCTTTCTTTTTGTTGAGTGACACAGCTTAATTGGACAAATTTAACACAGGTGTATGTGTAGTGCTTTTCTACCGACCTTATTCTATTGAATGTTTGGTTCCTCCCCTTAAAATTTAGGTTGGAAATATACTAGATTAATAGTGGAAGCCATTTTTGCTTTGGTGATTTCGTGAAGTTCAGATTTTGGTTTATCACTATTCAGACTAATCTATGTAACGATTGCTTGGGATTTGCCTACAGTACATGAATTTAGTATCAGTTTACATAATATATAGACATGTCAAGTTGTTTGCATCAGAAATTCAATCCAGCAGAAGCATTGCCATTACTATTCGCTACAAGTTACTTGAGAAATAGGCCCTAGAGACATGTTTTAAGAAGCAGAACAAAGCTTTCTGTCTATAATTGCATAAATTCATGGAATCCTTGTGGTAGTTATTTCTCCAGGTATGGCAAAAGTCATGGAGTCTTTACTATTTGTAAATGTAAGTGCACACCCAAGTGCAGATCTCAGTAGGCTTTCTGAAGTATAACTGATCTGAAATTCTACAAAATTCATTTCTCGGTCTTTGCATGACCACCTCTGCGTCATACACAAGGTCCTTAGTAGAATGCATCATGCAGTGACTCCTATAAGGAAGGACTGGAACAAGTATTGATGTTTTACTTTTTATTATCTGTGTTTGTACTTTGCTTTGTGCTAGGAAAATTGGCTAAAGACCATCACTTTTACAGCACACATTATAATAAAACTATTCTCCTCCTTTCTTCTGTTGAAGTCCATGCATATCATGACATGCATTAAAGGACTCAAATTTCATTTTTGTTATTGTTTACATTACTTCCTAATTAAATCTATTAAACGGTTGTAAAAAACCTCTCTGCAAGTATTATATTTTCCGCTGAATGTGCTACTGCACAGAATATTTTTCTTGAAGTGTGATCAAAATATAACGTACATTGTGCCGATTAACTTTCTTCTGAATTGTTGTATCACCACAAGGGGCATAGTAGTAGTGTAGTACCGAGGAATTAATCCTCCAATTCTTCGGACTTCTGGGAGTGTTGTACTGTATTCTATGGACTTCTGGGAATTAAGCCTCAAATTCTTTGGACTTCCTCGCTATAATATTCTATGGTTGCATCAGTATTTCTGTTGGGATGCAGTTACAATTATCTCAAGGCTAATGGCATGCTAGATTTTTTGGACGTCTGGAAGTGTTGTACATATTTCTTAGTCATATAAAATCTTTGATGGTCACTTTATTTGCGCACAAACGAACTTCCATAACTTAATAATCTGATCCTCTATTGTAATGATACCACCTGTTATTTTTCATCAAAACATATGCTATACTTTGTCCAGTACTAAAGGGAAGGTTGAATTTTTTTAGCTGGTCATGCTTAAGCTGTTTGATGCTTTTGTTGATTACCGTTGCCGCTGAGCTTTCAAATTCTGAAGATAACAATCAGCCCAAATCCAAGATGGAAGCTAATTAAGTCTTCGAAGACTACCATTTTTTGGGAGCTCTTTGCTCCAACCTTGCATTGGCACCATGTTCACTTGGACAATGTTTATATGTCCCTTTGAAGTTCACCCAAGAAAATAAACATTCTGAAATCTTCATTGGATATTTAATTTGATTCCATTTTTACTATAAAATAGACTAAAATAGGCTACACCCATATATTCTCTATGGAGAAGTTGTTCATCCAGTTGATTCCCATTGATTTGTGACATTTTTTTACAGTTACGATTTCTTCATGGTCTGCTTGAACTTCACATGGCATTCTCAAAACAAAATTGATGGGTTTGTAATTTCTCCTTTTGTGTATAGAGAAGGGGTCATTCTAGAGAATGAATTCAAAATTGTATGCCCGCATGAATTTTGACATGGTTTGTTGAGACGTGCGTTGCACGTGCACATTTACTAGTAAAGACTAAAGAGTTGGTCACTATACTTCCTAGCGACAAATATTTCCTGACGGTAGGAGTACATGCTAGTACATTCAGAAAGTAGCATGTATGTCTGGGCATGCCCGTCCAACGGAGCACCGTATCTGTGTCGTTGCTCTCCTCGTCTTCTAACAATAAAATCCATACGGACGGTAGTACCAAAACTGAAACTGAAGAATTTGGACCGTTGGAAACATATGCTCCTGCTAACTGCTACGCAAGACTGCTAGTAGCCAGAGGAATTTAGAATCTTGTGTCATCACTCATGGAGGAGTTTGCACATAGCACCACGTACATAATCATGAAGAATATGTTCTCTTTCATGATAGTATCTTCTGCAGATTGGTGCCTGTGCATCCGGTTCAGAGCAATGGTCTGTAATTTAAACAGTAACACCAGCCAAGAGCTCTCTCATGGGCCGTTCCATTCTTTAACTGCAAGGCTCGAGGGAAGGGGAGCAGGTGAATTCTCATGTCCCGGAGACACGCATCCAGTAAACATATTCCAAGCCCAAACTTGCTTTAATTTGATTCCTAAACATGATTATGACACAATTCTTGTTAGTATTAAGCATGATTATGTAGTATGATGTATGACCTTGAGTATGACACAGTGCCATGCTAGACATAGTACCATGCCACTGCTAATCCACACATGTACTCCTCCATCCAATTGCGTTGGTCACATAAGAGAATTCAGGAATTCCAAAAGTATTAGTCGCAGTTATAATTAATATCTCGCGTCGTCATGCATTCTCGTGTTTCTCTCTCTCTCTCATGCATCCCCCTTTAGGCCTCCTTTAGTTCATAGGAATTTTGTACGAATTCTAGAGGGTAGGAATTTTGTAGGAAATAAAATCCTTTGAAGGCCTTTAATTTGTAGGAATGGATTCCTATTTCTATGTAGGATAACAATCAATCATTCATATTTAGAAGGAAAAAACATTAGCCTAGACTCAATGGAAAAGAAATTCCTATACTATGCAATGTCATAAACCGAAATTTCACTTTCTACCATTTGGTTTTTTCTTAAATTCTGTTAGTGAAACCAAAAACCAAAAATGGCTAGTCAAAGTTGCTAACCGAATTGTTATTTCCCCTTCCAGAGAGTTTCACTGAAGACTTCGCTATTTCCGCTGCATTTACTTCTTTTATGTGTCTCTTCAATGTTGTTATGATGAATTGTATCTGCTTCGTCTTAGTCCAAGTTTACATGTTTCTATCCATCACTTCGATGCCTTCCTTTGTCCTGAGGACTTTGATAGCATGTCATGGTTACTTTTTCTTCTGTCCGTTTCTTTTTGTTCTAGTTTAGTTTGTTGTAATTCAAAGAAATAGTTTCTTTCAAAGAATTTTATAAAATTCGCCCATTCACCCTCACAATGGTCGATTAAACACTCCTTCATACGCACACATGATTTTTTTTTCACCTGTGCGATTTTCTCTAATATGCATATAGCAAAATTTTGCAAAAAAAAAGTATCCAATGAAAGAATGATATTACCCTTTAAATTAAAGAAAACTGAAAACAAATTCAATTAATTATTGTTTCTAAGAAATGAATTAGTGGCATTGGTATTACTCTTTAAAGAAAAAAGATAATTATTTTTCAACAAAAAATTGCACACAATTTACAATGAATAAGCATTTTTAATATGCAATAAGCATATAATAATTGATTTTTCTAAAAAGTACAGAGTATTCTAGGAAATAATAAATTATTGGCATTAATATTACACTTAAAAATGAAAAAAAACTAAAACAAAACCTAAGTGAGTTTTCTAAAAAAGAATGAATTAGTGTTATTTGTGTTACCCTTTAAGAAAAATGATAATAAAGCAAATAAAACTAGTAATGATAAAATTTGCTGAGAGTTTACGCACAAATTGTGTTTTTAATATAATAGTGGTGGTGCCTATGGTCAGTGGATTGTTTGAAAAAAAAACATTATTTTTGCAAAAAAAATAAGCATATAATAATGCATAATTCACACTCAAAAAACATTTTTTTGCAAAACAACATTCTTTTTGCAGAAAAAAATGCATATAATAGTGGAATTTTTGCAAAAAAAGTAGTTTTCTAAGAAGGAATATATTAGTGCCATTGTTATTACACTTAAAGAAGAAACTAAAAAATATGAACTTACAAAACTAAAATAATGAAGTTTTCTAAGAAAGAATGAATTAGTGGCATTGGTAGTACTCTTCCACTACAAACAACAAGGAAAAAAATCACATACTGATAGAATTTCCACATAATTTACACAGAAATTATGCTTTTTATAATATGCAAGAAAACCTAGGAATTTGTTTTTAAGAAGGTTTCTAAGGAGGAATGAGTTAGTACCCTTAGTATTAGCCTTAATGGGAAAATAAAATAAAATAAAAATTAAAGGAAAATTAAAATAATAAGTTTTTGTAAGAAAGACTGAATTAGTGGCATTGGTATTACGCTTGAAAAACAAAGAAAATAGAAATTAAACTGAAAAAACAAAATGATGAATTTCTCTAAGAAATAATGAATTAATGGGATTAGCATTACACTTTAATATGAAATGAAATGAAAAAACTTTAAAACTTGCACACAGCTTTGCACTTAAATTGTGATTTTTTAAATATGCAAAGAATAAGCATATAATTGTGCATTTTTCACACTCTAGTGTACTAACACACATACTGCATAGTTATATCATGTATACATTTCCACTCATACAAATCCAAGAATAAGCGGTTGAAAAAATATAAAGAAAAGCAAAAGCAAAAAAGCATACAAACAAAAATACAAGCAATGTGTAACGGGCTTAAAGCCTAATGAGAAAATGGACTTACCCCAAACAGGGGCAAGTCAAAAATACAGCCTAAGAAAAAATTGGCTTAGTCCAAATAGGGGCAAGTCAAAATTCAGCCTAAGAAAAAATTGATTTACCCTAGACAGGGACATGTCAAAAATGGACCTAAGCAACACAAAGAAAAGAAGAGCAAAAATCTTGACAAAAGAATAAAATCGGAAAAATGATTTACCCAAATAAAAAATTCAGACGGCTTACATATAGCTAAAGTGACAAATAAAATACCAAGAAAACATTTGGCTTGGTGGGACCGCCACCGATTAATGTACTTATATATACTCCCTCCGTCCGGAAATACTTGTCAAATAAATTGATGTATCTAGACGTATTTTAGTTCTAGATACATCCATTTTTACCCATTTCTGCGACAAGTAATTCTGGACGGGGGGAGTAGTTATTATGGGGAAACTTGCTTGAAGCCTGCATATTACTTAGGAGGAAAAGGCAGAGAGGTTGAGGAGCAGAGAAGCTTAGCTAGATGATAGGTGAATGGATAACTGACAACTGGACTTTCTTTTTGTGAAGTAGATTTGTCAGGTCAGCAAGTAGTCTGATGAGGCGAGTGGGAGATCTCCCTGAAGAAGAGAACAGGGACTTGACCAAGAGGAAAAGGAAACTATAGCAAGGTGGCGTGCAAGTGATGAGTGAGAGTGATGCATGCATGCATGCAGGCATATGTCGACCTAGGGCATAATTGACATGGCGCCACATGCATCCCATTCCCTCCCTTGATGACCATGATCCATCAGGCCCTGCTGGACCACGCCCACCCCAACCCTACCCCCACATGCAGGGGCGGAGCCAGCCCAGCGAGACGCCCCGGGCCCCAGGCTTGCTACAGTGCCGCTACAGTGTCAAACAGTGCCTGAGAAGCTACAATCAACAAAGGAATTCCTCCCCACGCCCGGGGCCCAGGCCCCCCCGGCCTGGGTCTTGGATCCGCCACTGCCCACATGGAGGTCATGCAGCCTGGATGGTAATGGATTGTTTGTTCCTATCCATATATATCGACGTCGACGTGGAACTCTCACTGGTCACTGATATTCCAGCTACGTGTTATTATTCGACACACATGATCAGTGTTAATCAAGGCAAGAATCATCGTCGGTGTTATATTATTAGGACGCCGTGAGGCGCACTATAGGCAGCTGGCGCCTCGATCAAGAACTGGTTATCGGAGTCAGCGACGGCATGCAAAAACACAGGCTTGCATGCAGATGGCGACATGGATGCATGGTTTGAACTTGAACAAAGCAAAGACGAGGCCGTGTCGTGTGTGCAGCGCGGTGTAAAAGTTTATGCTTTACTCGATGTGTAGTGTACCAATAGTAGTGGCACAATGCATATAGTAAGTATCCTTCGGCTTACCGTATTTGCGCAATCGATGGAGCGCTACTTTGTTGAGTTTGTTCCTTTTGAGATGGGCGACAGCACGAATACTCCTACCTCGTGCTTCATCCATCCTTGCATGATCCATCCTCTTGAGTACTACTCCCTCCGTCCCAAAATAAGTGTCTCAACTTTATACTAACCATTGTACAAAGTTGTATTAAGCTTGAGACACTTATTTTGGGACGGAGGGAGTATTACTCTACTAAATCGCACGCACTGAAATCCAGAACAAATGCAAGTTAATTAACTGTAAGTTCCATGCATATGTTGTTTGTTTCCTCCAAACAAAGCAAAGAAAGCAAGGAATCCAATCCATCCAGCCAAAGGAGCAAAGGGCCTTCATGCACGCATGCATAGGAAGGAGGGAGAGGGAAAGGTAAAGGCGTGCACAGTAGCAGGAAACTTCACTAGTTGCCCCGGCACAAAGGTAAAGAAAGCACATGAAACACAAATCAGCACTGATGAGTGCGTGCATTTTGCTTCAGAGGTCTCCACTCAAAAGTAAGGCATCTTCGTCCCTGCAGGTTAAGAATGCAAAAGGCATATGCATGCCGTGGATGGAGATCCAGGTTCCCTCCCCACTCTCTCTCTCTCTCTCTCTCCTCGTTGCGCTGTTCACGTCAGGCCGCAACGATCACGAGGTCGACCCGTCCAAGTCTATCGTGGACCGCACGTCCAGGCGTGGACTCCAACCAGGAACAATAGGACATGTGTCGGCGACCCGTACCTTCATTTTTTGGATGTCGGACATGCGGAACTACAAAGACTTGAAACACGGATGCCGGCGAAGATCTAGACTAGATTAACTTTTGCTATGCTAAAGAAAATTGTCATGTCAGCTTTTATTTTATGAAATATATTAAAATTGTTATGAATGTGGATCGGTTTAAACAAAAATTATCTGGTTTGGATGAATATCATTTGGTTTGTTTAAATTCAATTTAAAATGTGACCGGGCAATCGAGATACACGTTGAAATGGCCATCTCCGGTATCCATGACTGTAGATGAATACCGTGTACTCCTTCTGGCCCTTTTACTTCGCATATTAGATTTGTGTTAAGTCAAACTTTGCAAAGTTTAACCGAATTTATATTAAATAATACCAACGTCTACAATACCATATATATATATATATATATATATATATATATATATATATATATATATATATATATATATACTTTAACTACATTTTGTAATGAATCTAACATTATTGATTTGACATTGTGAATGTTAACAATATTGTTTTTATAAGTTTGGTCACATTAAAAATACTTTAACTTTAGACAAAACTTATATGCGGACTAAAAGAACTGGAGGGAGTACGTTGAGTGTACTTGCACATCACATAGAAAGAGGATAAAGCAGAGAACATTGTAACATCCCAAATTTCCAATTTGGCATGTTATACATTAGATCATCATTGCATATCATATTTTATTGCATTTTTGGTTGATCCTAGAAATTCTACGCAACTCAAGACCCACGGAGAGAGTAGGGAATTTTGTTATTTTCATATTTGAGTTTTCTCAAATTTTGAAAAGAGGATCATTTAGTTTTAATTACTTTCTCTCTGAATATTCCATTATAAAAATAAAAGAGAGGGGATAAAATGACTTCTCCAAATTAAAGAAAATTTTTATTAAAATAAAAGAGAAATATTAAAATCAAACAAAATTTTTATTCGGATTTTTATTGCTATTTTATTTGAATTAGGAAAAAATGTGTTTTTCAAAATTGCATTAGAGGCCCAGATAAATGTTTACTTTGTCTACTATATTTTTAGACGATGGCGAAAGTTTATTTCAGGATTTTTGGAGTCCGTTTAATATTTCTTTTGTTTGTTTTTCTGCGCGTCGGAATTATTTAAAAAAAAAGTAACTGACCTACCGGGCCTTGTCCGCCCCGGACTCCTGGCCCGGCCGACCATAAAAGCCAGGAGGCCCGAGCCGCCAGCCCCCTCACCCGAAACCCTAGCCCCGCCCGATCCGCGCCGCTGCCGCCAGATCCGCCGCCGCCGCTGCCGCCGCGTCTCGCGCCGTCGCCCGCGACGCCGCGCCGCCGCGTCGTCTCGCCGTCGCCCCGTCCCGCCGTCGCCCTGCGCCACCGACCCCGCCGCCTCCCGCCGGAGCCCCACCACCGAAGAGCAGCCGCCGCCGCCGCCGCCGACCCCGCCGCCGGTTTTCGTTAGAAAACCGAATGGTTTTTTTTCGAAAACCCTAGGTTATTTATTTTAGATCGGTTTTTATTTTTTTCCTGGTTTAGTTAAATAACGGACGTTCGTCCGTACGTTCATTTTAACGAACGATATTCACCCGTTAGTCGCAGACAGCAAACATTCGTTCGTTAGGCTGTTTGTCATTTTTTCTTTTTCCAGGGTTTTCCGCGATTATTTTCGATCATGATTTCTGCCCTGATCTTCGTTTTAGTTTATCTTTTTGCTCATTTATCGGAATAAGGCGATTCAAGCGCTTAGGTCTTCGTCTCGAAGCCCTCTTTCTGTTTTGTCAACTTGAACAAGATTTTGGTACTGTAAAATTTGACTTTAGTCCTGATTAGTAAACGGATCTTGTTTCTTTCGTAGTTTGAGTTTCGTTGCTTCGTTTGTTTTGATTCTTTTTGCAGACCAGAGTTCTTCAGTTGAACTTTCTAGTTAGATCTTTTAATTGAGTTTTACCCGTGCTTCTAGTTTGAGTGCTTATGTATGTATTGTTTGTTTGCGATAGAGTACCCGGAGTGCGAAGCATGCTACTACGAGTCTCTAGGTTTTGCGGATCATCAGCAAGGCAAGTAAGAGTGTCGAACCCAACGAGGAGCAGAAGGAAATGATAAGCGGTTTTCAGTAAGGTTTTCTCTGCAATCACTGAAATTGTAGGTAATAGATAGTAACGACCAACAAGTAAATAAAGTGCAGCAAGGTGGCCCAATCCTTTATGTAGCAAAGGATAAGCTTGGATAATTTCTAATAATGAGGAAGGAGCTCCCGAGGACACATTGGGAATTATCGTCAAGCTAGTTTTTATCACGTTCATATGATTCGCGTTCGGTACTTTGATAATTTGATATGTGGGTGGACCGGTACTTGGGTACTGCCCTAACTTGGACAAGCATCCCACTTATGATTAACCCCTATCGCAAGCATCCGCAACTACAGTAAAAAGTATTAAGGTAAACCTAACCACAACATTAAACATATGGATCCATATCAGCCCCTAACAAAGCAACGCATAAACTAGGGTTTAAGCTTCTGTCACTCTAGCAACCCATCATCTACTTATTACTTCCCCATGCCTTCCTCTAGGCCCAAATAATGGTGAAGTGTCATGTAGTCGACGTTCACATAACACCACTAGAGGAAAAGACAACATACATCTCATCAAAATATCGAACGAATACCAAATTCACATGACTACTAATGGCAAGACTTCACCCATGTCCTCGGGAACAAACGTAACTACTCACAAAGCATGTTCATGTTCATAATCAGAGGAGTAATAATATGCATAAAGGATCTGAACATGTGATCTTCCACCAAGTAAACCAATTAGCATCAACTACCTGAAGGAAATATGCCCTAGAGGCAATAATAAAGTGATTATTTATTTCCTCATATCATGATAAATGTTTATTATTCATGCTAGAATTGTATTAACCGGAAACATGATACATGTGTGAATACATAGACAAACATATAGTCACTAGTATGCCTCTACTTGACTAGCTCATTGATCAAAGATGGTTATGTTTCCTAGCCATAGACATGTGTTGTTATTTGATTAATGGGATCACATCATTAGGAGAATGATGTGATTGACATGACCCATCCCGTTAGCTTAGCACATGATCGTTTAGTATTCTGCTATTGCTTTCTTCATGACTTATACATGTTCCTGTAACTATGAGAATTATGCAACTCCCGTTTACCGGAGGAACACTTTGGGTACTACCAAACGTCACAACGTAATTGGGTGATTATAAAGGAGTATTACAGGTGTCTCCGAAGGTACATGTTGAGTTGGCGTATTTCGAGATTAGGTTTTGTCACTCCGATTGTCGGAGAGGTATCTCTGGGCCCTCTCGGTAATACTCATCACTTAAGCCTTGCAAGCATTATAATTAATGAGTTAGTTATGAGATGACGTATTACGGAACGAGTAAAGAGACTTGCCAGTAACGAGATTGAACTAGGTATTGGATACCGACGATCAAATCTCAGGCAAGTAACATACCGATGACAAAGGGAACAACGTATGTTGTTATGCGGTTTGACCGATAAAGATCTTCGTAGAATATGTAGGAACCAATATGGGCATCCAGGTCCCGCTATTGGTTATTGACCGAGAATGGTTTTAGGTCATGTCTACATAGTTCTCGAACCCGTAGGGTTCGCACGCTTAACGTTTCGATGACAGTTTTATTATGAGTTTATAAGTTTTGATGTACCGAAGTTTGTTCGGAGTCCTGGATGTGATCACGGACATGACGAGGAGTCTCGGAATGGTCGAGACATAAAGATTGATATATTGGAAGCCTATGTTTGGACATCGGAATAGTTCCGGGTGAAATCGGCATTTTACCGGAGTACCGGGAGGTTACCGGAACCCCCCGGGGGGTTAATGGGCCTACATGGGCCAAGAGGGAGAAGAGGGAAGGAGCAAGGAGGGGGCCGCGCGCCCCTCCCCCTCCTAGTCTGAATAGGACAAGGGAAGGGGGGCGGCGCCCCCCTTTCCTTCCCCTCTTCCTCCTCTTTCCCCCCTTCTCCTATTCCTACTTGGAAAGAGGGAGTCCTACTCCCGGTGGGAGTAGGACTCCCCCCTGGCGCGCCCTCTAGGCCGGCCGCCTCCTCCCCCCTGGCTCCTTTATATACGAGGGCGGGGGGCACCCCAAAGACACACAAGTTGATCTACAGATCGTTCCTTAGCCGTGTGCGGTGCCCCCTTCCACCATATTCCACCTCGGTCATATCGTCGCGGAGTTTAGGCGAAGCCCTGCGCCGGTAGAACATCATCATCGTCACCACGCCGTCGTGCTGACGGAACTCATCTCCGGAGCCTTTGCTAGATCGGAGGGCCGGAGATTGTCATCGAGCTGAACGTGTGCTGAACTCGGAGGCCCCGTACGTTCGGTGCTTGGATCGGTCGGATCGTGAAGACGTACGACTACATCAACCGCATTGTGCTAAACGCTTCCGCTTACGGTCTACGAGGGTACATGGACGAACACTCTCCCCTCTCGTTGCTATATCATCACCATGATCTTGCGTGTGCGTAGGAATTTTTTTGAAATTACTGCGTTCCCCAACAGTGGCATCCGAGCCTAGGTTTTATGCGTTGATGTTATATGCACGAGTAGAACACAAGTGAGTTGTGGGCGATACAAGTCATACTGCTTACCAGCTTTTCATACTTTGGTTCGGCGGTATTGTGAGATGAAGCGGCCCGGACCGACATTACGCGTTCGCTTACGCGAGACTGGTTTCACCGTTACGAGCACTCGTGCTTAAAGGTGGCTGGCGGGTGTCTGTCTCTCTCACTTTAGCTGAATCGAGTGTGGCTACGCCCGGTCCTTGCGAAGGTTAAAACAGCACTAACTTGACGAACTATCGTTGTGGTTTTTGATGCGTAGGTAAGAACGGTTCTTGCTAAGCCCGTAGCAGCCACGTAAAATTTGCAACAACAAAGTAGAGGACGTCTAACTTGTTTTTGCAGGGCATGTTGTGATGTGATATGGTCAAGACGTGATGCTATATTTTATTGTATGAGATGATCATGTTTTGTAACCGAAGTTATCGGCAACTGGCAGGAGCCATATGGTTGTCGCTTTATTGTATGAAATGCAAACGCCCTGTAATTGCTTTACTTTATCACTAAGCGGTAGCGATAGTCGTAGAAGCAATAGATGGCATAACGACAACGATGCTACGATGGAGATCAAGGTGTCGCGCCGGTGACGATGGTGATCACGACGGTGCTTCGGAGATGGAGATCACAAGCACAAAATGATGATGGCCATATCATATCACTTATATTGATTGCATGTGATGTTTATCCTTTATGCATCTTATCTTGCTTTGATTGACGATAGCATTTTAAGATGATCTCTCACTAATTATCAAGAAGTGTTCTCCCTGAGTATGCACCATTGCGAAAGTTCTTCGTGCTGAGACACCACGTGATGATCGGGTGTGATAGGCTCTACGTTCAAATACAACGGGTGCAAAACAGTTGCACACGTGGAATACTCAGGTTATACTTGACGAGCCTAGCATATACAGATATGGCCTTGGAACACGGAGACCGAAAGGTCGAGCGTGAATCATATAGTAGATATGATCAACATAGCGATGTTCACCATTGAAACTACTCCATCTCACGTGATGATCGGACATGGTTTAGTTGATTTGGATCACGTGATCACTTAGATGACTAGAGAGATGTCTGTCTAAGTGGGAGTTCTTAAGTAATATGAGTAATTGAACTTAAATTTATCATGAACTTAGTACCTGATAGTATCTTGTTTGTCTATGTTTGTTTGTAGATAGATGGCTCGTGCTGTTGTTCCGTTGAATTTTAATGCGTTCCTTGAGAAAGCAAAGTTGAAAGATGATGGTAGCAATTACACGGACTAGGTCCGTAACCTGAGGATTATCCTCATTGCTGCACAGAAAAGTTACATCCTGGAAGCACCGCTGGGTGCCAGGCCTGCTGCTGATGCAACCGACGACGTTAAGAACGTCTGGCAGAGCAAAGCTGATGACTACTCTATAGTTCAGTGTGCCATGCTTTACGGCTTAGAACCGGCCCTTCAACGACGTTTTGAACGTCATGGAGCATATGAGATGTTCCAGGAGTTGAAGTTAATATTTCAAGCAAATGCCCGGATTGAGAGATATGAAGTCTCCAATAAGTTCTATAGCTGCAAGATGGCGGAGAATAGTTCTGTCAGTGAACACATACTCAAAATGTCTGGGTATAATAATCACTTGATTCAACTGGGAGTTAATCTTCCTGATGATAGTGTCATTGACAGAATTCTCCAATCACTGCCACCAAGCTACAAGAGCTTCGTGATGAACTATAATATGCAAGGGATGAACAAGACTATCCCCGAGCTCTTCGCGATGCTGAAAGCCGCGGAGGTAGAAATGAAGAAGGAGCATCAAGTGTTGATGGTTAACAAAACCACTAGTTTCAAGAAGAAGGGCAAAGGGAAGAAGAAGGGGAACTTCAAAAAAAACGGCAAGCAAGTTGCTGCTCAAGAGAAGAAACCCAAGTCTGGACCTAAGCCTGAAACTGAGTGCTTCTACTGCAAGCAGACTGGACACTGGAAGCGGAACTGCCCCAAGTATTTGGCGGATAAGAAGGATGGCAAAGTGAACAAAAGTATATGTGATATACATGTTATTGATGTGTACCTTACTAATGCTCGCAGTAGCACCTGGGTATTTGATACTGGTTCTGTTGCTAATATTTGCAACTCGAAACAGGGACTACGGATTAAGCGAAGATTAGCTAAGGACGAGGTGACGATGCGCGTGGGAAATGGTTCCAAAGTCGATGTGATCGCGGTCGGCACGCTACCTCTACATCTACCATCGGGATTAGTATTAGACCTAAATAATTGTTATTTGGTGCCAGCGTTGAGCATGAACATTATATATGGATCTTGTTTGATGCGAGACGGTTATTCATTTAAATCAGAGAATAATGGTTGTTCTATTTACATCTTTTATGGTCATGCACCCTTGAAGAGTGGTCTATTTTTTATTGAATCTCGATAGTAGTGATACACATATTCATAGTGTTGAAACCAAAAGATGCAGAGTTGATAATGATAGTGCAACTTATTTGTGGCACTGCCGTTTAGGTCATATCGGTATAAAGCGCATGAAGAAACTCCATACTGATGGGCTTTTGGAATCACTTGATTATGAATCACTTGATACTTGCGAACCATGCCTTATGGGCAAGATGACTAAAACGTCGTTCTCCGATACTATGGAGAGAGCAACAGATTTGCTGTAAATCATACATACAGATGTATGTGGTCCAATGAATGTTGAGGCTCGTGGCGGATATCGTTATTTTCTCGCCTTCACAGATGATCTAAGCAGATATGGGTATATCTACTTAATGAAACACAAGTCTGAAACATTTGAAAAGTTCAAAGAATTTCAGAGTGAAGTGGAAAATCATCGTAACAAGAAAATAAAGTTTCTACGATCTGATCGTGGAGGAGAATATTTGAGTTACGAGTTTGGTCTACACTTGAAACAATGCGGGATAGTCTCGCAACTTACGCCACCTGGAACACCACAACGAAATGGTGTGTCCGAACGTCGTAATCGTACTTTACTTGATATGGTGCGATCTATGATGTCTCTTACTAATTTACCGCTATCGTTTTGGGGTTATGCTTTAGAGACGGCCGCATTCACGTTAAATAGGGCACCATCAAAATCCGTTGAGACGACACCTCATGAACTGTGGTTTGGCAAGAAACCAAAGTTGTCGTTTCTTAAAGTTTGGGGCTGCGATGCTTATGTGAAGAAACTTCAACCAGATAAGCTCGAACCCAAATCGGAGAAATGTGTCTTCATAGGATACCCAAAGGAGACTATTGGGTACACCTTCTATCACAGATCTGAGGGCAAGATTTTTGTTGCTAAATTCGGATCCTTTCTAGAGGAGGAGTTTCTCTCGAAAGAAGTGAGTGGGAGGAAAGTAGAACTTGATGAGATAACTGTATCTACTCCCTTATTGGAAAGTAGTTCATCACAAGAACCGGTTCCTGTGACAACTACACCAATCAGTGAGGAAGCTAATGATATTGATCATGAAACTTCAGATCAAGTTTCTACAGAACCTCGTAGGTCTACCAGAGTAAGATCCGCACCAGAGTGGTACGGTAATCCTATTCTGGAAATCATGTTACTTGACCATGATGAACCTACAAACTATGAGGAAGCGATGATGAGCCCAGATTCCGCAAAATGGCTAGAGGCCATGAAATCTGAGATGGGATCCATGTATGAAAACAAAGTATGGACTTTGGTTGACTTGCCCAATGATCGGCAAGCCATTGAGAATAAATGTATCTTTAAGAAGAAGACTGACGCTGATGGTAATGTAACTGTCTATAAAGCTCGACTTGTTGCGAAAGGTTTTCGACAAGTTCAAGGGGTTGACTACGATGAGACTTTCTCACCCGTAGTGATGCTTAAGTCTGTCTGAATCATGTTAGCTATTGCTGCATTTCATGATTATGAAATTTGGCAAATGGATGTCAAGACTGCATTCTTGAATGGATTTCTAGAAGAAGAGTTGTATATGATGCAGCCGGAAGGTTTTGTTGATCCAAAAGGTGCTAACAAAGTGTGCAAGCTCCAACGTTCCATTTATGGACTGGTGCAAGCATCTCGGAGTTGGAATAAACGCTTTGATAGTGTGATCAAAGCATATGGTTTTATACAGACTTTTGGAGAAGCCTGTATTTACAAGAAAGTGAGTGGGAGCTCTGTAGCATTTCTAGTTTTATATGTAGATGACATATTATTAATTGGAAATGATATAGAATTTCTGGATAGCATAAAAGGATACTTGAATAAAAGTTTTTCAATGAAAGAACTCGGTGAAGCTGCTTATATATTGGGCATCAAGATCTATAGAGATAGATCAAGACGCTTAATAGGACTTTCACAAAGCACATACCTTGACAAAATTTTGAAAAAGTTCAAAATGGATCATGCAAAGAAAGGATTCTTGCCTGTGCTACAAGGTGTGAAGTTGAGTCAGACTCAATGCCCGACCACAGCAGAAGATAGAGAGAAAATGAAAGATGTTCCCTATGCTTCAGCCATAGGCTCTATCATGTATGCAATGCTGTGTACCAGACCTGACGTATGCTTAGCAATAAGCTTGGCAGGAAGGTACCAAAGTAATCCAGGAGTGGATCACTGGACAGCGGTCAAGAACATCCTGAAATACCTGAAAAGGACTAAGGATATGTTTCTCGTATATGGAGGTGACAAAGAGCTAGTCGTAAAAGGTTACGTCGATGCAAGCTTTGACACTGATCCGGACGATTCTAAATCGCAAACTGGATACGTGTTTATATTAAATGGTGGAGCTGTAAGTTGGTGCAGTTCTAAACAAAGCGTCGTGGCAGGATCTACATGTGAAGCGGAGTACATAGCTGCTTCTGAAGCAGCGAATGAAGGAGTCTGGATGAAGGAGTTCATTTCCGATCTAGGTGTAATACCTAGTGCGTCGGGACCAATGAAGATCTTCTGTGACAATACTGGTGCAATTGCCTTGGCAAAGGAATCCAGATTTCACAAGAGGACCAAGCACATCAAGAGACGCTTCAATTCCATTCGGGACCAAGTCCAAGTGGGAGACATAGAGATTTGCAAGATACATACGGACCTGAATGTTGTAGACCCGTTGACTAAGCCTCTCTCACGAGCAAAACATGATCAGCACCAAGACTCCATGGGTGTTAGAATCATTACTATGTAATCTAGATTATTGACTCTAGTGCAAGTGGGAGACTGAAGGAAATATGCCCTAGAGGCAATAATAAAGTTATTATTTATTTCCTCATATCATGATAAATGTTTATTATTCATGCTAGAATTGTATTAACCGGAAACATGATACATGTGTGAATACATAGACAAACATATAGTCACTAGTATGCCTCTACTTGACTAGCTCATTAATCAAAGATGGTTATGTTTCCTAACCATAGACATGTGTTGTCATTTGATTAATGGGATCACATCATTAGGAGAATGATGTGATTGACATGACCCATCCCGTTAGCTTAGCACATGATCGTTTAGTATTCTGCTATTGCTTTCTTCATGACTTATACATGTTCCTGTAACTATGAGAATTATGCAACTCCCGTTTACCGGAGGAACACTTTGGGTACTACCAAACGTCACAACGTAACTGGGTGATTATAAAGGAGTACTACAGGTGTCTCCGAAGGTACATGTTGAGTTGGCGTATTTCGAGATTAGGTTTTGTCACTCCGATTGTCGGAGAGGTATCTCTGGGCCCTCTCGGTAATACTCATCACTTAAGCCTTGCAAGCATTATTACTAATGAGTTAGTTATGAGATGACGTATTACGGAACGAGTAAAGAGACTTGCCGGTAACGAGATTGAACTAGGTATTGGATACCGACGATCAAATCTCGGGCAAGTAACATACCGATGACAAAGGGAACAATGTATGTTGTTATGCGGTTTGACCGATAAAGATCTTCGTAGAATATGTAGGAACCAATATGGGCATCCAGGTCCCGCTATTGGTTATTGACCGATAATGGTTTTAGGTCATGTCTACATAGTTCTCGAACCCGTAGGGTCCGCACGCTTAACGTTTCGATGACAGTTTTATTATGAGTTTATAAGTTTTGATGTACCGAAGTTTGTTCGGAGTCCTGGATGTGATCATGGACATGACGAGGAGTCTCGGAATGGTCGAGACATAAAGATTGATATATTGGAAGCCTATGTTTGGACATCAGAATAGTTCTGGGTGAAATCGGCATTTTACCGGAGTACCGGGAGGTTACCGGAACCCCCCTCCCCCCCCGGGGGGTTAATGGGCCTACATGGGCCAAGAGGGAGAAGAGGGAAGGAGCAAGGAGGGGGCCGCGCGCCCCTCCCCCTCCTAGTCCGAATAGGACAAGGGAAGGGGGGCGGCGCCCCCCCTTTCCTTCCCCTCTTCCTCCTCTTTCCCCCCTTCTCCTACTCCTACTTGCAAAGAGGGAGTCCTACTCCCGGTGGGAGTAGGACTCCCCCCTTGGCGCGCCCTCTAGGCCGGCCGCCTCCTCCCCCCTGGCTCCTTTATATACGGGGGCGGGGGGCACCCCAAAGACACACAAGTTGATCTATAGATCGTTCCTTAGCCGTGTGCGGTGCCCCCTTCCACCATATTCCACCTCGGTCATATCGTCGCGGAGTTTAGGCGAAGCCCTGCGCCGGTAGAACATCATCATCGTCACCACGCCGTCGTGCTGACGGAACTCATCTCCGGAGCCTTTGCTGGATCGGAGGGCCGGAGATTGTCATCGAGCTGAACGTGTGCTGAACTCGGAGGCCCCGTACGTTCGGTGCTTGGATCAATCGGATCGTGAAGACGTACGACTACATCAACCGCGTTGTGCTAAACGCTTCCGCTTACGGTCTACGAGGGTACGTGGACGAACACTCTCCCCTCTCATTGCTATATCATCACCATGATCTTGCGTGTGCGTAGGAAATTTTTTGAAATTACTACGTTCCCCAACACTACAAGGAGTAATCAACACTACTAGCAACCCACAGGTACCAATCTGTGGTTTTGATACAAGATTGGATACAAGAGATGAACTAGGGTTTTGAGAGGAGATGGTGCTGGTGAAGATGTTGATGGAGATTGACCCTCTCCCGATGAGAGGATCGTTGGTGATGACGTTGGTGATGATTTCCCCCTCCCGGAGGGAAGTGTCCCCGGCAGAACAGCTCTGCCAGAGCCCTAGATTGATTCCGCCAAGGTTCCGCCTCGTGGCGGTGGAGTTTCGTCCCGTAAGCTTGCCCACGATTTTTTCCAGGGTAAAAGTGATGATATAGCAGAAGATGGACGCCGGAGGCCCACCAGGGGGCCCAGGAGATAGGGGGCGCGCCCTATGGGGGGGGCGCCCCCTGTCTCCTGGACAGGGTGTGGGCCCCCTAGCCTATTTTTTCACTCAGAAATTCTTATTAATCAAAAAGGTTGTTTCCTAGAGTTTCGGGACTTTTGGAGCTGTGCAGAATAGGTTTCCAATGTTTGCTCCTTTTCCAGCCAGAATTCCAGCTGCCGGCATTCCCCCTCTTCATGGTAAACCTTGTAAAATAAGAGAGAATAGCCATAAGTATTGAGATATAATGTGTAATAACAGCGAATAATGCAATAAATATCTATATGAAAGCATGATGCAAAGTGGACGTATCAACTCCCCCAAGCTTAGACCTCGCTTGTCCTCAAGCGGAAGCCGAAATCAAAAAATATGTCCACATGTTTAGAGACAGAGGTGTCGATAAAAATGAAATATGGACATGAGGGCATCATGATCATTCTAATATCAGCAACATATATAGATTTTGTCATATGATTTCCTATGCTCAAGTGACAAGCAATTCACAATGTCAAGTATGGTTCAAAAACTTCATTGGGAACTAACAAACTATAATCTCAGTCATTAAAGCAATTGCAATTTATGGTAACATCAGAAAGAGTCAACAATAGAGCTTTTCAGCAAGCTCACATACTCAACTATCTTATAGTCTTCTATAATTGCTAACACTCACGCAATACTTGTGGTTATGGAGTTTCAGCCGGACACTGAGAAAGATAGGGGCTTATTGTGTTGCCTCCCAACGTATTCACCTTTAGGTGATGTCAACAATAATAGCCCATGCTAACTTACATCCAATTGGATATATATATCATGATCTTTCAAACACGAGGAGCTTGCCAAAGGATAAAATGAAAAAGGGAAAGGTGAGGATCACCTTGACTCAAGCATAAAGTAAAAACATAAAGTAGAAGATAGGACCTTCGCAGAGGGAAGCAGAGGTTGTCATGCGCATTTAGGGTTGATGCACGAATTCTTAATGCAAAAGAGCGTCACTTTATATTGCCCCTTGTATGTGGACCTTTATTATGCAGTCTGTCGCTTTTATTACTTCCACAACAAGTTCGTACAAAGCTTATTTTCTCCGCACTAATAAGTCATACATATTTAGAGAGCAATTTTTATTGCTTGCACCAATGACAACTTACTTGAAGGATCTTACTCAATCCATAGGTAGGTATGGTGGACTCTCATGGCAAAACTGGGTTTAAGGATATTTGGAAGCACAAGTAGTATCTCTACTTGGTGCAAGGAATTTGGCTAGCATGAGGGGGAAAGGCAAGCTCAACATGTTTGGAAGGTCAATGACAATATACTTTAACTGAGATGTCGGAAAACATAAACCATTATGTTGTCTTCCTTGTCCAATATCAACTCTTTTAGCATGTCATACTTAATGAGTGCTTCAAAATCATAAAAGATGTCCAAGATAATATATTTATATGTGAACCCCTCTTTCCTTATCACTTCCTATTAATTGCAACAATGACCAAGACTACGTTCATCAACTCTCAACAATTTTTATGCCTCATACTTTCTATGTGTGAAGTTATCACTATCCTTAAGATCAATATGAACTCTTTTATTCTTTCTACTTTCTCAAGATCATAGCTACATAGCAAAAGCCCTTGACTCAACACTAATCTTTATTATAGATAGCACACAGACTCGATTACATAAAGAGATCACAAAGCAAAACTTGAAACTACTTGATATCAAAACTTCAAAGTACTAGATCAAGATACTACTGAAAGGATCGAACTAAATAAAGCGGTAAAGATAGGAGTGTGATGGTGATACAATACCGGGGCACCTTCCCCAAGCTTGGCGGTTGCCAAGGGGAGTGCCCATACCCATGTGATTATTTCTCCTTCTTCACAGTTGGTGTTATGATCTTCTTGGCGATGATGCCCTTCAGTATACAGTTCTCCTCCTCGAGCTTATTGACTTGTTGTTTGAGATCCATAATTTCTTTATGGAGCTTGCCCGTAACGGCCAAAGCTCCTTTTACCCAAGGATGCTGCATAGCTTCTGGAGAACAAGTGAAACTCCTTTTCATATTTTCATAAGAAAGAAATCTAGAGTTGGAAGGGATGACCGAAGTTGGAGAAGCCACGCTCGGTAGTTCCCCCATCATGAATTCTGCTCGGAGATGAGAGGTGACTTCTTGATCTTCCTCCATGGCATCTATCCTTTTCAAATCAGCCTCCATCTCATCCTCTGTTGATGGTCCAAAGTGATATGCATCTCTACTTGCTCCTGGACCTGGCGTTGGGTGAGACACCCGGCTCTCCCCAACTGACTCCTGAGACGACATCTTGCTTTATTCTGCAACAGAAACAGCTCGAAATGAAAATAGAGGATATTTGCGTGATACGGTGGTCAAAACCTTCGGGAGTATATATAATGAATTTTTACTAACCAAAATACGTAACATACAAGAAAACAGAGTCCGGGGGGGGGGGGGGGGGTACACGAGGTGCTTACAAGACAGGGGGCGCGCCCTACAGGGGGGGCATCCACTCTCGTGGAGGCCTCGTGTCCCTGTCGGACTACTTCTTTCTTCCTAAAATTCTTTAATAATCCAAAACTGATAAAAATTGCCATTAGAGTTGTTTGGAGTCGGTTTACTTACCGTACCACATACCTATACCTTTTTGGAGTCTGGAACGTTCTGGAAAGTGTCCCTTATGTATTCCTCGGGGGTTACGGTTTCAATAATATTAGTTTCAACATTGATAGGATTACCTGAAATATAATGTTTAATTCTTTGGCCGTTTACCACCCTAGGATTTGTGCCTTTGAAGTTGTTGATTTTTATAGCACAAGAACGATAGACCTCCTCGATAAAGTAGGGACCTTCCCATTTTGAGAGAAGTTTTCCTGCAAAAAATCTTAAACGAGAGTTGAATAATAACACATAGTCTCCTACGTTAAACTCACGCTTTTGTATCCTCTTATCATGCCAGCGTTTGACTTTTTCTTTGAAAAGCTTGGCATTCTCATAGGCTTGGGTTCTCCATTCATCAAGTGAGCTAATATCAAACAACCTCTTCTCACCGGCAAGTTTGAAGTCATAATTGAGCTCTTTGATAGCCCAATATGCCTCATGTTCAAGTTCAAGAGATAAATGACACGCTTTTCCATAAACCATCTTATATGGAGACATACCCATAGGATTTTTGTATGCAGTTCTATAGGCCCATAATGCATCATCAAGTTTTTTGGACCAATTCTTTCTAGATCTATTCACAGTCTTTTGCAAAATTAATTTGATCTCTCTATTGCTCAACTCTACTTGACCACTAGACTGCGGGTGATAAGGAGATGCTATTCTATGGTTGACATCATACTTAGCAAGCATCTTACGGAAAGCACCATGTATAAAATGTGAACCACCATCAGTCATAAGATATCTAGGGACTCCAAACCTCGGAAAAATAACTTCTTTAAGCATTTTAATAGAAGTGTTATGATCAGCACTACTAGTTGGAATAGCTTCTACCCACTTAGTAATGTAATCAACAACAACTAAAATATGTGTATAACCATTAGAGGCAGGAAAAGTTCCCATATAATCAAAGCCGCAAATGTCAAACGGTTCAGTAACAAGAGAATAATTCATAGGCATTTCTTGACGTCTACTAATGTTACTTATTATTTGACATTCATCACAAGACAAGACAAACTTACGAGCATCTTTGAATAGAGTAGGCCAATAAAAACCAGATTGTAGTACCTTGTGTGCAGTTCTATCTCCAGCGTGGTGTCCTCCATAGGATTCAGAGTGACACTTGTGTAGGATCTGTTCCTGTTCATGCTCAGGCATACAACATCTAATAACACCATCTACTCCTTCTTTATAAAGGTGTGGATCATCCCAGAAGTAATGTCTTAAATCATAAAAGAACTTTTTCTTTTGCTGGTATGTGAAACTAGGCGGTATATATTTAGCAACAATGTGATTAGCATAATCAGCATACCAAGGAGCAGTATGAGAAGCATTGACGACCGCTAATTGTTCATCAGGAAAGCTATCATTAATAGGCAGTGGGTCATCAAGAACATTCTCTAACCTAGACAAGTTATCTGCAACGGGGTTCTCAGCTCCCTTTCTATCAATAATATGCAAGTCAAATTCTTGGAGCAAGAGAACCCATCTAATGAGTCTAGGCTTAGCATCTTTCTTTTCCATAAGATATTTAATAGCAGCATGATCAGTGTGAATAGTAACTTTGGAATCAACAATATAAGGTCTAAATTTACCACATGCAAACACAACTGCTAAGAACTCTTTTTCAGCAGTAGCATAATTTATCTGGGCAGTATCAAGAGTCTTACTACTGGATAACATTCAATTTCTTATCGACTCTTTGCCCTAAAACAACACCTACAGCATAATCACTAGCATCGCACATAATTTCAAAAGGTAAATTCCAATCAGGTGGCTGAACAATAGGTGTAGTGATCAAAGCTTTCATAAGTGTTTCAAATGCTTCTACACAATCATCATCAAAGACAAAAGGAATATCTTTTTGCAATAAATTAGTCAGAGGCCTAGAGATTGTAGAAAAGTCCTTAATGAACCTCCTATAAAAACCGGCGTGACCAAGGAAACTTCTTATACCTTTTATGTCCTTGGGACATGGCATCTTTTCAATAGCATCAACTTTGGCTATATCAACTTCAATACCTCTCTCGGAGATCTTGTGCCCCAAGACAATGCCTTCATTAACCATTAAGTGACACTTTTCCCAATTCAGGACGAGACTAGTGTCTTTGCATCTCTGCAAAACTCAATCAAGGTTGCTCAAACAATCATCAAAAGAGGATCCATAGACGAAGAAGTCATCCATGAATACCTCACAAATCTTTTCACAAAAATCAGAGAATATAGCCATCATGCATCTTTGAAAGGTAGCAGGTGCATTACATAAACCAAAAGGCATATGTCTATAAGCAAAAGTACCAAAAGGGCAAGTAAAAGTAGTTTTAGATTGATCCTTCGCTGATACAGGTATCTAAGAGAAACCAGAATAACCATCTAGAAAGCAAAAATGTGTGTGTTTGGATAGTCTTTCTAGCATTTGATCAATAAAAGGTAAAGGGTAATGATCTTTCTTAGTAGCTTTATTTAACTTATGAAAATCAATTACCACCCTATAACCTGTAATAATTCTTTGCGGGATCAATTCATCTTTATCATTAGGAACAACGGTAATACCTCCCTTTTTAGGGACACAATGGACAGGGCTTACCCATTCACTATCAGCAACGGGATAAATAATACCTGCCTCAAGGAGCTTTAGTATCTCCTTTCTTACCACTTCCTTCATCTTGGGATTTAGTTGTCTTTGAGGATCTCTAACTGGTTTGGCATCGTCCTCCATTGTAATTTTGTGTTGACATAACGTGGGACTAACGCCCTTAAGATCATCCAGAGTATATTCAATAGCAGCTCGGTGCTTCTTCAGAGTTTCCAATAATCTTTCTTCTTCTTTCTCTGAAAGGTTAGCACTAATAATAACATGATATATTTCTTTTTCATCAAGATAAGCATACTTAAGATTATCAGGTAATGGTTTGAGTTCAAACACGGGATCACCCTTGGGTGGAGGGGGATCCCCAAGAATTTCAACGGGAAGGTTATGTTTCAGCATAGGTTCCTGTTTAAGGAACACTTCATCTATTTCTTCCCTTTCCTTCATAAACATACCATTTTCATGATCTAGCAAATATTGTTCTAACGGGTTCGTTGGAGGAATAACAATGGAAGCAAGACCAACAATTTTATCCTTACTAGGTGGTTCCCTTTCACGAAGTTGTCTACTAAACTTAGCAAAATTAAACTCATGAGACATACCATCTGTGCCAACAGTGACAATATTCTTTTCACAATTAATCTTAGCACTAGCAGTATTCAAGAAGGGTCTACCAAAAATAATGGGACAAAAATCATCTTGTGGGGAACCAAGAACAAGAAAATCAGCGGGGTATTTAACCTTCCCACACAAAACTTCAACATCTCTAACAATCCCAATAGGTTTAATGGTATCCCTATTAGCAAGCTTAATAGTAACGTCAATGTCTTCTAATTCAACGGGTGCAATGTCGTGCATAATTTCTTTATAAAGATCATAAGGTATCGCACTAGCACTAGCACCCATATCACATAAGCCATGATAACAATGATCTCCTATTTTAACAGAAATAACAGGCATGCCTACAACAGGTCTACATGTCTTAGTATCAGGTCTAGCAATATTAGCAGTCTCACCCAAGAAAGAAATAAAATGCCCATCTAAGTGCTCATCCAAGAGATCTTTAACCATTGCAATACTAGGTTCAACATTAATTTGCTCAGGAGGTGTATAAGTCCTAGTATTACTCTTACGAACAACAGTCGAAGCTTTAGCATGATCCTTTATCCTAAAAGGAAAAGGAGGTTTTTCAACATAAGCAGTAGGAACAATGGGATCACTATAGGTAATAGCCTTTTCTTCGACTGTAATAGGTGCAACTACTTTTACTTCAACATGAGGATTATATTTAAACCACTTTTCTTTAGGGATATCAACGTGAGTAGCAAAAGATTCACAGAAAGTAGCTACTATCTCAGAGTCAAGTCCATACTTAGAGCTAAATCCACGAAAAGCATCGGTATCCATAAAAGATTTAACACAATCGAACTTGGCTGTCATACCTGACTCCTTACCATCATCGGAACCCCAATCTTCAGAGTTGCATTTAATTCTTTCCAATAAGTCCCATTTGAAATCAATAGTCTTCAACATATAAGAACTAGCACAGGAAGTATCGAGCAGGTTGTGATTATCAAGAGAAAGCCAAGCATAAAAATTCTGAATAATCATTTCCTGAGAGAGATCATGATTGGGGCATGAATATAACATTGACTTAAGCCTCCCCCAAGCTTGAGCGATGCATTCTCCTTTGCGAGGCCAGAAGTTATATATGTAATTACGATCACGATGAACAAGATGCATAGGATAGAACTTCTGGTGAAATTTCAACTTCAGTCGCTTATAATTCCAAGATCTCGTATCATCACATAGCCTATACCATGTCAATGCATCTCCCTTCAAAGATAAAGGGAAGACCTTCCTTTTGACAACATCATCGGGAATACCTGCAAGCTTAAACAATCCACAAACTTCATCCACAAAGATAAGGTGTAAATCGGGATGCAATGTTCCATCTCTTGCAAATGGATTAGCTAGCAGTTTCTCTATCATACCCGAAGTAATCTCAAAGTAAATATTTTCATAAAGTGCAGTAGGTTGAGGAGCAACTCTTTGCTCTTCAGGTTGGGGTGAAGATACCCCAAACAAGCCCCTCAAATGATTAGTTTCCATAGTGACAAGTAACAGAAAATTTCAGCAAACTATATAAATGTTTCCTTACCAAGTTCCACTCACCAAAAGCGCTACACTCCCTGGCAACGGCGCCAGAAAAGAGTCTTGATGACCCACAAGTGTAGGGGATCTATCGTAGTCCTTTCGATAAGTAAGAATGTCGAACCCAACGAAGAGCAGAAGGAAATGATAAGCGGTTTTCAGTAAGGTTTTCTCTGCAAGCACTGAAATTGTAGGTAATAGATAGTTTTGTGATAAGATAAATAGTAACGAGCAACAAGTAAATAAAGTAAATAAAGTGCAGCAAGGTGTCCCAATCCTTTATGTAGCAAAGGATAAGCCTGGATAATTTCTAATAATGAGGAAGGAGCTCCCGAGGACACATTGGGAATTATCGTCAAGCTATTTTTCATCACGTTCATATGATTCGCGTTCGGTACTTTGATAATTTGATATGTGGGTGGACCGGTACTTGGGTACTGCCCTAACTTGGACAAGCATCCAACTTATGATTAACCCCTATTGCAAGCATCCGCAACTACAATAAGAAGTATTAAGGTAAACCTAACCACATCATTAAACATACGGATCCATATCAGCCCCTAACGAAGCAACGCATAAACTAGGGTTTAAGCTTCTGTCACTCTAGCAACCCATCATCTACTTATTACTTCCCCATGCCTTCCTCTAGGCCCAAATAATGGTGAAGTGTCATGTATTCGACGTTCACATAACACCACTAGAGGAAAAGACAACATACATCTCATCAAAATATCGAACGAATACCAAATTGACATGACTACTAATAGCAAGACTTCACCCATGTCCTCAGGAACAAATGTAACTACCCACAAAGCATGTTCATGTTCATAATCAGAGGAGTAATAATATGCATAAAGGATCTGAACATATGATCTCCCACCAAGTAAACCAATTAGCATCAACTACAAGGAGTAATCAACACTACTAGCAACCCACAGGTACCAATTTGTGGTTTTGATATAAGATTGGATACAAGAGATGAACTAGGGTTTTGAGAGGAGATGGTACTGGTGAAGATGTTGATGGAGATTGACCCCCTCCCGATGAGAGGATCGTTGGTGATGACGTTGGAGATGATTTCCCCCTCCTGGAGGGAAGTGTCCCCGGCAGAACAGCTCTGCCAGAGCCCTATATTGATTCCGCCAAGGTTCCGCCTCGTGGAGGCGGAGTTTCTTCCCATAAGCTTGCCCACATTTTTTTCCAGGGTAAAAGTGATGATATAGCAGAAGATGGACGCCGGAGGCCCACCAGGGGGCCCAGGAGATAGGGGGCGCGCCCTATAGGGGGGCGCCCCCTATCTCCTGGACAGGGTGTGGGCCCCCTGGCCTATTTTTTTCGCTCAGAAATTCTTATTAAATCCAAAAAGTTGTTTCGTGAAGTTTCAGGACTTTTGGAGCTGTGTAGAATAGGTTTCCAATATTTGCTCCTTTTCCAGCCAGAATTCCAGCTGCCGGCATTCCCCCTCTTCATGTTAAACCTTGTAAAATAAGAGAGAATAGCCATAAATACTGAGATATAATGTGTAATAACAGCCCATAATGCAATAAATATGTATATGAAAGCATGATGCAAAATGGACGTATCAATCATAAGATTATTCATGCTAGAAATTTCCGTGTGCAGCCACAAGCCAATACCGGCTCTGGCACGGTTGAGTAAGTTGCGTGAAGCTCTTGAAGAGGTAGACTAGCAGATGTAGTGGGTTGTAGGTGGTACTGTCTACCCGGAGTAGAGAGTTAATGCTTCAGTAAGACTGTGTCTCAAATCTCCGACTGTGGATGTGTTCGAGTCTTGTAGGGAAAATTGCACAAACCTCTGCAGAGTGTACAAACTAATCATGGTTAGCTGTGTCTCCGGTTATGGACATATTGAGTATCTAGTTCTTGGATTATCATGTTGATCTCATCACTCTAAGTTAATTTGTTGGGTTAATGATGATGCTTAATTGGGATTGAGTTGGAGGAACCTTCTCAATGTTTAACAACCACCATGACAGTTAAATAAAATTTATTCCTTTGTTGTAGGAAAAAATTGCCTTTATGCAAAATTGTAACCATATAGCTTTCCACCAGCCATATATATGCATGTAGTGATAGCATTCATTCTGTTCATTTCTTCATGTGTCACATTGCCAGCATATTCCATGCGCTGACCCGTTTCGGGCTGCAACATTTCATGTTGCAGACTTTTCAGACGACGAGTAAGGTGTCATAGGTCGCTGTCTTTCACTCAGCTATGCCATTGGAGTTGATGGACTCACTTTATCTTCCAAGCCTTCCGCTGTTATCGTTTTTAGATGGCCTTAAGCCATATTACTGTAATAAGTTCTCTTTTGAGACATTCGATGTAATAAGTGTGCGATTGCTACTATGTTATAAATCCTCAAGTACTGTGCGTGTCAGCATTACCGATCCAGGGATGACACTAATGCACAGAGACTAGACTGTTTGAGGTCTGGTTGCTACAACCATTGATGGACGGGCCTAGCAGGTAACTCCAAGAAGAAACACCTCCCTCCCTCACTGTTCCTCTGAACGATGCACACACTGACCTGCCTCGTACCGTACGTCAGTTGCCCATAACCCACAGGCATAGCCATAGGCTGGTAGGGAGGCAGTATCACTCGCTCTCTGCCATTATCTCTTTTATCTTTGGCAGATCATCCGTGGACATGCATGCGTGATTAATGTAGGCTGCAAAAAACTGCCATAGCCACTATCCTACCCTGCCCCTCACTAGTGCACCAGCACCGCTGCCACTGCATGCACAATCTCTCCACTAGTCACCCAATCAACCAGTGTACTTTTTTCTCAGGTAAAAATTCGGACATTCATTCAGTTCAGATAGTGGTACTAGTACATTAGCGACGGTAGCATGTCTTGTCCTGTTAAGACCACAACATGCATTCCTGCCCAACGGAGCATCCTACCCGGGCAAAATTTCGTGTTTTGACCCTTTTGTGAAACAAAATCGAGATCTGACCCCAGTCTAGAAACATTTCGAAATCTGACCCTTTTGCTACCGCCAGAACCTCTGGCGGTAGGGTTGCACAGCCTACCGCCGCAGGTTCCGGCGGTAGGTGTGCCTGACGGCCGTCAATCCGTTAACGGCTGCTGATGTACCTACCGCCAAAGACCACGGAGGTAGCCCGCACAAACCTACCGCCGAGTTCCCTGGCGTTAGGTTGGCACTAAACTTAACTACTTTGTTTTTGTCTTCAATTTTTTTTCGCCATAAGACATAACAGAAGAAACATAACATAGACATAAGAAACATAACATAAGCACAATTTTATAGACATAACATAGGTTGATCACATCCACAAAATTTTGCCATTACGGACTAAGAAACAAGTACCAAATAACATAGTTTGATCACATAACATAGTACGAAGGCAACATAAGAAGTTTAACGAGTTCAACGGTCATCAACCACATAAAAGGTTTCATCCATAGGTAGAAATCAAACATGACGATCATCAGCAGCCACACACACATATAATTTAGATGATATCGATGACGATCATCATCTTCAAGCCTTGACGGGTGGTCTTCCTGATAGTAATAAGGATGGCCTGTCCAACATGAAGATTCTTGTCAATGAGGAAGCTCTTCCACCCATGCGTGCTTAAATTTGTGCGGTTGTCCGTGTCCACGCCGTACGCACAAGTAGTGACGGGGCCCATTGCGGTAAGGCGTATTCCAGCATAGCCTTCTTCATCAGCCTCGATGCCACAACTCTCAGATAGGCTCTTTGGCAATTTCTGAATAAGAAAAACATATCAATTAATAAGTATAGATTATCTAAACTATTAACAATTACTTGGATTCTACACTAAAAACATACCATCTCATGTCGATCGACCATGGTAGTTGTCAGACGGGTCACGAATGGCGCCCCGATCAATTCAGCACGTGGCAGAAAGTTGTCCCATAGGTTGCACACCTCCTGTTCGCTCAGCCTCACTCTTTGAGCACAGATGGCTTCCTCAAGTGGGTCTTCATCTTCATAGTCCTCATCAAGTGGTGGTGGTGGCGCCATGTTCCTTATATAAGCATTGATTGGATAAAGTTAATTAAACATGAATATTTGTTCTAATGCAAGCAAAACAAATATCTACAATATTCACACAATAAGTCATCACATATGGTGGTGGTGGTGGCTATAAGAAAGACTAAACCTAGGGTTCATCAACTAGGTTTATCACATTGCAATCACCTAGGTTTAGGGTTCATCATAACAACTAGATAGGGTTCCTCATATGGCTATAAGAAAGCGGAATGATTGACTCAAAGTAATTGGGGGATTGGAGGAGCTTACCTTCCTCTTTCCGTAGCCATCTCGATACGGAAAATCCGTGAATCAACGAAGAAGATCGGAGTGGCAAAGTGGAGGAGATGAGAAAATGGGCGACAGGAAGAAGAAGGCGGCTGGGTGGGTGGGGATTAGGGTTTGTGGTGGGGTGGGCGCGGGCGGCTGGCTTTATAAATGCCCAAACCTTACCGCCATAGTATTCGGCGGTAGCCGGCCACGACCTACCGCCATCTGGCCTGGCGGTAGGATGCCTCCCCCCACGCCAATCTTCTGTGACCAAAAAATCGAGCAACGCAGCGGTAGGGTTGCGCCGCCTACCGCCAAGGGCCTGGGCGGTAGGGTGCTACCGCCAAGCACCCTAGCGCTAGGCTGCGCAACCCTACCGCTGCGGTTGTCGATTTTTTGGTCATAGAAGATCAGCGTGGGGGGGAGGAACCCTACCGCCGGGCATGTTGGCGGTAGGTCGTGGCCGGCTACCGCCGCATACTATGGCGGTAGGGTGCCTTTGTGTGCAAGTTTTTGCTCCTTATAACTTCTTTTGGCTTCAATTTTTGGCATACAACATTTAAACAACATATGTATGACATATAAAGCACACAGTGTATGATATATGATGCACACACCACAGAACTATAAATAAGGTAGGTTCGATACACCACAAATCTAAAAATAAGGTAGGTTCGGTACATAGCAAGTTAACGAAGCAGTTTCACGAGCAAATTCATATGGTTCACGAAGCAAATATGCAAACAGTTTCACGAGAAAGTTCAACGACACGGCAGCAACTTCAGTCCTTCCTTCCCCTCTTCGACGTTCGGTCCTCGTTATCCTTGGATCGCTTCTCGGCCCCCGTCTTCTTGCGGGCCGTAGGACGTGCTTTCTGAAACGTGGATGGACTCTTCCAATCCTTCTTCGGCACATTCCTCTTCTCACGCTGGGTTGACAGAGTTGCTGGAGGTCCATCGTCATCATTGTACTCCTCCTCCTCCTCCTCATCGTCATCTTCCTCTTCCTCCTCTTCATGTTCTTCTTCTACGCCCTCTTCTTCATCTTCCTCTTCATCATCATCGTCCTCGCTCTCCTCCTCGTCATCTTGAACCACCCTCTCCACTCTTCCTGTGAGAGGACGACCCTCCAGCGGTAGTGCCGTAATCATCACCCAATCCTCGAGGGTCACGGTCATCTCCCCGCATGGAAGATGAAAGTTGTGCGTCTCTGGCCGCCACCGGTCGATCAAAGCCGTGAGAGCTGAGTGAACGAGCGTCGGCGGCTTACGCTTGAACTGCAGGACGAAACCCAATAGTCGGGCTCTCCTGAAGAACGGTGCGTACCGATCGTCGTACTCCATCTTAACCGTCGTCTTGTGAGCCCTCATCCGCAGTGGCGGCAGCATCTGTGAAATTCAATAACCAAAGCATAATTAGCATGGACATAATAGTTAGCAACTTGTTTTCATCAATTCAAAAGATTTGGTTTAAAATGCTAATTACCACTCCATTCTCAATGAAACGGGCACGGTGATGCTTGTCGAACCTAGGGTCAAGCATTGTGTACTTTGTGCCGATGTCGTCCGCAAGAGGTGGCCTCCTAAAAGAATTGCATAAGCACATCAAAAGATTTTTCAACATGAACTAGAGTTCAACATTAACTACGAAACACATCGATGCATAACAAAAACTGAACCTAAATACTTTACACAATCTTTGAATAATCATATATCAAGATTATTATGAACTAAATACAATACATATATCAAAAACTAAATAAAATACTTGCATATAACAAATACTTGCAATCACCATGTTAAAAAAAATGAACTAGGGTTCATCTTGAGGATTCATATACTACATATAACAAATACTTGCAATCACCATGTTAAAAAAATGAACTAGGGTTCATCTTGAGGATTCATATACTACATATAACAAATATATCAAATATTTGCATCATCCAATACTTGCATCATAGCATCCAATACTTGCATCTTAGCATAGGAACATGCATCATCCATCATATAAAAAAACCATTCAAATCAATTATGAACTAGGGTTCATGTTAACACAACCATAGCATAGGAACATGCATCATCCATCATATAGTTCAAATCTAACACAATATAACATCTAGAATCAACCTAAATCAATCCTAGGGTTAAAAAAATTCAAATAGGAGTGATTTCAAACAAATAATGCGACGAATCGGAAGGTGTTTGATTAAAACTTGTTGGAGGGATTGAAAGAGCTTACTTTTCTTTCTTCGGGGCCATCTCGATCCGCAAAATCCGTCAAGAAACGAGGAAGATCGGAGGGGGGGAGTGGAGGGGATGAGAGAGGGCGACTTTGAGCAGTTTTGCTCTATTCTTCGTGGTGGGGGGCGGCTGGGTGGGGGAGAAAGGGGTGGGGGCGGCTGGCCCGCGGTTTATATATGTCCACACCCTACCGCCGGAGACTCTGGCGGTAGGTTCAGACAACCTACCGCCGGGCGGGGCGGCGGTAGGGTGTGACGGAGGGGGAACGGCGACAGTTATCGGTGCTGACGTGGAAAAGTTTGCTACCGCCGCAGTGCTCGGCGGTAGGCTATACGATCCTACCGCCGGGCCTCTTGGCGGTAGGCAAAAGGGTCAAATCCCGAAATGTTTTCAGACTGGGGTCAGATCTCGATTTGATTCCGCAAAAGGGTCAAAACACGAAATTTTGCCTCCTACCCGTGTCATCGCTGTCCTCACATTACAACAAAATATACATGGACGGTAGTAACAAAACTGAAACTGGGGAACTTGGACCGGTGGATGCACATTTTCTTGCTGCTGCTATGAATTTTGGAATCTGGAGTGGTGTCGTCACCCATGGAGGAGTGGAGTTTGCACCGCATACATAATCATGAGGAATATGTTCTCTTGGATGATAGTATCTTCTGCAGATTTGCGCATGTGCATCCAGTTCAGGGCCATGGTCAGTAATTTTACGCAGCAACGCTGGCAGCTCGTGGGATGTTCGATTCTTTAACTGCAAGGCTCGAGGGAGGAGCCAATAAGGAGATGAATTCCAGGACCCAATCGTACGAAATCCAGTAAACAAATTCCAGGCCCCAAGCTTGCTTTAATTCGATTCTTAAACATGATTATAATGCAATGCCATGCCACAGACCAGTCTTCTTAGGATTAAGCATGATAAAACGCAGTGCCAACTGCCAAGCCACTGCTAATCCACACATCTAAGAAAGAGCAATTAAGAGGTTAGCTCTTTAAGTTGGGTTAATTGGCTCACCGTCCATGACCATGATGAAGCAGTCCCGGACCACTAGCACATGGAGATCATGCAGCACGGATGGTGATGGATCCTTTCTTTCTCTACATATAGATCCATGTGGACGTAGCCCTCTCACTGGTCACTGAATATTCTTACTATATGTGTCATGGTCAGAGCTAACTAAGGTAGGATTATTCGCGGAGAACTGGTACTGTTAGTGATGGAGAAACTCTAACCTCTAACTGATTCGCCCACCTCGATTTGGTCCTCCTTTCGCCGCCGCCTAAATTGATAGATCTAGGGTCAGCACCGCCATCACGGGATTCAACACACCTTGGTCGCTGGCGTCGTCGCATTTTGGATGGATTTGATGGAGTCCGGACCACATAGCCCCCTCAACCGCCTTGTGTCGTATCTTGGTATGTCATCCTCCTCTGGACGCTCGGATCTTCCTCGTCGCTGACCACCGACACAGCCGGTCATCGGTTGGGCTCAGCAATAGCCCAACAGCTCGCTGTCTTGCCGCTTCTTGTCAACAAGTGTGACCATTGCCCCCGGCTGGTGCTGCGCCGAGTTTGGAGCACGTCGTAAAATCCCACATGGGTGTTTTCCAAGTGTGGAAAGGAGGACAGGGTGAGTGTCTATTTGTACGGTTGTTCTTCGGATTCAATTTAAAACTTATTATTTGCTCAAAATTATATGTAGGATAGATGCAAGTTTTGGTAATGAAAACTACAGTACATTGGTCAATTGATAACAAGAATTTGGTAGATATTCTTGCACTACTTGCTAGAGATGAGACTAGAGACGATACAACGTCCATTGTGTGGAGGCGAAGAAGAAAGAAGTGTGCAACCTGAAGAAGCCAACAGAGAAAAGTAACAATGTAGGCAATGAAGACAAAGAGAAAGTATTAAACAAAGTAGTGGGAGCAGTTATGGCACTTGGGTTTCTATTAAATTGTCTAATTTTTCTTATAGTTTTTTGGATCGCTTCTCACTACTAGGGAAAACCCTAACAGTAGCGCTGGTTTTGTGCTCACTAGTAGCGCGGGTAGGCGCGCTACTAATAAGGCGCTACAGCTATTGCTTAGCAGTAACGCGTGCCCGCAGGCGCTACTGCTAGGACAAATAGCTGCAATGTTTGTTCAGTACAACGCTACTGTTAAGGTAACTACTTGCAGCGTGTTTTCTATCCATCGCTACTAGTATTTTTTTAGTGTATTTATGCGCCATCGTACAAATATTGGTACAATACCAGCTGTTATGAGGTTTACATCATTATGTCCATAACAGTGTGTCAAATGAAGGTGTATTAGGTTCAAGTGGAGGCAATATGTGGTGCATGTCAAAAGTATACTACTAATCCAAACTTGATCTAGTTTGGACTAGTAGTACTTTCGATGTGCACCATATGTTGCCTCCACTTGAATCTAATCCGCCAGCACAAGCTATTTAATCATCACCATAGTCATTACCACCAACAGTATTTATTAAATCAGCACTAACACTAGCTAATAATAATCATCATAGTCATTACCACCAACACTAGCTATTTTATCATCATAGTAATAGTGTAGCACATCATCATCCTCAAACTCATTTCTAGCTAGCTAATCACTCCTGCTGTTCTATCTTAGGTAAAATAATATAAAACATGTATAGCTCTCCTCCTCAATCAAACTGGAGCATGCAGATGAACCTGTCTCCTACTCGTGGGTAGCGCATCTGTTTGTTGTCCCCTAGTACTTCTCTGCGCTCCCCCATCACATATTTGGTCCAGTCTTGCACTATTAAGCATCCGTCGCTAATCTTGAATGCACTAAAGTAATCTGTAGGATATCTTGGCCGTAAGCTGATAATACTCATGGTACCTTTAGTCTCGATCCCATAAGGCACAACATTCATCGGGAGTCCCCGTTGAAGAACATCGTACGGTAACATACTTAGCGATGAAGTTTAGCTTCAAAAATAATGTATGGAAAAGATGCACTGAGGACAAATAGTAAAAATCTTACCATCCTTCCTAAATAGATGTGACCGTAGTTTATTACGAACACTATTGGTCGCACATTTTCAGTACTAACATTTCTAAATGCAGGAAGAAAATTTGTCTTGACAGTATCAAGATCCTCAAGCCATGAAACATAATGACTGAGCTCCTCGCAGTTGAGTTCAGCCCCAGGACAATATACGGTCCTTTCTACCAAGCGCTGGACATGTTTGCTTGCACCGAAATAAGCTGACAATACAAATTAGTTGTCAACTATTTTTGAATAAACAATATCAAAGACATAAATATGGTTAAGAAACTTACATAATGGTATAACTGAAGGCGTCTGCACATCGACCTAGATGTCGGTATTACCTTCAATATCATCTTCCGGACGAATATCAAAGGTGATAACCATATCAGGCTCAAATGCATAAGTCTTGCATAGTGCTCGCCATGTTTTGCATCCAAAATAGGTGTTGTCGTCTGAATTGTATAACTTTGCATGGAAAATATAACCATGCTCGGTCTTCAAGTAAACTTTTTTTCCTCCATACTATGACTGAAACCTATCTTATCCAATACAAAAACTCTTGCATGGCAGGAGATACGCTAGTAGAATAGTAAAAAAAATATAAGTTGAAGCAAATGAAGCAGATGTCATGCTTAATTACGAAAAAAGACTTGTCGTTGTGACTTACTTTATCCACTTCGAAGTTCTCGTCCAGCTTGATGCTGAAGCGCCTATCATCATCTAGGAAGATTCCGTCGCATAGGCCGCGCTCATCTTTGCAGTATTTGCAAATACCGAAATCCTTTTCGTCGTCAGACATTTCCTATGTTCATACTTAAAACATTAATTGAAAATCGATCGAAGACAACTACCAAGATACTCAACACACAAATCCGGGGCACTCGATATTTCCTACATATTCTGGCACAAGTCATGCCAAAATTCACGGAAAAATCCGGCATGACCTTTGCTAAAATAGGACATATCGAGCGCCTAAAATTTGCCGGAACGGAAATGAATCAACAGTCCGGCAAAACATAGGCCACTCGAAGGTGTAACCTGCAAACATGACCGGCCACTTGGATATTGAGCAACACAAGATATACATTTCAAAATATCTTATAGGACTCAAATTAGCATGCATTCAATAAGCAAAAGTAAATCATCTCATGCGTCAGCACATCGTAGAATATTATCACTAGTACATCACGAATAGTGTCATAAATATAACATCACTAATACAACTAAAACTCTAGCACACGACGGGTATCGGCGCGGGCGGTGGACACCCACAAAGAAGGCACCATCACGGGATCATAGCTCCAGTGAGATCCCCGGACACTACTAGGGAAAAGCCTATATACAGAATCTTACTAGTAGCGAGGGTTAAAAACCCTCGCTACTGCTACTTACTAGTAGCGCAGGTTTTTAAACCTCGCTACTACTAAGTTGATAGCAGTAGCGCGGGCTTTTAACCCTCGCTACTACTAAGCGGTCTCTACCATGCCCCCCTGTAACGCCCCGGATTCGATGCGCTAGGTGTCCGCCAGTTATTCGTCGTCTTTGCCATGTCATTAGTTTGCGTCTTGCACTTTGCCATGTCATCATCTGCATTTCATATCATGTCATCATGTGCATTTCATTTTGCATACGTGTTCGTCTCATGCTTCCGAGCATTTTCCCCGTTGTCCGTTTCGCGATCCGGCACTCCTATGTCCTCCGGCGTCCCCCCTTTTGTCTCTTGTTGTCAGTGGGTGTTAAACTTTCTCGGAATGGCTCGAGGTTTGCCAAGCGGCCTTGGTGTAGCACCGGTAGACCGTCTGTCAAGTTTCGTGCCATTTGGAGGTCGTTTGATACTCCAACGGTTAACCGGGTAACCGTAAAATCCCTCTTTGTGTTGCAGCCCAACACCCCTCCAAAGTGGCCCAAAACCCATCCAAACCCCCTCCATGCTCTCGGTCGTTGATCACGATCACGTGTCCGAAAACCGCACCTCATTTGGACTCTCCTAGCTCCCTCTACCTATAAATATGTGCCCTCCCCCGAAAATCCCGCAGATCAAACCCTAGCCCCGCTCCCCTCGCGCGCCGGACATGTCCAACCCCGCCGGACATGTCCAGCCTCCACCTCGCTCCGGCCAATCGCGGCCTGCCACGTCACCTCCTCCGCTGCCTCAGCCACTCACGCGCCGCCACCTGTCCTCGACGGCCCCCTCTCTCTCCTCTCGCCGCGCGAAGCCCGCCGGGCCCGGATCCGGCCCGCGGAGCCCGTCCGCCGCCGCCGCTGGCCCGCGCGCCCCGAATCCCGCGCCGGTGCCTGCTCGCCGCCGTCCTCAGGCCCCGCCGCCCGCTGCTCCACTCCGGCGCCGCCCCTCGCCAGAGCCCGACTCCGCCGTCCCGCGCCGGCCTCCACCGTCGTCGACCCCGCGCCGGCCGGCCTTCTCGCCGCGCCGTGCCTCGGCCCCGCCCTGACCCTTCTCCAGCGACCGCCCCTGCCGCCCTTCTCCAGCGCCACTGTGGAGCCGCCCTGCCGCCGGCCCGCGCCGCCGGTGCCGTCCTGCCGCCGCATGGCGCCGGCCTCGCCCCGCGCCGCCGGGACCTCCTCCGCCTCCCCGCGCCGAGATCCGGCCGGATCCGGCAAGATTCGGCCCGGATCAGCCATCTCCGACCCTCCCCGGCGTCTTCCCCGTCAACTCCGGCGACCTTCCCGGCGATCCTCGAAATCCGTGTGGACCGAAGGTTGACCCCGTTTTTTCGTCCCGAAGTATTTGCATAATCATGCCATGTTAATCGCATCGTAACTCTGCATCCATAGCTCCGTTTTGTGCGTGTAATATGTCAAATTGTTCGCCTCGACGAGTACTTCATTTCATTCCATTGCATCATTTTCATTTGAGCTCATCTTGGTGCCCGAAATGCTGTTGGAATAGTGCATGTTGATGTTAATCTGCTGAAAACTGTTATAACTTGCTCATTTGTCATTTTTGCCATGCTTGATGTGTGCATCCTATGAGGTTGATGTCTACATGTGTTTTGATCTATGCTATGCCATCTTTCCAGTGGTGCTATCCATGTATTTTTGTGAGTTGTGTGCTGAGTGCATCGAGCTTGTTAAGGAGGGTACTTGTTGTTACTGTTTTGTTAGGCTGATTCTGTTATATTTTGTTGCTATGTAAACCTGCTGCTACAAGTCATTCCATGCATATTCTGGAGATGTTCACTAAGGATGAGTTGTTATACATGTCTTGCTCTATCCATTAATGCCCCTGGTTGCATCTATAGACTACTGTATCTTGCTGTTATCTTGCTCCAAAGTTGCTAAATAATGTTGTGGTCAGCCTGTTAACATTATGTTCAGTTTTTCCATCAGCTTCCCTAGTGATCCATGCACCCTATGAACTTGTTCTTGCCATGCTTAGGTTCATAAACATGTATTCTTACTGCTGGTTGCCTTGCCATGCCATTTATTGCTCTGTGGTGAGTGGTTCAAGCTCACCAACATGCCTACTTATTGTTGTTCCTGTCATATATGAATCTGTCATATAACTTGCCATGTTTACATGGGTGCCATCATATTTTCTGTGCCCTTTTGGCTCATAGTCAGCAATGGTCTTTTGTTCTATGCAATTAGTAGTATCATGCCATGCATTTGTTTGCCATGATAATTTCCTGTAACATGTTGTTTGATAGCTTTAAACATTGCAACCATATGTTATTTCTGCAAAGTCTGAAACTGTTAATATATGCAATCTTACCATGTCCTTTTGAGCATGTTCTAGTTGTTTCTGGAGATAGCTCAGTGTTCATGTCTTGTCATGCTTTACCTGTACTTCATGCTCATGCCTTTTTTTTCTTATGTTGGGGTGCTGTAGCTTGTTGTTTTGATGCTTGCAAGATGCCTAGTTGCTGTTATGGGCAGATTGTTGTTATGTCTTGTATAGTGTGTGTGTTGAACCGTTGCTCCGTTTTGAGTGTGCTCTATATGAAACTTGCTTGATTTTGCATGTTGTTTCATATTATTATGTTGCATCCATGTTTGGGAGTGTTTGTTTGATGTTTGTATGCATTTTGCATCAATGCCGTGGTTAACTTGTTTTGCTCATATCTTCTAGGCCGTAGCTCCGAATCTAATGAACTTTATATGTAACTTGACTAGAATTTCGTGTAGATCATCTTGGTGCATCTTAACTAGCTGTTTAACAACTTGAACTTAATGTTTATTCAGATCTGCACCAATTTCGAAATTTACATATGAGGACTTACCGGAATTGTTATATGTTGTTTCCGGCCTCATTTAAACTTGCCTTGATGTGTTGTTTTTGTTTGCATCATCTCTTGCCATGAGTAGCCTCATCTAGCTTCCTCATGCATCATGCTTGTTGTGCATCATGTCTTGTCCATGTGTGGTGTGTTTACTATGTTGTGTGCTTCTTCTCGATAGTTCCCGTTTCGTTGCGATCGTGAGGATTCGTTCGTCTCCGCTTGGTTCGTCTTCGTGGCTTCATCTTCTTCATGGACTCGTTCTTCTTCCTAGTGGGATTTCAGGCAAGATGACCGCTACCCTGGATCTCACTACTATCATTGCTATGCTAGTTGCTTCGTTCTATCGCTATGCTGCGTTACCTATCTTTTGCTCATCAAGCATGCCAAATTGCCATGAACCTCTAACCTTTGACACCATTCCTAGCAAACCATTGATTGGCTATGTTACCGCTTTGCTCAGCCCTCTTATAGCGTTGCTAGTTGCAGGTAAAGTTGAAGATTGCTCCATGGTGGACAGGGTTATGTTGGGATATCACAATATCTCTTATATTATTAATGCATCTATATACTTGGTAAAGGGTGGAAGGCTCGGCCTTATGCCTGGTGTTTTGTTCCACTCTTGCCGCCCTAGTTTCCGTCATACTGGTGTTATGTTCCCGGATTTTTGCGTTCCTAACGCGGTCGGGTGATTTATGGGACCCCCCTGACAGTTCGCTTTGAATAAAACTTGTCCAGCAAGGCCCAACCTTGGTTTTACCATTTGCCTCACCACCACCTATACCCTTCCCTTGGGTCGGCCAACCCAAGGGTCATCTTTATTTTAGCCCCCCCGGGCCAGTGCTTCTCTAAGTGCTGGTCCGAACCGAGCAGCCTGCGGGGCCCCCTCGGGGAAACTCGAGGTCTGGTTTTACTCGTAGCTTGACTTATCCGATGTTGCCCTGAGAACGAGATATGTGCAGCTCCTATCGGGATTGTCGGCGCATCGGGCGTCTTTGCTGGTCTTGTTTTACCATTGCCGAAATGTCTTGTAAACCGGGATTCCGAGACTAATCGGGTCTCCCTGGGAGAAGGAAAATACTTCGTTGATCGCGAGAGCTTATCATGGGCTAAGTTGGGACACCCCTGCAGGGTATAAACTTTCGAGAGCCGTGCCCGCGGTTATGTGGTAGATGGGAATTTGTTAATGTCCAGTTGTAGATAACTTGACACCAGATCTGAATTAAAACGCATCAACCGTGTGTGTAGCCATGATGATCTCTTCTAGGCGGAGTCCGGGAAGTGAACACGGTCTTTGGGTTATGTTTGACGTAAGTAGGAGTTCAGGATCACCTCTTGATCATTGCTAGCTTCACGACCGTTCCGCTTGTTCTCCTCTCGCTCTTATTTGCGTATGTTAGCCACCATATCATGCTTAGTCGCTGCTGCAACCTCGCCACTTTGCCCCTTCCTTTCCCATTAAGCTTTGCTAGTCTTGATACCCATGGTAATGGGATTGCTGAGTCCTTGTGGCTCACAGATTACTACAACAACAGTTGCAGGTACAGGTTTATGCGATGATCATGATGCGAGAGCGATGTTTGCTTGTTTTGGAGTTCTTCTGCTTCTTCTTCGATCAGGGGATAGGTTCCAGGTCGGCAGCCTGGGCTAGCAGGGTGGATGTCGTTTGAGCTTCTGTTTGTGTTTCATCCGTAGTCGGATGTTGATCTTATGTATGATGTGATGTTGTATTCATGTCGCATTGTATGCCTTATGTATGTATCCCCATCTATTTATGTAATGTTGATGTAATGATATCCACCTTGCAAAAGCGTTCCAATATGTGGGTCTATCCTTGGTGGGACCTTCGAGTTCCCTTTGGATAGGGTCGCATATTGGGCGTGACAAGTTGGTATCCGAGCCTCGACCGACCTTAGGAGCCCCCTTGATTGTTGTGTTGGGGAACGTAGCAGAAATTCAAAATTTTTCTTACGTGTCACCAAGATCTATCTATGGAGAAACCAGCAACGAGGGGAAGGAGAGTGCATCTACATACCCTTGTAGATTGCTAAGCGGAAGCGTTCAAGAGAACGGGGTTGAAGGAGTCGTACTCGTCGTGATCCAAATCACCGGAGATCCTAGTGCCGAACGGACGGCACCTCCGCGTTCAACACACGTACAGCCCGGTGACGTCTCCTTTGCCTTGATCCAGCAAGGAGAGAGGGAGAGGTTGAGGAAGACTCCATCCAGCAGCAGCACAACGGCGTGGTGGTGGTGGAGGAGCGTGGCAATCCTGCAGGGCTTCGCCAAGCACCGTGAGAGAGGAGGAGTACTTGGGAGAGGCGGAGGGCTGCGCCAGGGGAACGGTGAAGCTCCCATGCGCCTCCCCACTATATATAGGGGTGGAGGGGGCTGGTTTCTTGCCCTCCAAGTCCATTGGGGCGTTGGCAAAGGTGGGAGGAAATAAATCCCATCATTTCCTTCCCCACCGATAGGTTATCCCCCCTTTTTAGGGATCTTGATCTTATCCCTTTGGGATATGATCTTGTTCCTTCTAAGGGGGGATCTTGGTGCGCCTTCACCAGGGGTGTGGGGCCCTGCCCCCACTACCCACGTTCATGTGGGTCCCCCATGCAGGTGGGCCCCACTCTAGAACCTTCTAGAACCTTCCCGGTACAATACCGAAAAATCCTGAACATTTTCCGGTGGCCAAAATAGGACTTCCCATATATAAATCTTTACCTCCGGACCATTCCGGAACTCCTCGTGACGTCCGGGATCTCATCCGGGACTCCGAACAACATTCGGTAACCACATACAAACTTCCTTTATAACCCTAGCGTCATCGAACCTTAAGTGTGTAGACCCTACGGGTTCGGGAACCATGCAGACATGACCGAGACGTTCTCCGGCCAATAACCAACAGCGGGATCTGGATACCCATGTTGGCTCCCACATGTTCCACGATGATCTCATCGGATGAACCACGATGTCAAGGATTCAATCGATCCCGTATACAATTCCCTTTGTCTAACGGTATTGTACTTGCCCGAGATTCGATCGTCGGTATACCGATACCTTGTTCAATCTCGTTACCGGCAAGTCTCTTTACTCGTTCCGTAACACATCATCCCGTGATCAACCCCTTGGTCACATTGTGCACATTATGATGATGTCCTACCGAGTGGGCCCAGAGATACCTCTCCGTTTACACGGAGTGACAAATCCCAATCTCGATTCGTGCCAACCCAACAGACACTTTCGGAGATACCTGTAGTGCACCTTTATAGCCACCCAGTTATGTTGTGACGTTTGGTACAACCAAAGCATTCCTACGGTATCCGGGAGTTGCACAATCTCATGGTATAAGGAAAAGATACTTGACATTAGAAAAGCTTTAGCATACGAACTACACGATCTCTGTGCTAGGCTTAGGATTGGGTCTTGTCCATCACATCATTCTCCTAATGATGTGATCCCGTTATCAACGACATCCAATGTCCATGGTCAGGAAACCGTAACCATCTATTGATCAATGAGCTAGTCAACTAGAGGCTTACTAGGGACATGGTGTTGTCTATATATCCACACATGTATCTGAGTTTCCTATCAATACAATTATAGCATGGATAATAAACGATTATCATGAACAAGGAAATATAATAATGACCAATTTATTATTGCCTCTAGGGCATATTTCCAACATGTTGGCCATTGTTGGGTCTAGAAGAAAACTATTTTCTGAGTCTAGTTATATCGGAGAGTAGGAATTCTTTTTACTCCTCAGCCCCTTCGTCGCTCTGGTGAGGAATCTTGACGTAGGTGTTTTGAATTACTTCTCTTCCCTTTCAAACTTTCTTTAGGATCACGCAGTTGGTTTTTTCGATCGTTGTTCCTCAGCTCTTTGCATCTGGTGCATTTCTCGTCAAGATGACTCGAACCTCTTTGTCTTTCGCGAGATCAATCCTCAGTTCTTCCTCCGACGTCGTTGTTTTTCCTTGTCCGAAGTTGTCCTTGTTTTTCCCACCCACCCACCCTTCTTCCTCTCGGACCCGGAGTCCGTAATCGAGTATCCTTCCTACTCGTGCGAAGTCTTTGCTTTCTTTCCTCAATGATTTCAACCGGTGTTTTCTCTTCTAGATATTCGTCGGTTCCCTTTCCAAGTTGTCTTTGTTTTTCCCGCCCTCCCACCCTTTTTCTTCCCGGAGTTTGACTCTCTCGACCATCAATTTCATTCGTGTGGAGCCTCTTGAGTCTTCCCTCAATTATTTCAACCGGTGAATTCTCGTCTCGTTCGTCATTCTTCATCCCTTTCTTTTTCCGGCGCACTCAATTCAAGTTTTTTTGGATTGATGACATTCTTTTCCTTGGATCAAGTGTTCTCCTTGCTCGTGTGTCTCTCGCCAGTTTATCATTCCAGAGTTCGGAAGACATCTCAGGAGATTCGTCTGTATTTCAATTAATTCGAGGTTGTCACCTCATTCAAATATTTCAATTGTTCCGGTGCATCATCTATCTTTTCAACAATCCTTTCCCACGGTGTTTTTTTAGTGGGCCCTAACCCACAGGTATTTTCCCAGGATCTTACCTGACTCTTCTGATTTCCCCGGAGTTATTCTCAATTCTTTTCAAGTGTGACGTAAGAATGGATTTCATCAGTCACATGCCTTCTCCAAGATCTCGTTTAAATTCTTTTCATTGTTGGTTCAAATTGTTTGCTTTTCATTCTACCGGAGTATCTCAGTAATTTTCGTGACGTTCCTCGTCGTCATTTCAAGATCGAAGAAGAGTTTTTCCTCTAAATCTTGTCTGTTCTCTCGAAGATTCGTGGTTCTAGCTTCTTGTTACCCTCTCGAATTATTCCATTTGTCAGATATTCTTTTCTTAACCACCGGAGTATTTCAGGAGTTGATTTCTGTTTCTTTTCACCGGAGGCCATCGTTCTAGAAGAATTCTTCATCCTCACATTTCAGTTTTCTGTTATCCAATTATTCCGGTGCTTCGTTCAAGTGTTCTTTAATCAGCTCATGATCTCTTTATTCTTTTGCATCTAAATCCCCTCTAGCGTATTGGTTCTTCTAATTCTCCCAGGTGCTTCATTCTCTTTCATCAGTCATTTCTGAATTCTAACGGTGGTTCTTTGAGATTCTTTTTCCTTGATTATCATTTTAATCCATTCGTTCTTTTCTATCCTACCGGTGGTTCATGAAGACCTTCTCAAGTTTGCGATATGTCACTTCTCAATCCTTTTCAAGAAGAATAAGTAGTATGCAAAAATCCATTGCTTGTCATCAATTTAATTTGATGAAGGATAAGCATACAATAAATCTAATTCTTATTTCATCCAAGTGAGTAATCCCTTCCTTCGGAGTTTGTTCTTGATGAATAAATTCTAGTTCCAAGTGTTTTCATCTTTTCTTTTCCGGAGTTCGAATTTCCTCGGCTATCTTGTCAGAAACTCCATCTAAGTCATCGCAAGGCTTTAATCTTATTCTTTCTTCCTTCATTCTATCTCATCATCTTTTGTTTACCGGAGTTCTTCATGGTGGGTCCTATTGATTTGAGTCATTCTTCAAGAGTTCATCAAGATTTTGTTGGTGGAATTCAAGCATCTTTTCTTCTCGCGTCTCGAAGTGCAATTAATTCTCAAATTCTTTTCAAGTGCAGTTTTGCATTTCTTTGTTATTCCCAGATATTCAAGCATTTGGTTGTGGCATAATTTCACCTCAAGTTTTGAGTTGTTTTTGATAAGTCCACAACAAGCCTATTCTTTTCGTTGTTGATTTTCTCAACAATTCCTTTCAATCCTTTTCTTCTAAGTTCTTTTCATTCAATTATTTCAATTCTAACGGAGGCATTGCTTTGTTCATCTCGTCAAGTGCCATCTCATTGGGTGAAGCTCGTGTTCTTTTCCTTCCATCTTCAGCCGAAGTGCTGCCTAAATCCTTTTCAGTCTTATTCGTTTCTTTTCTCATTCTAACCACTCCGGTTAGAACGAGCGGTTTCATAGTTTATCTGATTTCGTGAGTTTTTGATTCTCGTCATTCTAGTCATTCCTCTCTTCTTCTCGAGTGCTCTCGATTCTTTGCTTCTTCTCTTGAGTTTTTGCTTCACCTCATCCCTTTTTCCCTTCCGTCTTGGTCCTAAGATCTCGGGACGAGATCTCTTGTTAGTGGAGGAGTGTTGTAACGCCCCAGATTCGATGCGCCAGGTGTCCGCCAGTTATTCATCGTCTTTGCCATGTCATTTGTTTGCGTGTTGCACTTTGCCATGTCATCATCTGCATTTCATATCATGTCATCATGTGCATTTCATTTTGCATACGTGTTCGTCTCATGCATCCGAGCATTTTCCCCGTTGTCCGTTTCGCGATCCGGCACTCCTATGTCCTCCGGCGTCCCCCTTTTTGTCTCTTGTTGTGAGTGGGTGTTAAACTTTCTCAAAATGGCCCGAGGTTTGCCAAGCGGCCTTGGTGTAGCACCGGTAGACCGCCTGTCAAGTTTCGTGCCATTTTGAGGTCGTTTGATACTCCAACGGTTAACCGGGTAACCGTAAAAGCCCTCTTTGTGTTGCAGCCCAACACCCCTACAAAGTGGACCAAAACCCATCCAAACACCCTCCATGCTCTCGGTCGTTCGATCACGATCGCGTGGCCGAAAACCGCACCTCATTTGGACTTTCCTAGCTCCCTCTACCTATAAATATGTGCCCTCCCCCGAAAATCCCGCAGATCAAACCCAAGCCCCGCTCCCCTCGCGCGCCGGACATGTCCAACCCCGCCGGACATGTCCAGCCTCCACCTCGCTCCGGCCAATCGCGGCCTGCCACGTCACCTCCTCCGCTGCCTCAGCCACTCACGCGCCGCCACCTGTCCTCGTCGGCCCCCTCTCTCTCCTCTCGCCGCGCGAAGCCCGCCGGGCCCGGATCGGGCCCACGGAGCCCGTCTGCCACCGCCGCTGGCCCGCGCACCCCGAATCCCGCGCCGGTGCCTGCTCGCCACCGTCCTCAGGCCCCGCCGACCGCTGCTCCACTCCGGCGCCGCCCCTCGCCGGAGCCCAACTCCGCCGTCCCGCGCCGGCCTCCACCGTCGTCGACCCCGCGCCGTCCAGCCTTCTCGCTGCGCCGTGCCTCGGCCCCGCCCCGGCTCTTCTCCAGCGACCGCCCCTGCCGCCCTTTTCCAGCGCCACCGCGGAGCCGCCGTGCCGCCGGCCCGCGCCGCCGGTGCCGTCCTGCCGCCGCATGGCGCCGGCCTCGCCCCGCGCCGCCGGGACCTCCTCCGCCTCCCCGCGCCGAGATCCGACCGGATCCGGCGAGATCCGGCCCGGATCCGCCATCTCCGGCCCTCCCCGGCGTCTTCCCCATCAACTCTGGCGACCTTCCCGGTGATCCTCGAAATCCGTGCGGACCGAAGGTTGATCCCGTTTTGTCGTCCCGAAGTATTTGCATAATCATGCCATGTTAATCGCATCGTAACTCTGCATCCGTAGCTCCGTTTTGTGCGTGTAATATGTCAAATTGCTCGACTCGACGAGTACTTCATTTCATTCCATTGCATAATTTTCATTTGAGCTCATCTTGATGCCAGAAATGCTGTTGGAATAGTGCATGTTGATGTTAATCTGCTGAAACTATTATAACTTGCTCATTTGTCATTTTTGCCATGCTTGATGTGTGCATCCTATGAGGTTGATGTCTACATGTGTTTTGATCTATGCCATGCCATATTTCCAGTGGTGCTATCCATGTATTTTTGTGAGTTGTGTGCTGAGTGCATCAAGCTTATTAAGGAGGGTACTTGCTGTTACTGTTTTGCTAGGCTGATTCTGTTATATTTTGTTGCTATGTAAACCTGCTGCTACAAGTCATTCCATGCATATTCTGGAGATGTTCACTAAGGATGAGTTGTTATATATGTCTTGCTCTATCCATTAATGCCCCTGGTTGCATTTATAGACTACTGTATCTTGCTGTTATCTTGCTCCAAAGTTGCTAAATAATGTTGCTGTTAGCCTGTTAACATTATGTTCAGTTTTTCCATGAGCTTCCCTAGTGATGAACTTGTTCTTGCCATGCTTAGCTTCATAAACATGTATTCTTACTGCTGGTTGCCTTGCCATGCCATGTATTGCTCTGTGGTGAGTGGTTCAAGCTCACCAACATGCCTACTTATTGTTGTTCCTGTCATGTATGAATCTGTCATATAACTAGCCATGTTTACATGGGTGCCATCATATTTTCTGTGCCCTTTTGGCTCATGGTCAGTAAGGGCTTTTTGTTCTATGCAATTAGTAGTATCATGCCATGCCTTTGTTTGCCATGATAAGTTCCTATAACATGTTGTTTGATAGCTCTAAACATTGCAACCTGATGTTATTTCTGCAAAGTCTGAAACTGTTAATATATGCAATCTTACCATGTCCTTTTGAGCATGTTCTAGTTGTTTCTGGAGATAGCTCAGTGTTCATGTCTTGTCATGCTTTACCTGTACTTCATGCTCATGACTTTTGTTTTTATGTTGGGGTGTTGTAGCTTGTTGTTTTGATGCTTGCAAGATGCCTAGTTGCTGTTATGGGTAGATTGTTGTTATGTCTTGTATAGTATGTGTGTGTTGAACCGTTGCTCCGTTTTGAGTGTGCTCTATATGAAACTTGCTTGATTTTGCATGTTGTTTCATATTATCATGTTGCATCCATGTTTGGGAGTGTTTGCTTGATGTTTGTATGCATTTTGCATCAATGCCATGGTTAACTTGTTTTGCTCATATCTTCTAGGCCGTAGCTCCGAATCTAATGAACTTTATATGTAACTTGACTAGAATTTCGTGTAGATCATCTTGGTGCATCTTAACTTGCTGTTTAACAACTTGAACTTAATGTTTATTCAGCTCTGCACCAATTTCGAAATTTACATATGAGGACTTACCGGAATTGTTATATGTTGTTTCCGGCCTCATTTAAACTTGCTTTGATGTGTTGTTCTTGTTTGCATCATCTCTTGCCATGAGTAGCCTCATCTAGCTTCCTCATGCATCATGCTTGTTGTGCATCATGTCTTGTCCATGTGTGGTGTGTTTACTATGTTGTGTGCTTCTTCTCGATAGTTCCCGTTTCGTTGCGATCGTGAGGATTCGTTCGTCTCCGCTTGGTTCGTCTTCGTGGCTTCATCTTCTTCATGGACTCGTTCTTCTTCCTAGCGGGATTTCAGGAAAGATGACCGCTACCCTGGATCTCACTACTATCATTGCTATGCTAGTTGCTTCGTTTGGGCCGGCCACCTATACCCTTCCCTTGCGGGATTCCAGCAAGGACCAACCTTGGTTTTACCATTTGCCTCACCACCACCTATACCCTTCCCTTGGGTCGGCCAACCCAAGTGTCATATTTATTTTAGCCCCCCCCCCGGGCCAGTGCTTCTCTAAGTGCTCGTCCGAACCGAGCAGCCAGCGAGGCCCCCTCGGGGAAACTCGAGGTCTGGTTTTACTCGTAGCTTGACTTATCCGGTGTTGCCCTGAGAACAAGATATGTGCAGCTCCTATCGGGATTGTCGGCGCATCGGGCGGCTTTGCTAGTTTTGTTTTACCATTGTTGAAATGTCTTGTAAACCGGGATTCCGAGACTGATCGGGTCTTCCTGGGAGAAGGAATATCCTTCGCTGATCGCGAGAGCTTATCATGGGCTAAGTTGGGACACCCCTGCAGGGTATAAACTTTCGAGAGCCGTGCCCGCGGTTATGTGGAAGATGTGAATTTGTTAATGTCCGGGTGTAGATAACTTGACACCAGATCCGAATTAAAACGCATCAACCGTGTGTGTAGCCGTGATGGTCTCTTCTCGGCGGAGTCCGGGAAGTGAACACGGTCTTTGGGTTATGTTTGACGTAAGTAGGAGTTCAGGATCACCTTTGATCATTGCTAGCTTCACGACCGTTCCGCTTGTTCTCCTCTCGCTCTTATTTGCTTATGTTAGCCACCATATCATGCTTAGTCGCTGCTGCAACCTCACTACTTTGCCCCTTCCTTTCCCATTAAGCTTTGCTAGTCTTGATACCCATCGTAATGGGATTGCTGAGTCCTTGTGGCTCACAGATTACTACAATAACAGTTGCAGATACAGTTTTATGCGATGATCATGATGCAAGAGCGATGTTTGCTTGTTTTGGAGTTCTTCTTCTGCTTCTTCTTCGATCAGGGGATAGGTTCTAGGTCGGCAGCCTGGGCTAGCAGGGTGGATGTCGTTTGAGCTTCTGTTTGTGTTTCATCCGTAGTCGGATGTTGATCTTATGTATGATGTGATGTTGTATTCATGTGGCATTGTATGCCTTATGTATGTATCCCCATCTATTTATGTAATGTTGATGTAATGATATCCACCTTGCAAAAGCGTTCCAATATGCAGGTCTATCCTTGGTGGGACCTTCGAGTTCCTTTTGGATAGGGTCGCATATTGGGCGTGACACCCCCGGGACATGCAATAGTAGTAGCGCGGGTTTTTAACCCTCGCTACTACTAAGGGAGATAGCAGTAGCACCGGTTTTTAGCCCTCGCTACTACTAAGTGGTGCCATAGCAGTAGCGAGGATTAAAAACCCGCGCTACTACTAAAGGTCCCATTTTCAAACTCTACCCCCCGGTGGATCGCCTTTTCAGTTTTAACAAAAATAAAAGAAAATGATGAAAATGTCAAAAAAATAAAAGAAAATAAGTTTCCCATGTGATATGTGGTCTACTTGTTGGGTAAATTTGCAAAATCTCTCGAGAATTTGTAAAAATGGGCATAACTTTTGCATACTAACTCGGATGAAAAAGTTTTTTATATGAAAAATCATCTACTCAAAAAGTTACATCCAAATTTAACGGGGAGAACCCCGTTAAAATTTTTTAAAATCCTCAAAAACCTAACAGAAAAAAGTTACGGGGCTTTTAAGATCTGGAGGCAAAAAAAATCAAAAAAATTCAGTTTGTTTTTAATTTTTGTTAAATCTGGTCAAACTATGGTCAAACTAATTATTCAAGAATATTAGTGTTACTAAATAATTATTTTAGTTTTTTTGAATTTTGGTCAAATCTGGTCAAACTATGGTCAAACTATGGTCAAATCTGGTCAAACTATGGTCAAACTGTGGTCAAACTAATTATTCAAGAAATATTAGTGTTACTAATTTTTTAGAACAATAGTTTCAAACTCAAACAGTGAAATGTGTGACTTCATGCTCAAGCTAAATTTCTGAGGTTAATAGGATTGACATCTTACTATTGTCAGGAAAACAACAAGTGCAGACTTGGAAACGAGGGAGAATAGAACCCGGAAGTTAAGCATGCTCAGGCTGGAGTAGTGAGAGGGATGGGTGACCGTCCGGGAAGTTAGATGATTTGGAATGATGAGGGGTGATTAGAGATTTGAGGTTAAAATAATTCAGAAATTTGAAAATTAGGGAAAAAATTCGAATTTTTTTCAAAAAAATCAAAAAAAAAATCAGAGATTAGAGATTAGTAGTAGCGCGGGTTGGCACCCGCGCTACTGCTAAAGGACGTAGTAGTAGCGCGGGTCGCACCCGCGCTACTGCTATACGTTAGCTGTAGCGCCTTATTAGTAGCGCCGGCCCCCGTGCTACTAATAGGCCCAAAACTCGCGCTGCTGCTAGGCTTTTCCCTAGTAGTGGGAGAACCTGCCAGATATTGGAGAACGGCCTGTGCTCCAACGCAAACAAGTAGCGACGGACGTGCGCATCCTCCTCACTGACACTGTGACGCGCCACCTCCGCGAAGTCCTCGAGCCTCTGGATCGTCACTTGCCCACACGACCGCCACCAAAGAAGGTTCAGGTCAACGACAGGATGGCTCCTAACCAACCTGCGCCCCCCGGTAGGTAGCGCCTCCCAGTACCACCCCGGCGGAGCCCAGTCCCGGACATGGCCGATTTGGTCAAGCAGGTGTCGTCCTCCGCTGACTCGACGATGAGGATGCGGGATAGGCATCGTCCACGTCGAGGCGGGAAAAATTGCTTTAACTAAAAAATCACCTAATTAGTACCTAGTTCTTACTAACTAGTTCTTACTAACTAAATAGAAGAAGGTCAAATTTTACTCGTTTTATTATGCATTACACTAGTGTTTATTCATCATCTAAGAAAACATCACCTAAGAAAAAATCCCAGCCGCATCTGTATCCAATTCATTTCCACCCATAGATGAACCCTAACTAATTTGATGCAACTAAAATTTGAAGAACCCTATCTAGGCAGAGGTAGAGGAGGGGGAGGAGCTGGCGTGCTCACCTCGGGTGCCTGCGGCAAGAGAGGGGCAGGCGGCGTCGAGGTTGGGCTTGGGGCTCGGGCGCACGACGGAGGGCGGCGTCGAGGTCGGGGGCGGGGGCGGCGTCCGGGGCGGCGTTGAGGTCGGGGGCGGGGGTGGCGTTGAATCTGGGGTCGGGGGCGGCGTAGAGGGTGTGCGGAGAGCGCGCGGCGACCGACGGGTGATGGCGGCGGCGAGAGCGGAGGAGTTCGGTTTGGGGGGAAGTGGCCGTGGGGAAGGACGAACGCGGTGGTTAAGTCAGAAGTAGCAGTAGCGCGTTCCGGAGAGCGCGCTACTGCTACATTAGCTACAGCGCGTTCTGGGATACGCGCTACTGCTACTACTTTCTCCTTTTTCCCCTTTTTCATTTATTTTCTTCACATTTTATTTTTTCCCTTTCACCTTCTTCTATTTCTTTCATTTTCAATTACCTTTCTATTTGCTTTTCGTTTAATTTTATATCCTTTAGTAGTAGCGAGTTTAGAGCAAAATGCGCTGCTACAATAAAGTAGCAGTAGCGCTGTTCCATATAGATCGCTACTACTATGTGTACCATCTCGACTAAGCCGTGAGAATTTTAGTAGTAACGTGTATGCAGGAAGACGCGCTACTGCTACGAAGTTATCGACAGCGCGGTTTCCGCAGGCGCGCTGCTGCTACTTAGCACCAGCGTGCTTTTTTGACCCAGGCTACTGCTAAAATTCTGTGTATAAGGTTTTCCCTAGTAGTGTCTCTTAGGAAAGAATTGGCGAAGTATGTAACCAAGATGTCGTTTAATAAAATAATATAGTAGTGAAGTTTACTTCGGTGGCCAAAAATTAAATGAATTTGAGAAAACAAATCCTCTCCGTATTGGGGATTGGTTAGAAATGGTCATTTTTATTAAAAAGGCAAAAGCAGTCCTCCAAAGAATACTCGACCGTTTACTTCTCTAAATTTTAGGGGATTGTTTAGAGTCGCTCTTAGGACGTGCTACCTCTTGAGCACTGCGTTGGTTTTCCCTTAAAGAGGAAAGGGTGATGCAGCAAAGTAGCATAAGTATTTCTCTCAGTTTTTGAGAACCAAGGTATCAATCCAGTAGGAGGCTACACGCAAGTCCCTCGTACCTACACAAACAAACAAGAACCTCGCAACCAACGCAATAAAGGGGTTGTCAATCCCTTCACGGCCACTTGCAAAAGTGAGATCTGATAGAGATAATAATAAGATAAATGTTTTTGGTATTTTTATGATATATATTGGAAAATAAAGATTGCAAAATAAAGTAGATCGGAAACTTATATGATGGAAAATAGACCCGGGGGCTAGGTTTCACTAGTGGCTTCTCTCATGATAGCATAAGTATTACGGTGGGTGAACAAACTACTGTCGAGCAATTGATAGAAAAGTGCATAGTTATGAGAATATCTAGGCATGATCATGTATATAGGAATCACGTCCGCGACAAGTAGATCGAAATGATTCTGCATCTACTACTATTACTCCACACATCGACCGCTATCCAGCATGCATCTAGAATATTAAGTTCATAAGAACAGAGTAACGCATTAGGCAAGATGACATGATGTAGAGGGATAAACTCAAGCAATATGATATAAACCCCATCTTTTTATTCTCGATGGCAACAATACAATACGTGCCTTGCTGCCCCTGCTGTCACTGGAAAAGGACACCGCAAGATTGAACCCAAAGCTAAGCACTTCTCCCATTGCAAGAAAGATCAATCTAGTAGGCCAAACCAAACTGATAATTCGAAGAGACTTGCAAAGATAACAAATCATAGATAAAAGAATTCAGAGGAGATTCAAATATTTCTCATAGATAATCTTGATCATAAACCCACAATTCATCGGATCTCGATAAACACACCATAAAAAGAGTTACATCGAATAGATCTCCAACAAGATCGAGGAGAACTTTGTATTGAGAATCAAAGAGAGAGAAGGAGCCATCTAGCTAATAACTATGGACCCGAAGGTCTGTGGTAAACTACTCACAACTCATCGGAGAGGCTATGGTGTCGATTTAGAAGCCCTCCGTGATCAATTTCCCCTCCGGCGGAGCGCTGGAAATAGCCCCAAGATGGGATCTCACGGGTACAGAAGGTTGCGGCGGTGGAAATAGGGTTTCATGGTGCTCCTAGATGTTTTCAGGGTATGGTGATATATATAGGCGAAGGAAGTCGGTCAGGTGAGCCACGAGGGGCCCACGAGAGTGGGGGCGTGCCCATACCCCTAGGGCGCGCCTCCCTGCCTTGTGGCCTCCTCGATTGTTTCTTGATGTCCACTCCAAGTCTCCTGGATTGCGTTTGTTCTAAAAATAACTCTCCCGAAGGTTTCATTCCGTTTGGACTCCGTTTGATATTCCTTTTTTGCGAAACACTGAAATAGACACAAAAAAACAGCAATTTGGGCTGGTCCTCCGGTTAATAGGTTAGTCCCAAAAATAATATAAAAGTGCTTAGTAATGCCCATAAACATCTAAAACGGGTAATATAATAGCATGAAACAATCAAATATTATAGATACGTTGGAGACGTATCAGGACGTCATACAGTGCAGTGCGCAGCTAGAGTCCCGATGAACAACATGTTATGGGAGTCAACAATGGCGGCTAGAACATCTTACTGTGTATGGTTTGAACTTGAACAATGTAAGGAGGAAGCCGTGTGTGCATTGTGGTGTAAAAGTTAATGCTTCACTCGATGTGTAGTGTACTTAGTGTTTTGGTTACCACTCATTGGGAATTCGGTTATCGGGTGGTAACAATAGATCTCGGTGCCCTACGAGAAATTGTCTTCATTCAAAAATTTCGTTCGATAGTCGTTCAATATTTGTACGTTACCACGGTAACCGAAAAACTCCGCCTATGTTGTCTCAACATAGCCGGTCCCAAGCCTGGGTAAAGGAGGAGGGTTGTGATAGGCTTGGCGAGCCAACGTAAAAACTCAGCCACTCTTATGGAGATGAAACCCAAAAAAATTTCGTTGGGGCGTAACCCTCTCAGCGACGCGCTACATTGGAACCCGGGTGTGGTGGAAAATGGGCAAGGGCCGGGCCATCACCCCCAAGGTGGCGCACCGTATCTTGATCCGGATACGGTGGCAAGTAAGCGAGAATCGGGTCATCGCATCCTTAGTGGCGCGCTACATCGGCGCCCGGATGTAGTGAAAAATGAGCAAGGGTCTTCGCATTTGACTCGACGAGTGCGAAGGGTAAGGAAGCTAGCCGAGCCTAGGAGGATTCGCTTAGGTAGCTGGAACGTAGGGTCTCTGACAAGGAAGCTTCCGGAGCTAGTTGATGCAGCGGTGAGGAGAGGTGTTGATATCCTTTGCGCCCAAGAAACCAAATGGAGAGGACAGAAGGCGAAGGAGGTGGAGGATACCGGCTTCAAGCTGTGATACACGGGGACAACTGCAAAATGAAATGGCGTAAGCATTTTGATCAACAAGAGCCTTAAGTATAGAGTGGTAGACATCAAGCGACGTGGGGACCGGATTATCCTGGCCTTCCACGTAGGAAATTTATCTAGATGGAGAAAAGAGAATGAGGAGAGAGAAGAAGGGTGTCAATAATTTGGCAGACGGTCGGTATCCCAAAATATCGCTTGTTATCGACAGCCTTTTCCCGTTGTACGCGGCACCGTAGGTAACGAGCCCCACGACCCTGCCGAACCTGCGTATATCGTGCTCGACAAGCCCAATCCCGATCGATCGTTTCCTTTTCTCCGTCATATACCTGACCCGGCGTGACACGTGAAGGGCTTGAGATGCTCGCTGCTTGGAGCCTTTCATGGGTGACGCCACTAAAATAACGAAAAAACTAACGCCCACACGTGTGGCATATTGCACATCGCCCACACGTCTCCTTTACCACTTGTTTTGCCACATGTGAACAGATGACATCAGCAGGAATCTTTTTGGTTTTCGGCTGAAAAATGTTTTATCTCCTAATTAAAAAATTGAATTAAAAATCTATTTTCACCATTAAATCTGTCTCGACGAGATCTTCAAAACTAGACCCCATGTTGATATGTTTCGACAAAAAAAAAATTTACCCAAAAGTTTCCATGATGTTTACACTGCAGTTGCCATAGGGCTTAGAGTAAAGTTGCCATGTGGCAATTTCAGTTTATAGAGCATGGCACTTTTACTATTTTGATGATGGCAACTCCAGTACTTTGACTATAAAAAATATTTTTTGTATGAACCATGGCAATTTTAAGTGCATGTATCATGGCAATTTTTGTTTATGGTTCATGGCAAATCTAGTTTCTTAATTCCCCGTTTTATAAATGTGAAAATTTACTTTTAAATGTAGAAGAAAATAGCTGAAATATATCATGGCAACTTCAGTGTAAACACCATGGCAATTCATGTGCAATAGACATGGCAACTTTTAACCGATTTTTTTCGTCGAAACATATCAACATGGGATCTAGTTTGGAAGATCTCGTCGCGAGGGATTTAATGGTGAAAACGGATCTTCAATCGGATTTTTTGTTTAAGAGATAAAACAATTTTAAAACTGAAAATCCAAAAAGATTCCCACATGCATGCCTGCGGTGACGTGGCACAGTCTGTGTGTTTTAGGGCGTGTGGGCGGGTTTCGCTCCTACCACACGTGTGGGCGTTAGCGTTGTCCTAAAATAATTGACCAGTCCAATAGTACAACTAGCTTCACGTAGAGAATCCATGAACGGAAAGCCTCAGCCTCGTGCTCAGCGACGGCGACGGCGACGACACGATGCGGCTGCACGCACACCTTCATCCCAGAGTATCCCATTGGACTGTCAGCATAGCGACGTTGTCAAGTCTTCAGGCTAACTCCACCGTGCGACACCATACTGTCCACGTGCGTCCGTTTGGGGTAAAATGGACGAACCGGGTGACCCAGCGCATGGGACCAAACTGACTTTTGTCCGTTTTGTGTCCGCTTTCGACCCATCCCCGCCCGAGTTTGCGCCGATTTTGGGGTGAAACGGACAGCGTGCGGACGGGCGGGACGCGCGCGCTTGTCCGTCCCTGGCCCGCATGTCGGTGACACAAAGCAAACCCCCTCCCCCCCGGCGCCCCCTTTGGCGCAATTTTCCCCCAAACCCTCCCACGTCCCGCCATCCCCCTCCCTCCCCCGTCCATGACCGACGCCCAGCCGAACTCCGGTGCCTGGCCGTCGACCCGCCCGGAATGGCCAAGAAGAAGAAGGGCAAGGCGCCAAGGAAGCCGCGGTCGGAGTGCACGCCGGAGGAGATCGTCAAGTTGGACGCGGAATCGGCGAAGAGGAGGAACCGGAGGGCGGTCGTCAAGGACAACGCCGCGCGGCCAAGTTCGCCGCCGAGCGCACTGCGATGGAGGCCGCGTGGCGCCAGGCCGAGGTCGAGGAGAAGGAGGCCATCGTCAACAAAGCGCACACCCTCCTCATGCTTGGCATTTGTCGTCCGGCCAGTTTCTCTGCAGCGGCTGTCAGTCCGGCGAGCACATGCTCGTCAGTCGCCCGGCCTTCACACAGCTAGTCGCGGACCACGCCTATGTCACCCGGCTTCCCCCCGCCAAGGCACGATGGCCAAACCCGTTTCTCGGGGTCATTGGACGTGAGCGTGATCGCGCCGTCCACCCCGCGCCCGCCGGCCGTCATCGACCTCAGCGTCACCCCTGGGTCCAGCAGCGGTGGCGGACCGTCCGTCGAGATGCAAAGAAAGCAAGCACGACCGTCGTTTACGGGCACCATGCCGTCCCCCCGCGTCTTGTTCGACGGAATGCCAACACCAACGCCACTGGTCGACGACCCCTACTACAACCAGTTCATGGAGGATGTGATCTACGAGGGTGGGCATGTCCCTGCCTATGATCCCGAGGAGACCCAAAGTCAGGATGGCCGCGCCCAGTTCGTTGCCGATGAAGAGGCCGACGACCGTGCTGACTACGACCATGGTGACTCGTGGCATGAAGACGATGACATCTATGTCGAAGGTGATGGTGATTAAGAAGAAGGCAATGACATTGATATTAGTGGCGAGGCATTGTTCATCGATGAGCTCACCCAAAGAGCGGAAGCACAAAAGAGGACAAAGAGCATTCACACGGGTTCATATACACAAGAGGAGGACAAGTTGATTTGCCAATGTTGGATGGAGATTAGCCAAGCTCCGAGGACGGGCGCGCAACAAAAGGGCCTAGTTTTTTGGACGAGAGTCCACAAAACTTTCCATGAAAGGAAGATGTTTGTGCCCTACCAAATCACAAGCAACCATGGCATCACCTCGATTCGAAAGAGGTGGTTGTTCATCCAACAAGAGTGCAATAAGTATTGCGTCGCATTTGAGAGCGTTGAAGCACGACCGTGAGTGATCTCGGTGTTGGGGACATGGTATGCTCTCCTCATCCTAGTCCTTTCCTTACTACAGCCATGAGACTTCGGCCTTGTATATGTTTGCATGTCCAATTCTTGTTGATCTTGTGGTGTAGGCATTTCAATCTTTGGAAGCATTCAAGGCCCGGCACAATGACAAGTCATTCCCTCTTACACATTGTTGGACGATCATCAACAATTGCCGTAAGTTCAGGAATCAATACCGTGAACTTCAAAGGAAGAGAGGCAAGAAGACGGCCAAGTTCGCCGGAGGTGGAGATGGCGAGGCGTTGAAGAGGCCGAGGAGCAAGACCAACTCCAAGGTTGATGACATACGTGATGCCTCATCCATGGCCTTGCATGAGACGTTGCATGGCATCGTGTCTCAAAAGGATGCGAGGGACGAGAAGAAGCGGCAAAGTAAGGACGAGCAAATGAAGCAATACCTAGAGCTTCAAAGGAAGAAGTTTGAGATGGAGGAGGCGGCCAAGAGATGGAAGATCGACATGGAGGAGGCGGCCCGGCAAAGGCAGCTCGACATCGAGGCCGCCTAAGTCAAGGCCAGGCAGAGGCAGCTCGACATCAAGGCCACCAATGCCGCAACCAAAGCGAAGGAGGTGGCCCTTGCGATCATATGTGGTTGTAGATGCTCTTCATATGTGGTTTTAGATGCTCTAACAGGGACTTGACCAAGAGGAAAAGTAAACATCTGACCAAGGAAAGGAGATAGAAACTACTCCCTCCGTTCCTAAATACTTGTCTTTCTAGACATTTCAAATGACTACTACATACGGATGTATGTAGACATATTTTAGAGTGTAGATTCACTCATTTTGCTCCGTATGTAGGCACTTGTTGAAATGCCTAGAAAGACAAGTATTTAGGAACGGAGGGAGTAGCTAGTAAGGTGGCGTGCAAGTGATCAGTGAGAGTGATGCATACATGCATGCATATGTCGACCCAGGGCATAAATTGACATGGGCGACGCCACATGCATATGAGCGCACACTGACTGACCGACTGCATCACCCCCGTTCCCTCCCTTCATGACAATGATCACCCCCACCCCACCCCCACATGGAGATCATGCAACATCGACGGTAATGGATTGTTTCTTCCTATCCATATATATCCACGTGGGCGTGGCACTCATATGGATCCAGGGGACCTACCATGAGTAATATGGATCGGATGGAGTATTATATTTGACACACATCATCAGAATTAACTAAGGCAAGAATCATTAGCGGAGAACTGCCGCTGTTATTAGGACGCCGTGCAGTGCAGTGCAGTGCAGGGCAGCTGGAGCCTCGTTATCGGAGTCAGCGACGGCATGCATGCAGATGGCGACATGGATGCATGGTTTGAACTTGAACAAAGCAAGGAGGAGGCCGTGCGTGTGTAGTAAAAGTTAATGCTTCACTCGATGCGTAGTAGTGTACCAATAGTAGTGGCACAATGCATATAGTATTATCCTTCGGCTTACCGTATTTGCGTAATCGATGGGGCGATGCTTTGTTCCTTTTGAGATGGGCGACAGCACGAATACTCCTACCTCATGCTTCATTCATCCATCCTTTCGAGTATTATTATTACTACTGAATCGCACGCACTGAAATCCACAACAGATGCAAGCTGATTAACTGCAAGTGCCATGCATTTGTAGTACTACAGTACGCCAAACAAAGCAAGGAATCCAATCCATCTAGCCAAAGGGCAAAGGGCCTGCATGCATGCATGCATGCATAGGAAGGAGGGAGAGGGAAATGTAAAGGCGGAAACTTCACTAGTTGCCCCGGCACAAAGGTAAAGAAAGCCCATGAAACAAGATTATAAATTGGAGTATTCGTGCCCTCCCCACTCTCTCTCCTCGGTGGGGCTGCAGACCATTAGAAAGTTACAAATTGAGCGTAGGATTAGTGTTAGTTTTCTAGCAAAACAAGATGCAGCCAATAGCAGTAATACGGTATGATTTTTTTTAGAAAAGGACGATGACCCCCAACCTCTGCATTTGGTAGATGCATGCGGCAATTTTATTGATTAATCTCGAGGACCTTACATGTGCCTGAATCCACCATCTTGGCAATCTGCCGCTACTCCTATCCATATGATGAAGGGGGTGAAAGCTGGGCCACATACCTAGCCTCTCACCTAAGCCTAACATCTGCAGCCGTAGGCCTCGACCGAGCCATCTGCCAGGTCCGGGGCACAAATTGGTCCGACGCACTCACATATGTCGTCGCTGCCATCTTCCACTGGTCCATCTTCAGAGCAGATTGAGGTGTCAACCTTGGCAGGTCCTCCACCATCGACGCCAAACGACGACCTCCACCTACGCAAGCCTTGGTAGGTCCTCCGTCATCGACGCCACCACAACGTCAAACGTCGACCTCCACGAATGCGAGTCCATCTCCGAGCAATGGATGTAGATCCATGCTAGGATAGGACCGCACCACCGCCGTCGCCCGCCACCCGCAAGCGCCACCCAGCCCCAAGGCTCCCAAACGGCGCCTTCAAGAAGGGAACGGCGCCATGAGCGCCGCCGCCGCGCAACAAAGTTAGGGCTTTTGCCCGGGAGATCTAGGGGGAAGGGGAAGTGAGGAGATCAGTCAATACCGAAGCCTCCAAGGAGGAGAACGGCGCCCTCAGGCATCACCGTCGGCGCGGCCGGTCATGGCCGGCCAGGGATTTCGCCCGAACTAGATCCCTGCCACCAGCAGCGCCTCCTATACAGAACCAGCGACCAGGGGAGGCGCGGCCCGACCAGGCTGACTCGCACGCCGAACAGGGGAGGAGGGGAGGCACCAGATCGCACGCACCGACCGCCGCAGAAGCTGCCGCTAGCCGACAACGACCACCGGGATCCCGCCCCCCGCGGGACCAGGACATCAGATCCCGCCGCCCGCACGACCAGGACGCCAGATCCACCGCCCGCGCGGTTGCTCGCCGTAGCCCGCCGTGCCTCACCAAAGGAGCGGCCGCTCCAGATCCGGGACTCCCCACGCAGGCAGGGCAGCCGAGGCCTCACCGCCACCATCCTTGGCGCCCCAGGCAGCGGCGAGGAGTTGGGGCGAGGTGAGGAGGGGACCGCGGCGGCGCGGCTAGGGTTCCCCCGCCACCGCAGGGGGAGGCGACGTGGGGATCGCGGGAGGGGTTAGGACGCCTCGATAAAACTCGATTAGTCGGCTATGCTCTCCACGCGGATGTGTCAACTTACCATTTAGTCGATGCTCTCCATGAGCAGATGATCGTCTGCCTCTTTAAATTGGGGGATAATTTCACTTTCCCGGCCTCTGCACCTACTAGGGATGCATACGGCCATTTTGGCATGAGTACCAAGATAAACATGGTCCTCAGAATTTTTTAAATGAGTATCAAGATATTTTTTGATGAGTTGTTCCACTACACATCAAACTTGATCCTTAATAAATGGGAGAAAACCCCTGTGCATCACCTGTCAATTCTAGGAATTGAACTCGGGTCGTTAGGCTGCACAACCGCATGCCCAACCACTGAGACAAGGCTCTCTTTGCAACGTCGACCCTTAAAACGCGCTGAACGTCCGGACCAAGCTATCCATACGCTGCGAGTCATCAACGGGGTGCCCCATCAGTCTGCGGATGTATCCGCTTGTTCAGATCCCACAAACCGGATGCAAACGAGGGAAAGGACTTCGGGTGTCCGTACCACCGCCGCGTACACGTATGACAATCTGGCCCCGCAGAAAAACATCTCACGGGCCTAGGCCACCCGCAGCTTCATTTTTTGGAGCTCATAGCCGTCAAAGATGCCGGACATGGGGAACTACAAGGACTTGAAAGACAAACGACGGTGAAGATTTAGACTAGGATAAATTTTGCTATGCTAAAAGAAGTGCCATGTCCACTTTTATTCAATAAATATGTCAAAAATGTTATGTATGTGGGTCGGCTTAAACAAAAATTATCTGGTTTGCATGAAGATCGTTAGGTTTGTTTAAATATCATTTAAAATATGCCCGAACAACACGGTTGGATGACCGCCTTCCATATCCATGTCCAAGAATGAATATTTTGTTTGTTTTTGGGGTCTGTGTTGGAGATGCCCTGCCAGTGGGACACATCACTTCGCACACTGTGACCTGCCTCGCAGTGAAGGAGCTTCCTGGGCCATGGCCCCCCAAGCTCACAAGAAAATGCTCAAGCTGCCAGTGCTGCCTCGCACCATGCGTGTGTTGCCCATAACACAGAGCATGGCCATAGGCTATTAGGCTGATAGGCAGGCAGTATCACTCGCTCTCTGTCATTATATCTCCTTTATCCTTGGTAGATCATCCGTGGACATGCGTGCATGATGAAGGTCGGCTGCAACAAACTGCCATGGCCACTACCCATGTCCTTTCCCTCACTGGTGCACCACCACCGCTGCCATTGCATGCACAATTCATCATCCAGTCACCCGATCAACCAATGTCCTTTTTTTAAGGTAAAAAAATCGGCCATTCATTCAGTTCAGATAATAGTACTAGTGCATTAGAGACAGTAGCATGTTTTGTCCTGTCAAGATCCCAAGAAGCATGCCCGTCCAACGGAGCAACGTACATGTGCCATCGCTGTCCTCGCATTGCTACAAAATACATACCGACGGTAGCAACAAAACTAAAACTGGGCAACTTGTTGGGGTGGTGAACTCGCTTGGACAGAAAGGAGTGGTAGCAGCAGTTTGCAGGAACGAAGATGGTAATGTATGTGGGCTCCTCTGTTATGGTGTTTGTGGACCTCACAAATCACTCAACTCTGGAGGTTTATGCGGCTCGAGAAGCAATGGCACTAGCAGCAGATCTTAACTTACAGAGGATACACATTGCTTCAGAATGCGAAAGGGTCATCAAGGATATCCGGGATGGATCTGGTGGAGAGCAGGGTGCCATCATACAGGAGATCACTATCACTAGGAATGCTTTTGATTTCTGTAGCTTTAATTATGAGCGTAGTTTGTTTAATTTTGAAGCTCATATTCTCGCGAATTTTGGTTGTAATCTTCGGCCTGGCCGACATCTTTGGTTGGGATCTCCCCATGACCAAAACCTCGTACCAATGAACATTGAGATGAATTTATAAAGTGGACGAGATTTCTCAAAAAAAGCAATTGTTTATTTCATGTATCCAAGTCTGTCAACCGATTTGTCTATGTGTAACGGAATTAACCATTCTATCTAAATAATAAACAAATCAAGCAACAACAAGGATTTCTACACTAGGGCTTCTACACCACCACTCCATCACCCTCTACTCCATAGTCTGTTCCGACGGTGCTGCGCTGATTGCTCATCGACCATGGACACAATGGTGGATCCCCCTTGGTGACTAAGTGTGGCATCCTAACTACCTACTCCGGCGGCCGCAACCGCCCTTATTATCCAACAATGAGAAGACGCTGTGACACATTATCGTCCCCATCTGCTGCTGCGCGCGACAACGCCCAAGGAGACCTGTGTGGTTAGGTAGGATGACAATCGTGGAGGATCGGATCTAAAACCTGACCTCATCTCTCATCTCTCCATCCTTCTTTCGGTCCGGAGTTGGTAGCCACCAATGTCGTCGCAACATAGTCTACGCCACCGTGGCCGAGGACAATCGGTCACGCACCACTACTCTTTAGATATTGTTTCATTCATTCCAAAGGAAAAGCACATTATTTAGATAGTAAGCTCAAAATTTTGAATGCTCTACCTGTTGTACTCAAGGGAATATTAGCTAGAGAGGTTCTATTATATGGGACGTGGTTGCCCCCAAAAAATAAGGATAAAGAGCAACATGCTTATAATTTGGTGACAAACTTTTGAAATACGTTTTATCAAGTTTACACTATTTTATTTGAACATATCTAGTCATAAACAAGAAACTGCTATGAGGATATTTCTGATACTATACACTTTACAAAGCTCTACCAAAATATTTAAATACACACACATCTATATATACTATGTTCATGGGATTATCATGAACTAATCCATGAAGCTATACCATTTAATGATTTTCTTATTTTCTCACATTTATGGGGACTGAGTTTGAGTATCTCAACAAGGCACAATGTATATAAGAAAAAATAATTTAACTATCATTGCAAACATGATCTACAATTTTTAGCAACATAAATTAAAATAGTATTGTAAAGATAAAAAGTATTTAGCAATATTATCATCTATATAAAAAAATAACTTATAAAATAATTATGATCTATAGTTTTTATTTCAGAAAATGAATTATAATTAAATATAAAAGTTTAGTATAAATATTTTGTTAAGAAATTAACAACTGCATGACAGGTTTGAAACTTTAAATAAAAATAATTGAATTTGAAATGGTGTCACAGTGTTGAAAGTCTGGGGTATTCACTAAATAGAATAAGGACTATTTTAGTGAGAGATAATGATCACACTATTATTACCATATCATTGAAAATTAATTATGAAATGAGCTTAAAAAGTGTTTTTGTGCATCCTCATCAAAAACTGGTGAAACTTGATATTCACTTTATTTTTAGAAAAATTATCTTATAAAAATGTGGGTTTGAAAAGTTTGAATCACAAATTAATATCTGACTAATGATAAGTTAATAATTCTTCTTATTAAACCTGGTCAATTAAACTATGACACATGAGGACAAGTTCGAGTTAAAAATTCAGGCTTTGAAAATCAGCGTGAAGTGCTCCACATGATTCGTCAGTTAAAAATAGTCACATATGGTTCTTGGTTCATATTAAAAATAAGATTTACCATATTGTGTGATCTTGTTGTGGCAGAAAAACTTAATGTCTTTTTATCTAAATTAAAATACTGATATACATTTTTATTTTCATACACATTAACTTATATAATTTATTTAACGGATAGGTGCTTTGCAGTGACATGTCCCGTCGGTGGGGCATATCATTGCAAATGACCCTAAATTTAATTATATCATTGAACACACTAAATGGATGTGTTTTGAAATAATAATATGAGATCTACAACTATAGCGATACAGAAAAGCACGTAATGTTATTCTGGTATATTCTTGGTATCTGAGATATTGGTAATGCTTGAATTTTGCCATGAAACGATACTTTGCAAAGTAACATAGTATGGGCTCTAGGCACAATGTACCCACCGTCAAGGAGTCGTCAACCAATGACGAAATTGGTTACGCAAATAAGGTACCTACCTCGTGCTTCATCCAGCCATGCACGATCCATCCTCCAGAGTGTTATTACTAGTGAATCGCAGGCACTGAAATCCACACTGCATTGAAACATGAAGTTTGCAACACCTCACTCCACACTACACTGAACAACAACAAACTCACAAACCCCACGGCCGCAAGCCATCATCAATGTGTGGGCCAAAAAAGAAAATGATTTTTTTCTCTCTGGCATATCATCGAGCACATGGGACCCATGTCCCTCGGTCACGGCTGTGGTGGCTGAACGTGTCGGAGGAGGAGATGTAGAGGTTGCCCGAGCGGGGCTGTGAGCCACCAGGCAAGAAGGAGGTGTAGGCGTCGGTGTGGTTGCCCTCTTATTGTTCATCTTCGTCCCCACCTCGGTGAGTGCCTTCCTCACCCGCTTGCGGTTGTCGAGAGCAACGGGATGGCGCCCGTGCATCGACGCGGTGGTCCGCAACACGTTTTACATCCCCTACCTTTTCCTTGGTGGGGGCGGCGGAATTGTCTTCCGATTCCATTCCGGCCGGAATCGGGCCCTGCGGTGGTAGCGACGGTGGGGTTGGACGGCGGTGGAGGGAAATAGGTGGCGCCTCAGGAGGGAGTTGGGTACGGCCGAACCATCCTAAGAAGTGGCGCCGGTCGAATAAAAATGAGAGACTTAGGCTGCCCTTGGGAATAACTCCTTAAAATTTGCTCCTCTCAACCATTAAGAGTGCGCTAGGTGCGGTTAACCACCTATTTTGCTTCTCTAAAGGTTTTTAAGGGATCGGCTAGAGATGTCCTAATGTTCTACTCGTGTGGCTACTCAGCTGCATGCATATCTGGTCTCATGTTCTGACCTGAACATTGGTTAGCCATCACTAGGCGTATTAGTTCTACTACTACTACTTATCCTAATTAACCATGTTAGGCCGATTTGGAGGAACCTGCTTCCTTGATCGGCCAAATAGCTGGGACGCCACTAAGCATGGCTATGATCATGTGCATGTATTTTGTTAGTAGTATCTCACAATTACAGTACAGTACTATGTTGATTCAGTGGACTGTGGACAGACTGGCCATGTCGCAGAAGAAGGATACCGATTGAATACTGCTCGGTGAGGTTGTGACAGGTTCATGTACTCGTACATAGTTAGGGAAACATACATGAACCTAGCATATTACTTCCTCCGTTTTAAAATAGATGACCTAATTTTATACCAATTTTGTATTAAAATTAGTATAAAGTTGGATCATCTATTTTAAAATGGAGGGAGTCGGAAAGCAAGAGACGGCGAGGAGCAGAGAAGCTTAGCTAGACTTTCTTTGTGTGAGGAGGATTTGTTAGGTCAGCAAATAGTTTGATGAGGCGAATGGGAGATCCTCAGGACAGGTACGCCCGAAGAAGAGAACAGAAGACTAATGGGGACTTGACCAGAAGGCAAACAAACATCCGGCGAAGGACAAGGAAGGCGGCGTGCAAGTGATCAGTGAGAGTGATGCATGCATATGGACCCAGGGCATAATTGTAGATCGAGCACGACATGGCGCCACATGCGTTTGAGTGCACACTTTTTTTTACGGTACTACGGCAGGCTTACGCTGGTCTGACCCATTTTCATTATATATAACAGTAAAATATAAGACATCATATACAATAAATAGCAACCAACAACACAAAAAGGCACAAGAAAGAACAGAAGAAGAACCAGAAAAGAGCTACGACAAGCAGCCAACACCAAGAACTTAGCACCCAACACCACTAGTTGGATCGAGAAGAGCGGAAGCAAGCTTTGTTGAATCAATCGAAAGGAGATGCATCACCGAGAAGACGTAGAGAAGAAGTTGCCTGCTGCCCAGCGATCACTCTGCACGTTGAAGAGCTAGGAAGTCGCAACCACCGTCGAAGGGCATCCCACTGCCTAGCCACATCGCGGCAAAGAGAGCCACAGACCCTGCCGAAGGGCAATGTTCCACCGAGACAGGCCCTGCACCTCCCCTAGGCCACACCACGACCACCATCAAAAATAGAGAGAACCAAAGCACTATGCTAGGCAACAAAGCCTCAAACGCCGTCGAAGGGCACCGAACACCGAGACCTCATCAAGGGATTGGTCGCCGCCACAGATCACTTCCACGGCCACCACCCTGCACACCAACAACCCAACAAACACTCCAATCCAGACATCAAGCTGCCAACCGCGGATCCGTGCCCCCCCCCCCCCAAAAAAAACAATTCCCTCAAGGATTCGTCGTCCGATCCAGAGATGGATCTGAGGCTTTCGCCCGGGGCACACGATTAAGAGGGAATAGTAGCTTCCTGATGACGCCTTCAAGAAGGGAAACGGCGCCCGAAGGCGTCGCCGTCATCGTTGCTGACAAGATGGACACAAGGCTTTCGCCTGAAGCATCCCGTCCCAGTCATCTCTGTTAAAGCTGGCCGCTGTGCCTAGCAGCCCGGGACCTCCCCGCCCTCCTACCAGTCCGCGGCGAGCATCCCCACTAGGATTAGCATGAGGCTCCATTGACACAGAAGCTCACCTCGAGCACCTGCACAGCCAGAGTAAGGTCGTTGTCGGCTGCCACCCGCATCCAAGCCCTTGCCGCCAACCACACCCCACCACCGCTGTAGTCAAACTCTGTCGACGGTATCCACCGCCGACCCCTTGGTCGTGGCCATGAAACCACCGGTTGGCCGGGTGGGCTTCAGGAAAAGCATATCTGGGCGCCAAGGAGCACCCCAGACCGGCTAGACTACACCCCTGCATGACCACGCAGCCCGTGCGCGCACACCACGTCGTCCAACACCTTTGCCCTTCGCCACCTGCATGCCGGCACCGCACCTGACCGGCTCGCTGGATCCAGATCCAGGGCACCAGGTTAACCGGCCGCCACGCGGCTGCTGCACAGCCACCCGCCACCGCCTCACATCCACCACACTGAGGCAGCCCACGCTAGTTGAGACCGCCGCCGACCGCGGCCATATGCGCCGCCGGTAGAGGGCCTCGCGTCGCCGTGCCCTGCTACCCGGATTGAGAGAGACGCCCCGCCGCCGCCGTCCCTGGGTCCAGCATGAGTTTTGCCGGCGAAAGCCTGTCGCCAGAGCTAGGCGACGGGGGGGGGGGGGGGGGGTGGCTGTGGAGGAAATCGCATTTTCGTTTGAGCGCACACTGCCTGACCGACTGCATGCATCATCCCCGTTTCTCCCTTCATGACCATGATCCATAGATCCATCAGTCTGTTGGACGACCCCCACCCAACATGCATTGATATGATCATGCAGCATGGATGGTGATGGATTGTTTCTTTCTATCCGTATATATATCCAAGTGGACTTCATCATATAAATTTGTTATGGTAAATATTTATAGACAAAAATATTAACATATGCTAACAAATCAACATCATTAGATTTATTATCAAATATACTTCCATATCATATAAATTTGTTATGGTAAATATTTATATTCTTTTCTATAAATTTGGTCAAACTTTAGGAAGTTTGACTTCAGTCAACTCTAATATACGGAGAAATGGGAGGGCTTCACTATGCATCAGTGGCGGAGCAAGACAAAATCAACCGGGGGGGGGGGGGGGGGGACAGCCGCTAGGAGACTACATAGCTCCATCATTGCTATCCATTATGGAAGTAGTACCATAAGCTAGTATAATATGCATGATGATAAGAGCAACTCTAGCAGACCCCGCATCCCGCCTCGGCCCGCAAAATAACCGTCAAAGTGCGGGTCGGGGCGGGAAAACCTGCCCGATCAGACCCCGCATCCCGCCCCGGCCCGCAAATATTTTTGCGGGGCGCGGCAAAACTTCTCCCCCAACCTCTAGTTTCACAGGCTGGGAGGCTGACCTGAGCTCAGCCCCTATCCGCAGCGAGATTTGGCGGGAGGGACATTTCCGCGCGGCCTTTCCCGCTCCCCCCACCCTCCGCCACCATTGCCCCGCCACCGCACACTCCGGTGCATCCTCCGCGGCCGTCCCTCGCCGCCATGGACGACTCCCTGCTGCCCCCCGTCACCGTCGAGGTCGCGCATGCTCCTTTCCCTCGGGTGGATCTCGTCGCCGGCCATGTTGGCCCCACCGTCGCTCAAGCTAGCGCCGCGCCTGCCCGCAAGCGCCAGGGCAACGTGGTCGTGCAGGGTGGGAATCCGGCAGCCCCGCGAAGGCTCGCGCTTCGGGCGCCAACGCTGTTGCGCGATCTGGGCCGGCGGCTGAGAAGGTCTCCAAGGCCGCAGGCGGCAAAAGGAAGAGGATTCCGGCTACAAACAAGGCGCCTCCTTCATCCTCTCACTCTATCCCGGAAAGAGGTGCCCCGGCGATGCCGTTCAACGGTGATGCTCCCCCCGCAAGCGAGGTGTTCGATGAAATGGCCGGAAGGTATGCGTCTTCAGTCATGGCGATTTCCTCTTGTTTTCGCCATTTTTTGCGATAGCTCGTGACTTTTTATCGTTCAATATAGCGGTGGTTCAAACAATGCAACTGCCGAGTTCGTGAACTTGTTGAACACCAATGTCGTTGACATTGATCAAGCCCCGTTCGCCGCATTCGACTACAATGAAACGGAGGGCGGCGTGGATGATCATGGTTGTGAGGAAGAATTGGCGGAGATCGAAGCGGAAGCGTTTGAGCAATCGCAATCAAAATCTGCGAAAAGCCAAAGATCAAAGAACTACACGATCTTGGAAGATCAAGCTTTGATCCAAGCATGGAGTGCGGTGTCTCTTGATGCATGCACGGATACTTCTCAAACCGCCAAGAGATATTGGCAAAGGATCGAAGATCAGTACTTCCGCATTATGGCAAAGTATCCCAATAGGACTCCACGCACATTTCGGTCGCTTCAAGGGCGTTGGGAGAATATCAAGCCTATATATGTGCAGCCATTGGGCAGCTTGCTTGGAGCAAGTACGCAATGCACCTCCAAGTGGGACCGTGGAATCCGACTATGTGAGTTTGTCTTGCCTTTGTTCAAGTTGTGCATAATCATATTTGCATCATATTTGCATCATGAGAATTGATTACATCACTTTGTTCATATTGTGTAGGACAAGATTGCCCAACATAGATACAAAGACATGGAAGTTTCGAAAGGCAAATTCTTCAAACTAGAGCATTGTTGGGAGTTGCTCCAAAAGTGCGAGAAGTGGAAGTTGGTCGACAAAGAATCCCCACCGAAGAGAGGCTCGCTTACAAACATGGATGAAGATGAGGATGATGATGGCACAAGAAATTTGAACAAGCCCAATGGCGACAAGAAGACTAAGAAGATGAAGAGAGAGCAAGAAGCATCGAGCTTGAGGAAGAAGATTGATGCCATGGTGCAAGCAAACGAGTTGATGTTGTTGAAGTCATTGGAGATCAAGAAAGAGTTAGCTGAGAAGAAGGCAAAAGAGAAGCAAGAAAAGTGGCAATTGCTCAAGGAAGAGGGGCTCCGCAAAGCTGCCATTAAGGAGAGAAGAGCACGCGCCGCTGAAAACAAATTCATGTCCTTGTTGCTCGCCGAAGAGAACAAGATCATGTCAATGAACCGCGATGACATGGACGACGTCACCAAAACATGGCATGATATGACAAGGAGAGAAATCTTGAAGAGGAGAATGGTCGCGTCGGCCGGTCCGTGTTACAGTTCTGGAGATGTTTTCTCTGCTCCATATGGTGGCAATGTCGATGATTTCGGTGCGGGAGTCTGGACAGGCGCTGGAGGTGGATTCGGTGGTGCCGATAAACTTCAAGATGGACTCGATGGCGCGGAGTGAAGATCGACCAAGATGATGCCGGACATGGCCGTAACTTTGCAAGGCCCTCTTTTGCGTTTGTCGTACTGAACTTGGCTTTTATTTGCGCGTAAAACTGTGTTATGTTTGTTTGAATTTGAACTTATTTGTGGGATCTTATGTCAAATGCGAGAATTGAGCGTTTTCTGTTTTCGGGTTGACACGGCGGTGTCCGAACAGACCTCGCAAAAGCCGACCCGTAAAAAAATATATTCCACGAATATCCTTTTATACGGGTCCGTTTGAAGGGTTTGCATCTGCGACCGTCCGAGCCAGCCCGTAAAAACGGTTTCCTCCGAACTGCAAATGCGTTTTGCGGGCCGGCCGGATGCGGGGTCTAATAGAATTGCTCTAAGTGCCGTGCACGCAGCTGAAACCTGGATCAACAACTCGTTATCGGAGTCAGCGACGGCATGCAAAAATATGGGCTTGCATGCAGATGGACATGGATGCATGGTTTGAACTTGAACAAAGCAAAGAGGAGGCCATGTGTGTGTGCAGTGCGGTGTAAAAGTTTATGCTTCACTCGATGCGTAGTGTACCGATAGTAGTGGCACAATGCATATACTAGTATCGTTGGGCTTACCGTATTTGCGTAATCGATGGAGCGATGCTTTGTTCCTTTTGAGACGGGCGACAGCACGAACACTCCTACCTCGTGCTCCATCCATCATGCAGGATCCATCCTCTGGAGTATTATTACTACTGAATCGCACGCACTGAAATCCACAACAGATGCAAGTTAAATACTCCCTCCATTCCTTTCTAGAGATTTTAATATGGACTACATATAGATGTATATGGACGTAGTTTAGAATGTAGATTCAGTCATTTTACTCCGTCTGTGATCCGTATTGAAATATCTAAAAAAAACTTATATTTAAGAACAAAAGTAGTTAATTAATGCCCTGTCCGGAGACCCGCCACTCCACCACTCCGTTCCCGGAGCTAGAGTCAAAAGGCACGGAGCTGGGAAAGAGATGCTCCAACTCCTCATATTTTTAAGAGTCGGAGTGACTTCGAACAGGGCCTAACTGCATACGTAGTTCGTTTCCTCCAAACAAAGCAAAGAAAGCAAGGAATCCAATCCATCCAGCTAAAGGGCAAAGGGCCTGCATGCATGCATGCATACATAGGAACGAGGCAGAGGGAAAGGTAAAGGCGTGCACAGTAGCAGGAAACTTCACTAGTTGCCCCGGCACAAAGGTAAAGAAAGCCCATGAAACTCAAATCAGCACTAATGAGCGCGTGCATTTTGCTTCAGAGGTCTCCACTCAAAAGTAATACATCTTCAGATGTCCCTGCAGATTAAGAATGCAAAAGGCATATGCCCTGGATGGAGATTCAGGTTCCCTCCCCACTCTCTCTCTCTCCTCGTTGCGCTGTTCACGTGTGTCGACCCGTCCAAGTCTATCGTGGACTCCAACCAGGAACAGTAGGACATGTGTCGGCGACCTATAGCTTCATTTTTTGGATGTCGGACATGCGGAACTACAAAGATTTGAAACACGGATGCCGGCAAAGATCTTGACTAGATTAACTTTTGCTATGCTAATTTTTTTCATGTCAGCTTTTACTTAATGAGATGTGTTAAAATTGTTATGAATGTGGATCGGTTTAAACAAACAAATATCTGGTTTGGATGATAATCGTTTGGTTTTTTAAATTCCATTTGAAATGTGACCGGACATTTGAGATACACGTTGATACGGACATCTCCGGTATCCATGTCCGTGGATGAATACTGTGTACTCCCTCTGGCCCTTTTTACTTCACATATTAGATTTGTGCTAAGTTAAACTTTGCTAAGTTTGACCGAATTTATAGTAAAGAATACCAACATCTATAATACTCCCTCCGTTCGGAAATATTTGCCATCAAAATGGATAAAACAGGATGCATCTAGATGTATTTTAGTTTGAGATACATCACCTTTTATCTATTTTGATGACAAGTATTTTCGGACGGAGGGAGTACCAAATATATATACTATGAAACTACATTTCATAATGAATGTAACAATATTTATTTGACATTGTGAATGTTAGAGCAACTCCAACATGACGACCCGAACATACGCGCGGTTTGTACGCTTTTTATCCGTATGGGTAGGTCGCTCGCCCTATTTTTCATTTGGGTCGGCAGTGCGCCCAACACGCCGACACATATTTATCGGCGTGGCCGGCTGACCGTCCTTTTTCAACAAATTACACACATTTTGCATTATTTCACAAGCAAACATATAAAAAATAGCATAGTTTCACAATCAAATAAAGCATAGTTTCAAAACTAAATAAATTAATCATAGTTTTACAAGCTGAATAATAATTAAATTGTCTCAAATACATGTGAAAAGAAGATACATCTATTGGTTGCCACATGAGCTCACATATGCACAACCAAATCATTTTGTAGCTGCATGTGAGTTTCCCAATCACACATTTCATGATGAAATTGGGTGAATTGTTCAAACGTTGCTGCTCCTCCATGCCTAGGCACAACATTCTCACACTGAAACTGAAGCCCTTAATTGTAGATACGTTTCGGGCGCTCATCTTCTGCGATCATATTGTTCATGGTCACACAAGTTGGCATCACCTCCCACAGCTTCTTGGTGCCCCAAATCCTAGTAGGATACTGAACGATGCCCCATCGAGATTGCAAAACACCAAATGCACGCTCGACGTCCTTCCTAGCACTCTCTTCCTCTTGGGAAAATCTTTTCCTATTCTCTCCGACAAGATTGGGGATTGTCTTCATAATAGTGGTCCACTGAGAATAGATACCGTCACCTAGGTAGTATTCTTTGTCGTAGTCGTGGCCCTTGATGGTAACATTCACCGGCGGGCTGTTGCCTTCGGCAAGCCTTGCAAACACCGGCGAGTGTTGAAGCACGTTGATATCATTGTGTGATTCGGCCATGCCGAAGAAAAGAGTGCCAGATCTAGAGATCTTGTGAGGCCGCGGCCTCAAGTATGACAGTGCAAGCCCTAACATGACCCTTATACTTCCCTTGCCAGGCAGAAGGGCAGTTCTTCCACTCTCGGTGCATGCGGTCTATGATGCATCCCTGGGAAGCCTCTGCTGGCATTCATCGCCAACAAGCGGGCTGTATCTTGAGGAGTCGGCTCTCTCAAGGGCCAAACACAACAATCACAGCCTTGCAGAACTTGTACATGGAGTCTAGGCATGTAGACTCGCTCATACAGACGTACTCATCAATGAGATCACCGGGCAGTTCGTATGCAAGCATCCGGATGGCCGCAGCGCCTTTCTGATAAGATGAGAAGTCAATCTTTTCAAGGGCATCCTCTTTGCATTAGAAATAGTTATCATATCCGACCACCCCGTCTCTAATGTGGTTGAAAAGATGCCTACTCATACGGAAGCGCTGCCGGAATTTCCGATGATTGAACAGCGGTTGGTTGTGTCAAAGAAGGAAATGGCCGCTGTCTCGGTTGCGATTCAACGCCGGAAGATGTCCCGGGATCGAGCCACGAAACAACGGCTGCTGGCTACGAAGGTCGCAATGGACCAACACGGCAGCCAAGATCTCCTCCTCATCATCGGACGAGGAATCGTCGTAGTCGCAAAGGAAATTATGGAAAAAGAACTCGTCGGCGGAGTCCATTTTGTACCTTGGCAAACTGTTGAACAGCTTGCGGGCGTCGACAAAGGAGGTGGCCGCCGAAGAGATGCGCGCCCCCCTTGGACGAGGTGGCAGGCATGCAGGCATCCGGCAAGCGTGCCGGCGTTAGGACGAAGGAGCTGGTCGGGGCGGTGAGGCGGCATCCTGCTCGCGGCAACGTCGGGAGGTGGGGTGGGACGTTTCGATGCCCCGGCGGAGAGACGGTGGTGTCGACAACGTGGGAGGTGGCGGCGTTGGGGGAAGGTGTGTCGGCACCGACTGCTGGCAGAGGCATCGGAAATGGGCGGTGGCGGTGACGCGGCGGAGGCGGGCAAGGGTTTGCTGTCTATATGGGTTGGAAGAGGATGGCCAATGTGCCACCGATTAGCGGGCCAGGGGGAGGAGTAGGCGAGTGCGCGCGCGTTCGTTTCGTGTCCGCGCCGACGCAAATGAAGCTCAAAATTAGACCGAGAATGGGTCGGTAGGCGGACGAAAAGCGGACGTGCATCCGTTTGGGTCGGCGCGTTGGGCCGGCTTTTCTATCCGCACCGACCCAAACGGACGGACGTGGACGAAATGGGTCGGCGGGTTGGGGTTGCTCTTAATATATTTTTTATAAGTTTGATCACAGTAAGATACTTTGATTTGGGGTAAAATATATATGTGAAGTAAAAAAATTCGGAGGCAGTACGTTCAGTGGCGAATCTAGATAGAAAATGAAGGGTGGGTTCAAAGTTTACGCCAAAAAAATTAAAAGCTATTTCAAAGAAAAAAGTTGATTATCTCCTAATCCATTTGTGCAAATAAACTGATTTTTTTCCAAATTACTTCTAAAAACATGTATTATTTATTAGAATTTTTTAAAATTATCAAATTTTGAAAAAAATGAACCTGTTTAGCAAAATAGCCGTTATCTCTAAATACATTCGTCCAAATATGCTCAAACTTTCTCAGTTTACTATTGGAAACATGCACTATTTATTAGAATTTTCTGTTTATTTTTTGAAAAAAATAAATTTTGAATATGTTCACTAATATAGCCATTATCTTTAATCCTCTTGTCCAAATAAGCTCAAAATTCACGTATGGGCCGGCAAGATAGGCCCTTGGCGACGGGCGACGAGCTGCTCGCCTCCCTGTGTGGGCCGTGTGGGCTGCCTCGCTACACAGCTCGTTCGCTTAGATGTGCCGGCTGACTTGCTTTTCCTGTGCTGGGCCTTCCGATGTGTAGTAGTAAAAAAAATATGCACGATTTTGGAGGGTAGGCTCGAGCCTATCGAAGCCTCACCGGTAGATTCGCCACGTTTAGGGTATGTGTTGGAGATGCCCTGAGAGGGGACACATCACATCGAACAAGGATGAAGGCTATGTTTGGATACCTAGGTTAGAGTTAGTTTGAGTTAGTTTGGACTCAACTATAACCCAAAAATATCCAAACAGGGAGGGTTAGTTTGGGTTAGATGCATCTAACCTACCCCAAAAAATTAACCCATCCAAGAGGTGCTTATTTGGGTTAGTTCTTCTCGGAACCACTAAAAAAACACATTTTTCTCTCGCTCTCCCCGCAGCAGCCCCACCCTATCCTCCCGTTCCAATCACATCGTCTTCCCGCGGCCCGTCCGCCCGCCCGTAAGCAGTCACGACTCCTTGCACGGCCCTTCTCGTCGGGCTCGGCCAACGCGGCTCCTTGCGCAGGGATGTCAGATTCGGCCGGCGAGCTGCGCGAGAGGCCAGCGCGGCTCCTTGCCGGGCGCGTCCCCGTCTGCCTCGGACAGCGCAACTCTCGGCCAAATGATTGAGAAAGAGCATTTATTGTCAATCTAACCCTGCCATCTAAACACCTCTTTGGTTAGAGTTACTTCAGGGTTAATTCAAGGTTAGAATCTAACTCTAACCTCTAACTATGTTAGAGTATCCAAACAGGGCCGAAGCAGAGGAGCATCGATGGACGGGCCTAGCAGGTAATTCCAAGAACAAACACCTCACTCCCTCCCTGCTCCTCTGAACGGCGCACACAGTGACCTGCCTCGTACCGTACATGAGTTGCCCATAACCCACAAGCCATGGCCGTGGGCTGATAGGCAGGCAGTATCACTCGGTCTCTGCTATTATCTCCTTTATCCTTTGCAGATCATCCATGGACAAGCATGCATGATGCAGGTCGGCTGCAACAAACTGCCATGGCCACTACCCATGTCCTGCCCCTCGTTAGTGCACCACCACCACTGCCACTGCATGCACAGTCTCTCTACCAGTCAGCCAATCAACCATTGTCCTTTTTTTCAGGTAAAAAATCGGCCATTCATTCAGTTCTGATAGTGGTACATCAGAGACAGTAGCATGTCTTGTCTTGTTAAGACCCCAAGATGCATGCCCGTCCAACGGAGCATCATACCCGTGTCGTCGCTGTCCTCGCATTGCAACAAAAATACATACGGACGGTAGCAACAAAACTGAAACTGAGCAACTTGGACCGGTGCATACACATTTTCTTGCTGCTGATATGCATGCTAGTAGCCTGCCGGAGGGGATTGAATTTTGGAATCTGGAATCGTCATCACCCATGGAGGAGTGGAGTTTGTACCACGTACATAATCATGAGGAATATGTTCTCTTGGATGATAGTATCTCCTGCAGATTTGCGCATGTGCATCCGGTTCAGGGCCATGGTCAGTAATTTAACGTAGCAACGCTGGCAGCTCGTGGGCTGTTCCATTCTTTAACTGCAAGGCTCGAGGGAGGACACAAGGAGATGAATTCCAGGACCCCAAACGTACGTATTCAGTAAACAACTTTCAAGCCCCAAACTTGCTTTAGTTTGTTTCCAAAACATGATTATGACGCGATGCCATGCTACTGTCCAGACTTCTCAGGCTTAAGCATGATTATTGTAGTATAAAACACAGTGCAAACTGCCAAGCCACTGCTAGTCCACACGGGTAAGAAAGAGTAATTAAGAGCCCCACGAGAATCAACTTAGCGAGCAAAATATCCCGGATTTTTGAATTAAAATGAATTTCAACTGAATTTTGGATGAACTTTATCCGGACTAAAAATTCATTCAAAAATTCCATTTGATAACCGCTCGGTATTTGTAGGTTACCGTGGTAACTTCACTAGTTGCCCCGATCAGGAGGAAGAAGAAAGGTAAAGAATCACAAATGCCCGTGAAACACAGCCCATCACTGATGAGTGCGTGCATTTCTCTGCTGCAGAGGTCACCACTGAAAAGTAAGTCATATTCATCCCTGTAAGCTGCTGATGCAGATTAAGAATGTAAAAGGCATATGCCGTGGATTCAGATCAAAGTTCCCTTCCAACTTTCTCAAGTCCTGCTGCTGCTGGGCTACCACCGAGAAGTCGAGGGGCTTTTATTTTTCTTGGCGGACTGAAGTCACAGGGCTGTTTGGTTCCTTGCCACACTTCGCCACGTAATGGGACACCTAAGTTGTTCCCCTTTAACTAGTAGAAAACAGGGCACTTCTCTCTATTAACTAGCTAACACAATATGATCAAACCCCTAAATTAGCCCTCCAAAACCCTTAAACCCCCCTTTCAAAAAAAAAAACTAGCGTCCGCGAGCTGCTGACGCGTAGACGCCTTTTGGTCACCAACCGGGACTAAAGGTCATCCTGCCTGGGCGCCCCGCAATGGCCACGTGGAGCCCATTGTCCCGGTTCGTAAGCAAACCGGGACTAAACGTTTTGGGCTTTAGTCCCGACCCTTTGGTCCCGGTTTCAGAACCGGGTCTAAAGGCCCTCTGGAACCGGTACTAGTTCCCTGTTTTCTACTATTGTTTTCTTTCCCTATCCATTCGTTTTCTTTCCTGAATAATCTCTTCCTTATCCCTTCAACCCAGCAACGTCTCTCCCATGCATCTCTCTCCCAACACATCTCCTACCTTCAAATCGCCACCATTCCCACCCCCTCGTCGCCATTTTCTTCTCATCTTTCCTTGAGTAAGCCATCAACACCCACCTCCCTTCCACTCTGTTCGTGCCACTACTAGGAAATATCTTATAGATAGAGGCTTAACAGCAGCGCGGGGTTAATGGGCAGCGCTACAGTTATTTAGCAATAGTGCGGGAATGGTACCTGCGCTGCAGGTGAGCAGTAACAGTAGCACGGGCCTGCCGGACCAGCACTACTACTATGTGGGCCCCGCCATGCCCCCACGGGCTGGCCACAGCAGCAGTGTGGGCTGCAGGCCAGCGCTACTGCTAAACCCATTAGGAGTAGCGCTGGCCTATGGCCCGCACTGCTACTGTGGCCAGCCCGGACCCAGCTGCCCGTCCCCACTTAGCAGCAGCGCTGTCATGGAACCCGCGTTACAGCTAATGGGTTAACAGTAGCGTTGGGTTGTGACCCACGCTGCTGCTAAGCCAGCCTTATCCTCTTACTGCCGCTCATTCTTCACTCTCCCTGTCCTCACTCTCTCACCGTAGCGGTCGTCCTCCTCCTGCCATCGCCGTCGCCATCCCCCGGCCTCGGTAAGCATCCTCATCCCTCCCCGCCCCTGCTCCTCCCTCCTCCATTTGTCGTCCCTCCTCCCTCCTTCCTCCTCTAGCCGCTCCTCCTCCTCCCTCCTCCCCCACTCGTCCATCCACAGCAACTCCTCCCTACTACATTTTGATTCAGTACGGTTTAGTTGATAGTGTCTAGTTGCTATGTAACACTTTGATTTAGTGAATAGTTTCTAGTTGATAGTTTTTAGTTGATATATAACACTTTGATTTAGTATGATTAACTGAATTAGTAAAAATCTGGAGATAGTTAATAGTTTTAGTTGATATATAACACTTTGATTTAGGATGCTTCTAGGGTTTAGTTGATAGCTGATATATCCATTTTGCATCATGCTTTTATATCAATATTTATTGCATTATGGGCTGTTATTACACATTATATCTCAATACTTATGGCTATTCTCTCTTATTTTACAATGTTTACTATGAAGAGGGGGAATGCCGGCAGCTGGAATTCTGGCTAGAAAAGGAGCAAATATTGGAAACCTATTCTGCACAGCTCCAAAAATCCTGAAACTCCACGGAAGTTATTTTTGGAATTAATAAGAATTATTGAGCAAAGAAACTACTAGAGGGGGCCCACACCCTAGCCAGGAGGGTGGGGGGCGCGTCCACCCTTCCTGGGCGCGCCCCTGTCTCCTGGCCCCCCTGGTGGCCCTCTGGTGCCCATCTTCTGCTATATGAAGGCTTTAACCCTGGAAAAAATCATAAGCAAGCTTACGGGACGAAACTCCGCGGCCACGAGGTGGAACCTTGGCGGAACCAATCTAGGGCTCCGACGGAGCTGTTCTGCCGGGGAAACTTCCCTTCGGGAGGGGGAAATCATCACCATCGTCATCACCAACGATCCTCTCATCGGGAGGGGGTCAATCTCCATCAACATCTTCACCAGCACCATCTCCTCTCAAATCCCTAGTTCATCTCCTGTATCCAATCTTGTATCCAAACCGCAAATTGATACATGTGGGTTGCTAGTAGTGTTGATTACTCCTTGTAGTTGATGCTAATTGGTTTACTTGGTGGAAGATCATATGTTCAGATCCTTAATGCATATTAATACTCCTCTGATTATGAACATGAATATGCTTTGTGAGTAATTGCGTTTGTTCCTGAGGACATGGGTGAAGTCTGGCTATTAGTAGTCATGTGAATTTGGTATTCGTTCGATATTTTGAAGAGATGTATGTTGTCTCTCCTCTAGTGGTGTTATGTGAACGTTGACTACATGACACTTCACCATTATTTGGGCCTAGAGGAAGGCATTGGGAAGTAATAAGTAGATGATGGGTTGCTAGACTGACAGAAGCTTAAACCCTAGTTTATGGGTTGCTTCGTAAGGGGCTGATTTGGATCCATATGTCTAATGATGTGGTTAGGTTTACCTTAATACTTCTTTTGTAGTTGCGGATGCTTGCAATAGGGGTTAATCATAAGTGGGATGCTAGTCCAAGTAACGGCAGTACCTGATACGTCTCCAACGTATCTTTAATTTTTGATTGCTCCATGCTATATTAACAACATTGGGCTTTATTTTCCACTTTAATATTATTTTTGGGACTAACCTATTAACCGGAGGCCCAGCCCAGAATTGCTATTTTATGCCTATTTCAGTGTTTCGAGGAAAGGGAATATCAGAGGGAGTCAAAACGGAACGAAATCAATTGGAGAAGTTATTTTTGGAAGGAATGCAACCCAGGGAACTTGGAGTGCACGTCAAGGGAGATACGGGCTGCCCACGAGGGTGGGGGGCGCGCCCACCCCCCCCCCCCCCGGCGCGCCCCCTGCCTCATGGGGCCCCCGTAGCTCCTCCGATGTACCCCCTGCACCCATATATACTCTCGTACCCTAAAACTTCCAGAACGGAGATTAGATCAGAAGTTCCGCCACCGCAAGCCTCTGTAGCCACGAAAAAACAATCGAGGCCCTCTCGGCACCCTGCCGGAGGGGGCCATCATCACCGGTGGCCATGGAGGAGTATCCCGGAGGGGTCTTCATCACCATGAAGGCTAAGGACCAGAAGGTGGAGGCCATGGAGGAGGAAGCACAAGGGGGAGAACCTCTCCTCCTCTCTTCCGGTGGCGCCGGAGTGCCATCGGGAGGGGAATCATCGCCACGGTGATCGTCTTCATCAACATCACCATCATCATCACCATCCTCATCTCTTTTACGCGGTCCACTCTCCCGCACCTCGCTATAATCCCTACTTGAACATGGTGCTTTATGCCACATATTATGATCCAATGATGTGTTGCCATCCTATAATGTTTTGAGTAGATATCTTTTGTCTTTGGGTTGATTGATGATCTAGATTGGTATGAGCTGTATGTTTTACTTTGGTGCTGTCCTATGGTGCCCTCCGTGTCGCGTAAGCGTGAGGGATTCCCGTTGTAGGGTGTTGCAATACGTTCATGATTCGCTTATAGTGGGTTGGTGAGTGAACAGAAGCACAAACCCGAGTAAGAGGGATTGTTGCGTATGGGAATAAAGAGGACTTGATGCTTTAATGCTATGGTTGGGTTTTACCTTAATGATCTTTAGTAGTTGCGAATGCTTGCTAGAGTTCCAATCATAAGTGCATATGATCCAAGTAGAGAAAGTATGTTAGCTTATGCCTCTCCCTCATATGAAACTGCAATGACGACTATTGGTCTTGTTAACAATTGCCTAGGACAATTCCGCACACCGATCCACCATTATTCCACACTCGCTATTTATATTATTTAGTATTATATTCTAACTTTATGATAACAACACCTACTTTTTTGTTTTAGCTCTCCGATATCATACAAAGTTATCCTCTTCATTCCCACAACAAAGTTTTATTTCTTGTTGCTAGTTGGAAGCAAACGTCCGGTACACGTAGAGTCGTATCAGTGGCAGATAGGGCTTGAGAGAATATTGATCTTACCTTTAGCTCCTTGTGGGTTCGAAACTCCATACTTATCACTTCCACCTTTGTAAAGTGCTACGATGATTCCTTGCACTTGGGGATTATCAGTACCCAAGCACTGGTCGACCCACATATCAAATTGTCAAAGTACCGAATGTGAATCATATGAGCGTGATGAAAACTAGCTTGACGATAATTCCCATGTGTCCTCGGGAGCTCTTTTCTCATTATAAAAAATTGTCCAGGCTTGTACTTTGCTACAAAAAGGATTGGGCCACCTTGCTGCGCTTTATTTACTTTCATTGCTTGTTACCCGTTACTATTTATCTTATCACAAAACTATCTATTACCTACAATTTCAGTGCTTGCAGAGAAAACCTTACTAAAAACCGCTTGTCATTTCCTTCTGCTCCTCGTTGGGTTCGACACTCTTACTTATCGAAAGTACTACGATAGATCCCCTATACTTGTGGGTTATCAAGACTCTTTTCTGGCGCCGTTGCCGGGGAGTGTAGCGCCTTTGGTGGGTAGAACTTGGTAAGGAAACATTTATATAGTGTGCTGAAATTTTCTGTCACTTGTTACTATGGAAACTAATCCTTTGAGGGGCTTGTTCGGGGTATCTTCACCCCGACCAGTAGAGCAAAGAGTTGCTCCTCAACCTACTGAACCTACTGAAAATATTTACTTTGAGATTCCTTCGGGTATGATAGAGAAACTGCTAGCTAATCCCTTTGCAGGAGATGGAACATTGCATCCCGATTTACACCTTATCTTTGTGGATGAAGTTTGTGGATTATTTATGCTTGCAGGTATTCCCGATGATGTTGTCAAAAGGAAGGTCTTCCCTTTATCTTTGAAGGGAGATGCATTGACATGGTATAGGCTATGTGATGATATGGGATCTTGGAATTATAAACGATTGAAGTTGGAATTTCACCAGAAGTTCTATCCTATGCACCTTGTTCATCGTGATCGTAATTACATATATAATTTCTGGCCTCGCGAAGGAGAAAGCATCGCTCAAGCTTGGGGGAGTCTTAAGTCAATGTTATATTCATGCCCCAATCATGAGCTCTCAAGAGATATGATTATTCAAAACTTTAATGCTCGGCTTTCTCTCAATGATCGCACCATGCTCGATACTTCCTATGCTGGTTCTTATATGCTGAAGACTACTGAATTCAAGTGGGATTTATTGGAAAGAATTAAATGCAACTCTGAAGATTGGAGTTCCGACGATGGTAAGGAGTCAGGTACAACATCTAAGTTTTATTGTGTTAAATTTGTAATGGATACCGATGCTTTTCGAGAGTTTAGCGCTAAGTATGGAATTGACTCTAAGATAGCAGCTGCTTTTTGTGAATCTTTTGCTACTCACGTTGATCTCCCTAAGGAGAAGTGGTTTATATATAATCCTCCCATTTAAGTAAAAGTAGTTACACCTATTATAGTTGAAGAAAAGAATGTCGCATATAATGATCCTATTGTCCTTACTAGCTTTGTTGAGAAACCACCTTTTCCTGTTAGGATAAAGGATCATGCTAAAACTTCAACTGTTGTTCGTAAGAGTAATACTAGACCTTATACACCTCGTGAGCAAATCAAAGTTGAACCTACTATTGCTATGGTTAAAGATCTCTTAGATGATAATTTAGATGGGCATGTTATTTATTTCTGTGGTGAGACTGCAAATATTGCTAGACCAGATGCTAAGATACATAGACCTGTTGTGGGCATGCCTGTTATTTCTGTTAAAATAGGAGATCATTGTTATCATGGCTTATGTGATATGGGTGCTAGTGCTAGTGCAATACCCTATGACTTATATAAAGAAATTATGCATGATATTGCACCTGCTAAAAAAGAAGGTATTGATGTTACTATTAAGCTTGCCAATAGGGACACTATTAAGCCAGTTGGGATTGTTAGAGATGTTGAAGTCTTGTGTGGGAAGGTTAAATATCCTGCTGATTTTCTTGTTCTTGGTTCCCCACAAGATGACTTTTGTCCCATTATTTTTGGTAGACCCATTTTGAATACTGTTAATGCTAGGATTGATTACGAAAAGGATAGTGTTACAATTGGCTTAGGGGATATGTCTCATGAGTTTAATTTTGCTAAGTTTTGTAGACAACCCCGTGATAAAGAATCACCTAGTAAGTGTGAGATTTTTGGTCTTGCTTCTATTGCCGTGCCTCCTATTGATCCGTTAGAACAATATTTGCTAGACCACGAAAATGATATTTATGAATGAAAGAAGGGAAATAAATGAAGTGTTCCTTCAACAGGGTCCTATTCTGAAACACCACTTGCTTGTTGAAATCCTAGGGGATCCCCCTCCACACAAGGGTGATCCCGTGTTTGAGCTCAAACCATTACCTGATAATCTTAAGTATGCTTATCTTGATGAAAAGAAAATATATCCTGTTATTATTAGTGCTAACCTTTCAAAGCAAGAAGAAGAAAGATTATTGAAAACTCTGAAGAAGCACCGTGCTGCTATTGGATATACTCTGGATGATCTTAAGGGCGTTAGTACCACTCTATGTCAACACAAAATTAAATTGGACGAAGATGCCAAACCAGTTAGAGACCCTCAACGACTGTTAAACCCTAAGATGAAAGAAGTGGTAAGAAAGTTGATACTAAAGCTCCTTGAGGCAGGTATAATCTATCCCGTTGCTGATAGTGATTGGGTAAGTCATGTCCATTGCGTTCTTAAGAAGCGAGGTATTACTGCCGTTCCTAATGATAAAGATGAATTGATCCCGCAAAGAATTATTACAGGTTCTAGGATGGTAATTGATTTCCGTAAATTAAATAAAGCTACTAAGAAAGATCATTACCCTTTACATTTTATTGATCAAATCCTATAAAGACTATCCAAACACACACATTTCTGCTTTCTAGATGGTTATTCTGGTTTCTCTCAAATACCTGTGTCAGCGGAGGATCAATCAAAAACTACTTTTACTTGCCCTTTCGATACTTTTGCTTACAGACGTATGCCTTTTCGTTTATGTAATGCACCTGCTACCATTCAAAGATGCATGATGGCTATATTCTCTAACTTTTGTGAAAAGATTTGTGAGGTATTCAGGGATGATTTCTCCGTTTATGGATCCTCTTTTGATGATTGCCTGAGCAACCTTGATCTAGTTTTGTAGAGATGCGAAGACACTAGTCTCATCTTGAATTGGGAAAAGTGCCACTTTATGGTTAATGAAGGCATTGTCTTGGGGCATAAGATTTTCGAGAGAGTTATTGAAGTTGATAAAGCTAAAGTTGATGCTATTGAAAAGATGCCATGTCCCAAGGACATAAAAGGGTATAAGAAGTTTCCTTGGTCATGCCGGTTTTTATAGGAGGTTCATTAAGGACTTTTCTAAAATCTCTAGGCCTCTAACTAGTTTATTGCAAAAAGATATTCCTTTTGTCTTTGATGAGGATTGTGTAGAAGCATTTGAAATACTTAAGAAATCTTTGATCACTGCACCTATTGTTCAGCCACCTGATTGGAATTTACCTTTTGAAATTATGTGTGATGCTAGTGATTATGCTGTAGGTGTTGTTCTAGGGCAAAGAGTTGATAACAAATTGAATGTTATCCAATATGCTAGTAAAACTCTTGATACTGCGCAGAGAAATTATGCTACTAATGAAAAAGAGTTCTTAGCAGTTCTATTTGCTTGTGATAAGTTCAAACCTTATATTGTTGATTCCAAAGTTACTATTCACACTGATCATGCTGCTATTAAGTATCTTATGGAAAAGAAAGATGCTAAGCCTAGAATTATTAGATGGGTTCTCTTGCTTCAAGAATTTGATTTGCATATTATTGATAGAAAGGGAGCTGAGAACCCCGTTGCAGACAACTTGTCTAGGTTAGAGAATGTTCTTGATGACCCACTACCTATTGATGATAGCTTTCCTGATGAACAATTAGCGGTAATTAATGCTTCTCGTACTGCTCCTTGGTATGCTGATTATGCTAATTATATTGTTGCTAAAATTATACCACCTAGTTTCACATACCAGCCAAAGAAAAAGTTCTTTTATGATTTAAGACATTACTTCTGGGATGACCCACACCTTTATAAAGAAGGAGTAGATGGTGTTATTAGACATTGTGTACCTGATCATGAACAGGAACAGATCCTACGCAGGTGTCACTCCGAATCTTATGGAGGACACCACCTGGAGATAGAACTGCACATAAGGTATTGCAATCCGGTTTTTATTGGCCCACTCTCTTCAAAGATGCTCGTAAGTTTGTCTTGTCTTGTGATGAATGTCAAAGAATTGGTAATATTTGTAGACGTCAAGAAATTCCTATGAATTATTCTCTTGTTATTGAACCATTTGATGTTTGGGGCTTTGATTATATGGGACCTTTTCCTGCCTCTAATGGATATACACATATTTTAGTTCCTGTTGATTATGTTACTAAGTGGGTAGAAGCTATTCCAAGTAGTAGTGCTGATCACAACACCTCTATTAAGATGCTTAAAGAAGTTATTTTTCCGAGGTTTGGAGTCCCTAGATATCGACTGATGGTGGTTCACATTTCATTCATGGTGCTTTTCGTAAGATGCTTGCTAAGTATGAAGTTAATCATAGAATCGCATCTCCTTATCACCCGCAGTCTAGTGGTCAAGTAGAGTTGAGCAATAGGGAGCTCAAATTAATTTGCAAAAGACTGTGAATAGATCTAGGAAGAATTGGTCCAAAAAACTTGATGATGCATTATGGGCCTATAGAACTGTTGGGGAACATAGTAATTTCAAAAAAATTCCTACGCACACGCAAGATCATCGTGATGCATAACAACGAGAGGGGAGAGTGTTGTCCACGTACCCTCGTAGACCGAAAGCGGAAGCGTTAGAAAAATGCGGTTGATGTAGACGTACGTCTTCACAGCTGAACCGATCAAGCATCGAAACTACGGCACCTCCAAGTTCTAGCACACGTTCAGCTCGATGACGATCCCCGGACTCCGATCTAGAAGAATGTCGGGGAAGAGTTCCGTCAACACGACGGCATGGTGACAATCTTGATGTTGTACCATCGCAGGGCTTCGCCTAAGCACTGCTACAATATTATCGAGGACTATGGTGGAGGGGGGCACCACACATGGCTAAGAGATCAAGAGATCAATTGTTGTGTCTTAGAGGTGCCCCCTTGCCCCCGTATATAAAGTAGCAAGGGGGGAGGGGGCGGCCGGCCTAGGAGGGGGCGCGCCATGGGGAGTCCTACTCCCACCGGGAGTAGGACTCCCTCCTTCCTTGTTGGACTAGGAGAGGGGAAGGAAAGGGAGAGGAGGAGAAGGAAAGAGGGGGGCTGGCCCCGTTGCCCTAAACCAATTCGGTTTGGGCCTTGGGGGGCGCCCCACACCCCCTTGCTGCTCTCTATTTCCACGAAGGCCCATATAGGCCCATTAAGCTCCCGGGGGGTTCCGGTAACCTCCTGGTACTCCGGTAAAATCCCGATTTCACCCGGAACACTTCTGACATCCAAATATAGGCTTCCAATATATCAATCTTCATGTATCGACCATTTCGAGACTCCTCGTCATGTCCGTACACTACTAGGGAAAAGCCTATACACAGAATCTTACCAGCAGCGCTCCTCAAAATACCACGCTACTGCTATTTAGCAGCAGCGCGTTTCACCAAAACCCGCTGCTGATAGGAATATAGAAGTAGCGCGTCCACCACAAACCGTGCTACTGCTATAATTGCCATGACCTCCCCCCCCCCCGCTAGTTATAGCAGTAGCGCTCTATACAGAACAGCGCTACTGCTCTAGAAGTTAGCAGCAGCGCGCTTCTAGGAAAACCGCTACTGCTAAGATCAGCCCACAAGTTTAGTCCCATATTGCTCCGTGAATAGGGTGTTTACCACCTTAAATTTGTTATTTCTGAAACTACCACAACCAGTTGGTCTTCACTGAACTCTATGTGTAAAATTTGTGGCTGCAATATGAGTCCTCTCCGGTTCCTACCGGAGGGGACTCATATTGACAATTCAGATTGTACACAAAAAGATCATTGATGGCAAATGTATTTTTGCATTGATGTATTTTTTGTATAGTTACACTTAGCAGTAGCGGTTTATATGCAAAGCGCTACTGCTATTCAGATTAGCTGTAGCGCATTTTGGCAAACGCGCTACAACTATCCCTACCTTATCCCCACGCGCACGACCGGCCCTCACTCACACTGATCTCACTCTCGCCCGCGTGCCGATAACCGTCGTCGTGCGTCGCCGCTGCCGCCTTCATCCGTCCGCCGCCGAGGTACTCCCCTCCTTCCGTCCCTCCTCCCTCCTCCTCCCTCCTCCCTCCGCCTGCGGCCGCCCCTCCCTCCTCCGCCGCCGCCCTCCTCCCTCCGCCTGTGGCCGCCCCTCCTCCCTCCTCCGCCGGCTGCCCTCCTCCCACCGCCCTCGACCTCGCCGCCCCTAGCTACCTCTCTGCCGCCCCCACCCCCTGCCACTAGTTAGTACTAGATTTAGTAGTAGTAGATGTTAATTTAGGGTTCATAGCTAGTACTAGATGTTGCTTAGTTAATTAGTACTAGATTTTTAGTAGTAGTAGTGGTAGTTGAACTACTTTAGTTGTAGTTGAACTAGTTTAGTAAGTAAATTAATAAACTAGTTGAACTAGTTGAATTAATAGAACTAATGTATTTTTAGTAAGATAATTAATATAACTAGTTGAACTACTTTATTTTTAGAAAGAACTAGTTTTTTTTCTATTTATAGTAAGTTTATATTTAGTAAGAACTAGTTGAATTAATAAACTAGTTGAACATGTCATATTTGTTGTTATTTTTTAGTTTAAGCAATTATTCGGGATGTATTAGTGATAACTTATATGGTTTCAGGTGACCACCGTCGTCCCCGTCACCGACCCCCTCCGACATCCCCGCCGTCGTCCCAGTCACCGACCCCCTCCGACATCGAGGTGAGACCAGCCAAATATCCTTGTATATCTTGTGTTGTTGCTCAAATAGGATATGTGGTTGCCCAAGTGGCCGTTCATGTTCAGTTTACATCTCCGAGTGGCCTATGTTTTGCCGGAGTGTTGATTAATTTCCGTTCCGGCAAATTTCAGGCGCTCGATATGTCCTTTTTTAGCAAAGGTCATGCCGGATTTTTTCGTGAATTCTGGCATGACTTGTGCTAGAATATGTACAAGTTTAATCTTTGAATTATGATTGTAGGAAATGTCGTACTCGGACGACGACAGTCTCCCGGGGGAGTGTAGCTGGTGCCACGACGATCGAGGTATGTGCGACAGGTTCGTTCGGCTGGACGAAGATCGGCGCTTCAGCATTAAGCTCGAGGAGACCTTCGATTGTGAAACGGTACGCAACAACGACAAGTGTTTTTTTCGTAATTAAGCATGACTTCAACTATTTCAACGTCTAATTTTCATATTTTACAATTCGACTAGCTTATCCCATGCCATGCAAGACGCTATGTCTTGGAGAGGATGGGTTTTGAAGACCATGAAAATTTCGAAACAAAGAAAATACACCTAAGGACCCATCATGATATGGATTTTGAAGTAAATCTGTGCAATGCTCAGAGCGTAACCCATTTTGGTTGCCAAAATTGGGAAGCACTTTGCAAAATGTATGGTTTTTATGAGGGTATGATTGTCACCATGGATCTTGGTGATCCTGACATCGAGCAAGACAATATGGACATTTGGGTCCTTGTTGATACGCTTCCGATTGTACCGCTATGTGAGTTTCTCAAACATAGTTATTAACTAATTTATATTGTTTATTTCAAAATAGTTGATAGCTTATTTCCATTGACAGCTTATTTTGATTCTTCAAAGACTGTGCGGAAGATGGTAGATAAAACCCACTACACCGATGGCACCGAATTAACGTATAAGGAGAAAAATCATCTGATCGCATTTTGTACTCTTCTTGAGAATTACAATGACTATTATCGAACTCCTCCAAATTATGGTGAATACGTGCCACTAGTGCATGTGTTGAACCACGGTAACTTCTCTGGAGATACCCTGGTAAGATTTTTTACTATTACGACATCCGTGCATCTTTTGCATACTTCTAAAACTAGTACATCATTGCTAACTACGAAGTTATTATTATGTTTTTCAACAGAAACTCCCGATGGATTGTGTGCCTCATCTGATGTCTCTGCATGGTCGCCTCTCAGTTCTGAACATACTGCCAGGTAAATCTACGGAGCTCACCTGTGCATATCGGATTTCTAAAACCCGTGAACACATGTTCATCAAAGAATGGAAGAAATGTATGGACATTCGCAAGGAGGTTCTTGGAAGTAACATTCAGCGAAAGGCAAGAATTGGAGACAGGCTAATCTCCATTCTCCATAATGGAGAGTCAGGGGCTATCTTGTTTTTTGCTATTTTACCTTAGAAAATGTAGTAGGTCTTAATCGAATGTAATAGGTCCTATGAGGTACAATATGTTTATTATGTGGTAATGTGTTAGAGTTGATAATGATGATCTTGAGGAGGTGTTATGTGATGTCAATGATGAAAACGATGATCTTGAGGAGGTGTTATATGACAATGATGTATTATGATGATAAGTTGTTAATGATATGATGATGATGATGATATTATTATATCATTGGGTGAAAGAACCGCGGATTAGTTTCAAGTGGATGGACATCCACTTGAAACTAGTCCACGGTTCTTTCACCCCATGATGTAATAACTCATTATGATGTAAAAACAATCTCTAAATTCCTGTTGTATGAAATCTTGCGTAAAGGTGTATGAATACAACATGAAATAAAAAAGAAATAAAATACTAAATAATAGTAGTAGCGCGGGAGAGGAGAAGCGCTACTACTAATTACCAGTAGCGCTGTTCTGAAGAAGCGCTACTACTAAGTCAATTTAGCAGTAGCGTGGGTCTAAGCGCGCTATTGCTAAGCATTAGCTGTAGCGCCTTATCAGTAGTGCTCCTGCCCGCGCTACTGATAGGCCTAAAACCCGCGCTGCTGCTAGGCTTTTCCCTAGTAGTGGTAATCTCATTCGGGACTCCGAACAAACTTTGGTACATCAAAACTCATAAACTCATAATATGACTGTCATCGAAACCTTAAGCGTGCGGACCCTACGGGTTCGAGAACTATGTAGACATGACCGAGCCTCGTTTCCGGTCAATAACCAATAGCGGAACCTAGATGCTCATATTGGCTCCTACATATTCTACGAAGATCTTTATCGGTCAAACCGCATAACAACATACATTGTTCCCTTTGTAATCGGTACGTTACTTGCCTGAGATTCGATCGTCGATATCCAATACCTAGTTCAATCTCGTTATCGGCAAGTCTCTTTACTCGTTACGTAATGCATCATTCCGTAACTAACTCATTAGCTACATTGCTTGCAAGGCTTATATTGATGTGCATTACCGAGACGGCCCAGAGATACCTCTCCGACAATCGGAGTGACAAAACCTAATCTCGAAATACGCCAACTCAACATGTACCTATGGAGACACCCGTAGAGCTCCTTTATAATCACCCAGTTACGTTGTGACGTTTGGTAGCACACAGAGTGTTCCTCCGGTAAACGGGAGTTGCATAATCTCATAGTTATAGGAACTTGTATAAGTCATGAAGAAAGCAATAGCAACATACTAAACGATCAAGTGCTAAGCTAACAGAATGGGTCAAGTCAATCACATCATTCTCCTAATGATGTGATCCCGTTAAACAAATGACAACACATGACTATGGTTGGGAAACATAACCATCTTTGATTAATGAGCTAGTCAAGTAGAGGCATACTAGTGACATCAAGTTTGTCTATGTATTAACACATGTATCATGTTTCCGGTTAATACAATTCTAGCATGAATAATAAACATTTATCATGATATGAGGAAATAAATAATAACTTTATTATTGCCTCTAGGGCATATTTCCTTCGAGAACTACATATAAAAATCCTATGAGCATGTCTCCGTATAAGATGGTTTATGGAAAAGCATGTCACTTACCTCTTGAACTTGAAAATAAAGCATATTGGGCTATTAAAGAGCTCAACTATGACTTCAAACATGCCGGCGAGAAGAGGTTGTTTGACATTAGCTCACTTGATGAATGGAGAACCCAAGCCTATGAGAATGCCATGTTGTTCAAAGAAAAAGTTAAACGATGGCATGACAAAAGGATACAAAAGCGTGAGTTTAACGTAGGTGATTATGTGTTATTATTCAACTCTCGCTTAAGATTTTTTGCAAGAAAACTTCTCTCTAAATGGGAATGTCCTTATGTTATCGAGGAAGTCTATCATTCCGGTGCCATAAAAATCAACAAGTTCAAAGGCACAAGTCCGAGGGTGGTGAACGGTCAAAGAATCAAACATTATATCTCAGGTAATCCTATCAATGTTGAAACTAATATTATTGAAACCGTAATCCCGGAGGAATACATAAGGGACACTTTCCAGAACATTTCAGACTCCAAAAAGGAATAGGTATGTGGTACGGTAAGTAAACCGACTCCAAAACAGTTCTAATGGCAATTTTTTCCGTTTTGGAACATTTAAGAATTTTGGAAAGCAAGAAGTAATCCGGGAAGGGCACTGCTACCTCTTGAACACTGTGTTGGATTTCCCCAAAGAGGAGAGGATGATGTAGCAAAGCAGCGTAAGTATTTCCCTCTGTTTTTGAGAACCAAGGTATCAATCTAGTAGGAGACCATGCACAAGTCCCTTCACGGTCACTTACGAGAGAGAGATTTGATAGAGATAATATTTTTGGTATTTTTGATAGATAGATGCAAAGTAAAAAGTAAAAGCCAAAGTAAAAACAAAGCAAGTAAATAAAGTAATGGAGATTGATATGACGAGAATAGACCCGGGGGCCATAGGTTTCACTAGTGGCTTCTCTCAAGAGCATAAGTATTCTATGGTGGGTGAACAAATTACTATTGAGCAATTGACAGAATTGAGCATAGTTATGAGTATATCTAGGAAATGATCATGTATATAGGCATCACGTCCAAAACAAGTAGATCGAAACGATTCTGCATCTACTACTATTACTCCACTCATCGACCGCTATCCAACATGCATCTAGAGTATTAAGTAAAAACAGAGTAATGCCTTAAGCAAGATGACATGATGTAGAGGGATAAATTCATGCAATATGATAAAAAAACCCATCTTGTTATCCTCGATGGCAACAATACAATACGTGCCTTGCAACCCTTTCTGTCACTGGGTAAGGACACTGCAAGATTGAACCCGAAGCTAAGCACTTCTCCCATTGCAAGAACTGCCAATCTAGTTGGCCAAACCAAAAAGGATAATTCGAAGAGACTTGCAAAGATAACTCAATCATACATAAAAGAATTCAGAGAAGAATCAAATATTTTCCATAGATAATACTGGATCATAAACCCACAATTCATCGGTCTCAACAAACACACCGCAAAAAGAAGATTACATCGAATAGATCTCCACGAGAGAGGGGGAGAACATTCTATTGAGATCCAAAAAGAGAGAAGAAGCCATCTAGCTACTAGCTATGGACCCGAAGGTCTGAAGTAAACTACTCACACTTCATCGGAGGGGCTATGGTGATGATGTAGAAGCCCTCCATGGTGGATGCCCCCTCCGGCGGAGCTCCGGAACAGGCCCCAAGATGGGATCTCGTGGATACAGAAGGTTCTGGCGGTGGAATTAGGTTTTTGGCTCCTGTTCTGATCGTTTGGGGATACGTAGGTATATATCGGAGGAAGGAGTACGTTGGTGGAGCGTCATGGGGCCCACGAGGTATGGGGCGCGCCTAGGGGCGCGCGCGGGGGGGGGGGGGCACTCTCCACCCTCGTGACTGCCCCTGGCACTTCTTGGAGTAGGCTCCAAGTCTCCTGGATCACGTTCGATTGGAAAATCACGTTCCCGAAGGTTTCATTCCATTTGGACTCCATTTGATATTCCGTTTCTTCGAAACACTGAAATAGTCAACAAAACAACAATTCTGGGCTGGGCCTCCGGTTAATAGGTTAGTCCCAAAAATAACATAAAAGTGGAAAATAAAGCCCAATATAGTCCAAAACAGTAGATAAAGTAGCATGGAGCAATCAAAAATTATAGATACGTTGGAGACGTATCAGGCATCCCCAAGCTTAATTCCTGCTCGTCCTCGAGTAGATAAATGATAAAAAATAATTTTTGATGCGGAGTGATACTTTGGCATAATTTCAATATAAATCTTCTTACTTGTGATATGAATATTCAGATCCGAATGATTTAAGACAAAAGTTCATATTGACACAAAAATGAGAATACTTCAAGCATACTAATCAAAGCAATCATATCTTCGCAAAATAACATGGCAAAAGAAAGTTCATCCCTACAAAATCAGATAGTTAGGCTATGCTTCATTTTCTTCACACAAAGATGTTCCCAACTTCTACACCCCCGATGACAAGCCAAGCAATTGTTTCATACTCAAATAATCTCAAACTTTTTCAACCTTCATGCAATACATGAGCACGAGCCATGGATATAGCACTATGGGTGGAATAGAATATGATGATGGGGATTTTGTGGAGAAGACAAAAAAAGGAGAAAGTCTCACATTGACGAGGCTAATCAACGGGCTATGGAGATGCCCATCAATTGATGTCAACATGAGGAGTAGGGATTGCCATGCAATGGATGCACTAGAGCTATAAGTATATGAAAGCTCTACAAAAGAAACTAAGTGGGTGTGCATCCAACTTGCTTGCTCACGAAGGCCTTGGGCATTTTGAGGAAGCCCATCATTGGAATATACAAGCCAAATTCTATAATGAAAAATTGGTGGCCTTGCCACAAATACGATGTCAACTACATGATCATGCAATGGCAATATGACAAAAGTAATGCATGTCATAATAATGATGATGGAAGTTGCATGGCAATATATCTCGGAATGGCTCGAAAATGCCATGATAGGTAGGTATGGTGGCTGTTTTGAGGAAGATATAAGGAGGTTTATGTGTGATAGAGCGTATCGTATCACGGGGTTTGGATGCACCGGAGAAGTTTGCACCAACTCTCAAGGTGAGAAAGGGCAATGCACGGCACCGAAGAGGCTAGCAAAGGAGGAAAGGTGAGAGTGTGTATAATCCATGGACTCAACATTAGTCAAAAGAACTCATATACTTATTGCTAAAATTTAGAAGCCATCAAAAATTCAAGTACTACGCGCATGCACCTAGGGGGATAGATTGGTAGGAAAAGACCATCGCTCGTCCCCGACCGCCACTCACAAGGATGCACAAGCCAGGTACACTTCATGTTTCAAATTTGTTACACAACTTTAACCATACGTGCATGCTACGGGACTTGCAAACTTCAACACAAGTATTTCTCAAATTCACAATTATCAACTAGCACGACTTTGATATTATCACCTCCATATCTCAAAACAATTATCAAGCATCAAACGTATCTTAGTATTCAATCCACTTAAAAGAAATTTTCACATATCTTGAACACTAAGCATATTAACATTAGGCAAATTACCATGCTATTAATGACTCTCAAAATAATCTAAGTGAAGCATGAGAGATCAATCGTTTCTTTAAAACAAATCCACCACCGTTCTCTAAAAGATATAAGTGAAGCACTAGAGCAAAAATTATCAAGCTCAAAAGATATAAGTGAAGCACTATGAGAAAAACTATCAAGCTCAAAAGATATAAGTGAAGCACATAGAGTATTCTAACAAATTCTAACTCATGTATGGCTCTCTCAAAAGATGCGTACAGCAAGGATTATTGTGGTAGACTAACAAGCAAAGACACAAATAATACAAGACGCTCCAAGCAAAACACATATCATGTGGTGAATAAAAATATAGCTCCAAGTAAATTACCGATGGAAGTGGACGAAAGAGGGGATGCCTTCCGGGGCATCCCCAAGCTTTGACTTTCTGGTGTCCTTGGATTATCTTGGGGGTGCCATGGGCATCCCCAAGCTTAGGCTCTTGCCACTCCTTGTTCCATAATCCATCAAAAGAATTCACCCAAAACTTGAAAACTTCACAACACAAAACTCAACAGAAATCTCGTGAGCTCCGTTAGAGAAAGAAAACAAAAGACTACTTCAAGGTACTGTAATGAACTCATTATTTATTTATATTGGTGTTAAACCTACTGTATTCCAACTTCTCTATAGATTATAAACTATTTTACTAGCCATAGATTCATCAAAATAAGCAAACAACACACGAAAAACAGAATCTGTCAAAAACAGTACAGTCTGTAGCAATCTGTAACTAACGCAACCTTCTGGAACTCTAAAAATTCTACCAAAATAGGAAGTCCTGGAAAATTTGTTTATTGAACAGCAGAAAAAGAATCAATGCAAAAGCACGTTCCTGTGATTTAACAAAATTATATTCGTGCACACAAAGTTTCCGTTTTTCAGCAGAATCAAATCAACTATCATCGTAGGTTATCCTATAGATTCTACTTGGCACAAACACTAATTAAAACATAAAACCACATCTAAACAGAGGATAGATGGATTATTTATTCCTAAACAGAAGAAAAAACAAAAAAATAAAAATAAAATTGGGTTGCCTCCCAACAAGCGCTATCGTTTAACGCCCCTAGCTAGGCATAAAAGCAAGGATAGATCTAGGTATTGCCATCTTTGGTAGGCAATCCATAAGTGGCTCTCATGATGGATTCACATGGTAATTTTATTTTCTTTCTACGGAAGTGTTCCATACCCTTCTTTAAGGGAAATTGGAATCGAATATTCCCTTCCTTCATATCAATAATTGCACCAACCGTTCTAAGGAAAGGTCTACCAAGAATAATAGGATATGAAGGATTGCAATCTATATCAAGAACGATAAAATCTACGGGCACATAATTCCTATTTGCAACAATAAGAACATCATTAATTCTTCCCATAGGCTTTTTAATAGTGGAATCCGCAAGATGCAAGTTTAGAGAGCAATCATCAAAATCACGGAAATCTAGTAAATCGCATAAAGTTTTGGGAATAGTAGAGACACTAGCACCCAAATCACACAAAGCATGAAACTCAAAATATTTAATTTTAATTTTAATAGTAGGTTCCCACTCATCATAGAGTTTTCTAGGGATAGAAACTTTCAACTCAAGTTTTTCTTCATAAGATTGCATCAAAGCATCAACAATGTGATCGGTAAAGGCCTTATTTTGACTATAAGCATGAGGAGAATCTAGCACGGATTGCAACAAGGAAATACAACCAATCAAAGAGAAATTTTCATAACTAAATTCCTTGAGATCCAAAATAGTGGGTTTAGCAACATCACGGTTTTTATTTATTTCAATCCCACTATCATGACATTCATCATCAAGATCTAGAAACTCCGAATTCTTAGAACACCTTCTAGGTAAGGGAAGATCATATTCAAATTCATCAAGATTCATATTGCAAAACAAAGATTTAATGGGGGACACATCAATAACTTTTAGATCTTCATCTTAATTTTCATAGGGATTCGAAGAACACGCTTTCATAAAGGCATCTTTGGAAGCACGCATCCTAGCTAGCGATTCTTTCCTTGCACTCATCAATGGAAATTCTCATGGCTTTGAGAGACTCATTGATATCATGCTTAGTAGGCATAGATCTAAGCTTTAAAGAATCAATTTCAAGAGAAATTCTATCAACGTTCCTAGCCAAATCATCAACTTTAAGCAATTTCTCTTCAAGCAAAGTATTAAAATTATTTTGTGAATTCATAAACTCTTTAACACTACTCTCAAATTCAGAGGGCATCTTATTAAAATTTCCATAAGAGTTGTTGTAGGAATTTCCATAATTATTAGAAGGATTACTAGGGTAAGGCCTAGGATTAAATTCCCTCTATAAGCGTTGTTTCCAAAACTATTCCTACCAACAAAATTCACATCCATAGATTCATTATTATTCTCAAGAAAAGTAGATAAAGGCACATCATTGGGATCAAGAGGAGTATTTTTAGGAGCAAACATCTTCATAAGTTCATCCATCTTTTCACTCAAAACATTGATTTCTTCTATAGCATGCACTTTTTTACTAGAAGATCTTTCGGTGTGCCATTGAGAATAATTAGCCATAATATTATCAAGCAATTTGGTAGCATCTCCTAACCTAATTTCAATAAAAGTGCCTCCTGCGGCCGAATCTAAAAGATTTCTAGAAGCAAAATTCAATCGACATAAAAAATTTGTATGATCATCCATAAATTCAAACCATGAGTAGGGCAATTGCAAAGCATCAATTTCATTCTTTCCCAAGATTGGGCAACATGCTCATGATCAAGTTGTTTAAAATTCATGATGTCGTTCCTAAGAGTAATAATCTTAGCGGGAGGAAAATACTTAGAGATAAAAGCATCTTTGCACTTGTTCCAAGAATCAATACTATTTTTAGGCAAAGATGAGAACCAAACTTTAGCACGTCTCTAAGTGAAAACGGAAATAACTTCAATTTGACAATATTGTTATCCGTATCTTTCTTCTTTTGCGTATTGCACAAATCAACAAAATTGTTTAGATGAGTAGCGGCATCTTCACTAGGAAGGCCGGCGAATTGATCTTTCATAACAAGATTCAACAAAGCGGTATTGATTTCACAAGACTCATCATTATTAAGAGGAACAATCGGAGTACTAAGGAAATCATTATTATTGTTATTCGAGAAATCACACAATTTGGTATTATCTTGCGCCATGGAAACAAGTAATCCAACACACAAGCAAACAGAAAGGCAAAGGGAAAAAGGCAAACGGGAAAGAGAGGAGGAGATTTTGAAAGAGAGGGTAAATAAAACGGCAAGGGTGAAGTGGGGGAGAGGAAAATGAGAGGCAAATGGCAAATAATGCAATGCGAGATATAGGGATTGCGATGGGTACTTGGTATGGTTGACTTGCTTGCGTGAGCCTCCCTGGCAACGGCGCCAGAAATTCTTCTTTCTACCTCTTGAGCACTGCGTTGGATTTCCCCGAAGAGGAGAGCATGATGCAGCAAAGTAGCGTAAGTATTTCCCCCAGTTTTTGAGAACCAAGGTATCAATCCAGTAGGAGACCACGCACAAGCCCCTCGTACCTACACAAAACGATAGCAACTCGCAACCGATGCTTAGGGGTTGTCAATCCCTTCACGGTCACTTACGAGACTGAGATCTGGTAGAGATAATATTTTTGGTAATTTTGATAGATAGATCCAAAGTAAAAAGTAAAAGGCAAAGTAAAAACAAAGCAAGTAAATAAAGTAATGGAGATTGATATGATGAGAACAGACCCGGGGGCCATAGGTTTCACTAGTGGCTTCTCTCAAGAGCAAAAGTATTCTACGGTGGGTGAACAAATTACTGTTGAGCAATTGACAGAATTGAGCATAGTTATGAGTATATCTAGGCAATGATCATGTATATAGGCATCACGTCCAAAACAAGTAGATCGAAATGATTCTGCATCTACTACTATTACTCCACTCATCGACCGCTATCCAGCATGCATCTAGAGTATTAAGTAAATACAGAGTAACGTCTTAAGCAAGATGACATGATGTAGAGGGATAAATTCATGCAATATGATAAAAAACCCATCTTGTTATCCTCGATGGAAACAATACAATACGTGCCTTGCAACCCTTTCTGTCACTGGGTAAGAACACCGCAAGATTGAACCCAAAGCTAAGCACTTCTCCCATTGCAAGAACTACCAATCTAGTTGGCCAAACCAAAAAGGATAATTCGAAGAGACTTGCAAAGATAACTCAATCATACATAAAAGAATTCAAAGAAGAATCAAATATTTTCCATAGATAATACTGGATCATAAACCCACAATTCATCGGTCTCAACAAACACACCGCAAAAAGAAGATTACATTGAATAGATCTCCACGAGAGAGGGGGAGAACATTGTATTGAGATCCCAAAAGAGAGAAGAAGCCATCTAGCTACTAGCTATGGACCCGAAGGTCTGAAGTAAACTACTCACACTTCATCGGAGGGGCTATGGAGATGATGTAGAAGCCCTTCGTGGTGGATGCCCCCTCCGGCGGAGCTCCGGAATAGGCCCCAAGATGGGATCTCATGGATATAGAAGGTTGCGGCGGTGGAATTAGGTTTTTGGCTCCTGTTCTAATCGTTTGGGGATACGTAGGTATATATAGGAGGAAGGAGTACGTCGGTGGAGCGTCAGGGGGCCCACGAGGTAGGGGGGCGCGCCTTGGGGGCACCCTCCACCCTCGTGACCGCCTCTGGCACTTCTTGGAGTAGGGTCCAATTCTCCTGGATCATGTTCGGTTGGAAAATCACGTTCCCGAAGGTTTCATTCCGTTTGGACTCCGTTTGATATTCCGTTTCTTCGAAACACTGAAATAGGCAAAAAAACAGCAATTCTGGGCTGGGCCTCCGGTTAATAGGTTAGTCCCAAAAATAATATAAAAGTGGAAAATAAAGCCCAATATAGTCCAAAACAGTAGATAAAGTAGCATGGAGCAATCAAAAATTATAGATACGTTGGAGACGTATCAGGCACGAGGCCTCCACGAAGGTGGAGGGCGTGCCCACCCTTCCTGTTTGCGCCCCCTATCTCGTGGCCACCTCGTGTGCCTCCCGGACTCTGTTTTCTTGCACGTTACGTATTTTGGTCGGTAAAATTTCATTATATAATCTCCCGAAGGTTTTGACCACCTTATCACGCAAATAATCCTCTGTTTTTGTTTCGAGCTGTTTTTCTGACAGATCTAGAGCACCATGATGTCGCCCTCCTTCAACAATGAAGACAAGGATGCTTGGCTATTGAAGATAGAGATGAAAAGAGAAGAGCCGTAGGAGATCCACAAGGATGAAGGGATCAAGAAGGCAATGGAGGATCAAGCTCCGGCGGTGGAAGAAGAAGACATCCCTCAACCCCTACATAACCTCTTTACTCCAACTGAGATTGAAGCTTTCAAGATGATTGAGTTAGCTCGCATACAAAATAAGTATCTCACGCAAGAAAATATTTTGTTGAAGGATCATATTGTCGGAATCAAGGGCATCATCCACAAGTTGGAGGAGCTTTTACGCTCGATGTGCGATTATCCCCTATCATCATCACCACCTCCATTACCTCCGAGGACATAATCACATGGGTATGGGCACTCCGCTTGGCAACTGCCAAGCTTGGGGGAGGTGCCCCGGTATCGTATCACCATCACACTCCTATCTTTATCGTTTTTACTTAGTTCGATCCTTTTAGTAATATCTTGATCCAGTAGATTGAAGTTTTCGTATCGAGTAGTTTTGAGTTTTGCCTTGTGATCTCTTTATGTAATCGAGTCCGTGAGCTATCTATAATAAAGATTAGTGTTGAGTCAAGGGCTTTTCTATCTTGCTATGATCTTGAGAAGGTAGAAAGATTAAAAAGAATAAAAGAGTTCATATTGATCTTATGGATAGTAATGACTTCACATATAAAGAGTATGAGGCATAAAAGTTGTTGAGAGTTGACAAACATAGTTTTGGTCATCATTGCAATTAATAGGAGGTAATAAGGAAAGAGAGGTTTTCACATACAAATATACTATCTTGGACATCTTTTATGACTGTGAGCACTCATTAAGTATGACATGCTAAAAGAGTTGATGTTGGACAAGGAAGACAACGTAATGGTTTATGTTTTCTCACATCTCAGTTAAAGTATATTGTCATTGATCTTCCCAACATGTTGAGCTTGCCTTTCCCCCTCATGCTAGCCAAATTCCTTGCACCAAGTAGAGATACTACTTGTGCTTCCAAATATCCTTAAACCCAGTTTTGCCATGAGAGTCCACCATACATACCCATAGATTGAGTAAGATCCTTCACGTAAGTTGTCATGTTGCAAGCAATAAAAATTGATCCCTAAATATGTATGACTTATTAGTGCGGAAATTAAGCTTTATACGATCATGTGATATGGAAGTAATAAAAGCGATGGACTGCATAATAAAGGTTCATATCACAAGTGGCAATATAAAGTGACGTTCTTTTGCATTAAGATTTTGTGCATCCAACCCTAAAAGAACATGACAACCTCTGCTTCCCTTTATGAAGGGCCTATCTTTTACTTTATGTTTTTACTTTATTCTTGAGTCAACGTGATCTTCACCTTTCCCTTTTTCATTTTATCCTTTGGCAAGCTCCTCATGTTTGAAAGATCTTGATATATATATCCAATTGGATGTAAGTTAGCATGAATTATTATTGTTGACATCACCCAAAGGTGAATACGTTGGGAGGCAACACAATAAGCCCCTATATTTCTCAGTGTCCGATTGGAACTCCATAACCACAAGTACTGCGTGAGTGTTAGCAATTGTAGAAGACTATATGATAGTTGAGTATGTGGACTTGCTGAAAAGCTCTATTCTTGACTCTTTCTGATGTTATGATAAATTGCAATTGCTTCAATGACTGAGATTTTAGTTTGTTAGTTCTCAATGAAGTTTCTGAACCATACTTGACCTTGTGAATTGATCGTTACTTGAGCATAAGAAACCATATGACGAAATCTATATATGTTGCTGTTATAAGAATGATCATGATGCCCTCATGTTCGTATTCTATTTCTATCGACACCTCTATCTCTAAACATGTGGACATATTTTTCTATTTCGGCTTCCGCTTGAGGACAAGCGAGGTATAAGCGGGGGGGAGTTGATACGTCCATTTTGCATCATGCTTTTATATCAATATTTATTGCATTATGGGCTATTATTACACTTTATATCTCAATACTTATGGCTATTCTCTCTTATTTTACAAGGTTTACCATGAAGAGGGGGAATGCTGGCAGCTGGAATTCTGGCTGGAAAAGGAGCAAATATTGGAAACCTATTCTGCACAGCTCCAAAAATCCTGAAACTCCAAGGAAGTTATTTTTGGAATTAATAAGAATTATTCAGCGAAGAAACTACCAAAGGGGGCCCACACACTGGCCAGGAGGGTGAGGGGCGGGCCCACCCTTCTTGGGTGCGCCCCCTATCTCCTGGGCCCCCTGGTGGCCCTCCGGTGCCCATCTTCTGCTATATAATGGCTTTTAACCTGGAAAAAAATCATAAGCAAGCTTACGGCACGAAACTCCGCCGCCATGAGGCGGAACCTTGGCGAAACCAATCTAGGGCACCGGCAGAGCTGTTCTGCCGGGGAAACTTCCCTCCGGGAGGGGGAAATCATCACCATTGTCATCACCAACGATCCTCTCATCGGGAGGGGGTCAATCTCCATCGACATCTTCACCAGCACCATCTCTTCTCAAAACCCTAGTTCATCTCTAGTATCCAATCTTGTATCCAAACCACAAATTGATACCTATGGGTTGCTAGTAGTCTTGATTACTCCTTGTAGTTGATGCTAATTGGTTTACTTGGTGGAAGATCATATGTTCAGATCCTTAATGCATATTAATACTCCTCTGATTATTAACATGAATATGCTTTGTGAGTAGTTACGTTTGTTCCCGAGGACATGGGTGAAGTCTTGCTATTAGTAGTCTTGTGAATTTGGTATTCGTTCGATATTTTGATGAGATGTATGTTGTCTCTCCTCTAGTGGTGTTATATGAACGTCGACTACATGACACTTCACTATTATTTGGGCCTAGAGGAAGGCATTGGGAAGTAATAAGTAGATGATGGGTTGCTAGAGTGACAGGAGGTTAAACCCTAGTTTATGCGTTGCTTCGTAAGGGGCTGATTTGGATCCATAGTCTAATGATGTGGTTAGGTTTACCTTAATACTTATTTTGTAGTTGCGGATGCTTACAATAGGGGTTAATCATAAGTGGGATGCTTGTCCAAGTAAGGTCAGTACACAAGCACCGGTCCTCCCACATATCAAATTATCAAAGTACCGAACACGAATCATATGAGCGTGATGAAAACTATCTTGACGATAATTCCCATGTGTCCACGGGAGCTCTTTTCTCATTATAAGAAATTGTCCAGGCTTGTCCTTTGCTACAAAAAGGATTGGGCCACCTTGCTATACTTTATTTACTTTCATTGCTTGTTACCCGTTACAATTTATCTTATCACAAAACTATCTGTCACCTATAATTTCAGTGCTTGCAGAGAAAACCTTATTGAAAACTGCTTCTAATTTCCTTCTGCTCCTTGTTGGTTTCGACACTCTTACTTATCGGAAGGACTATGATAGATCCCCTATACTTGTGGGTCATCAATAGCTTCTAGGGTTTCACTAAGTCCTAAAATTAGCATGATAATATTTTTGTTTCTGTAGAAATCAAGTATTTTCCCCTGCATTGTCCCTGATGTCGTCCCCATCACAGACCCCCTCCAACCTGGAGGTGAGACCTGCCAAATCCCCATGTCGTTGATGTCGATGATGATGTGTTGTGAATGTCAATGATGAACATGCACAAAGGAAAGTATCCCCATGTCGAGGACTTTCTGTGTATTTGTTCTATCTATTAAAATGCAAGTGCTAGTCCTCATGTCTTAGTGTTCTTGTTTGCAGGGGACCTCCGAGTGGCCTATTTTTTGCCGGTATGTTGATTCATTTCCATTCCAGCAAATTTTAGGTGCTCCATATATCCTATTTTTAGCAAAGGTCGTGTCAAAAAATTTCATGATTTTCGACATGACTTGTGCTAGAATATAGGAAATATCGAGTGCCCTGAATTTGCTGGAAAGGAAACTAAATGAAATTTCAGCAAAACATGGGCCATTTTTATGTCATTACTCGATATATGTAATGGGTTGACTTTCAGTCTGTTCACGCTCCTTGTGTGACTTCCAATTTGTTCTTAGAGGAAGAATTCTGACTATCATCGTGGGGGTCGCTTTTCCTTCTTCTCTTTGTGCTAGACCTTCGTAATGCCCTAGGGGAAGGAGTAGTGACCATCACCGGCGGTCGATATATGAGAGAGGAAGAATCCTGATTGTTGTCGTGGGGGGTCACTTCTCCTTCTTCTCCTTGTGCTAGACCTTCGTAATGCACTAGGGAAAGGAGGAGTAGCGACTATCTTCGACGGTCGAAAAATCAGTGAGGGAGTGTCCACCATATATGGGAGAGGAAGAATCCTGACTGTTGTCATGGGGGTTGCTTCTCCTTCATTCCTATGTGCCAGACCTTTTGGTGTAATGCAGTCGAGAAAGAAGGGAGGAGCGACCATCACCGACGGTGGAATATATCAGAGAGGGAGTGCCCACCATATACACCACGTGACATGATAGTTTTCAAGGAAGAATCGACAGACTGAAAGTCACCCCATGCTGAATAGAGATCTGTGTGTTGAGTTCTGTTGGGAAACATTGCATGGAAAATAAAAAATATTCTACGCACACGCAAGGTATATCCATGGAGATGCATAGAAACGAGGGGGAGAGTGTGTCTACGTACCCTCGCAGACCGTAAGCAGAAGCTTTTGACAACGCGGTTGATCTAGTCAAACTTCTTCGTGATCCAACCTACCGAGTACCAAACGCACGACACCTCCGCGTTCAGCACACGTTCAGCTCAGTGACGTCCACACCTTCTTGATCCACCAAGATGGTGATACGTCTCCAACGTATCTACTTTTCCAAACACTTTTGCCCTTGTTTTGGACTCTAACTTGCATGATTTGAATGAAACTAACCCGGACTGACGCTGCTTTCAGCAGAATGACATGGTGTTTTTTATTGCATAGAAAACAAAAGTTCTCCGAATGACCTGAAAATCCATGGAGATAACTTTTGGAAAATACAAAAAATACTGGCGGAAGAATCGAGGCCAGGGGCCCACACCCTATCCACGAGGGTGGGGGCGCGCCCTCCCCCCTGGGCACGCCCCCTGTCTCGTGGGCCCCCTAATGCTCCACCGACCTCAACTTCAACTCCATATATTCCGTTTCGCGGAGAAAAATATCAGAGAGAAAGTTTCATCGCGTTTCGCGAAGCCACCGCCAAGCCCTAATCTCTCTCGGGAGGGCTAATCTGGAGTCCGTTCGGGGCTCCGGAGAGGGGGATTCATCGCCATCGTCATCATCAACCATCCTCCATCAAAAATTTCATGATGCTCGCCGCCGTGTGTGAGTAATTCCATCGTAGGCTTGCTAGACGGTGATGGGTCGGATGAGATTTCCCATGTAATCAAGTTAGTTTTGTTAGGGTTTGATCCCTAGTATATACTATGTTCTGAGATTGACGTTGCTATGACTTTGCTATGCTTAATGCTTGTCACTAGGGCTTGAGTGCCATGATTTCAGATCTGAACCTATTCTATTTTCATGAATATATGTGAGTTCTTGATCCTATCTTGCAAGTCCATAGTCACCTGTTATGTGTTATGATCCGACAACCCTGAAGTGACAATAATCGGAATACTTCTCGGTGATGACCATAGTTTGAGGAGTTCATGTATTCACTATGTGCTAATGCTTTGTTCCGGTTCTCTATGAAAAGGAGGCCTTAATATCCCTTAGTTTCCACTAGGACCCCGCTGCCACGGGAGGGTAGGACAAAAGATGTCATGCAAGTTATTTTCCATATGTACGTATGACTATATTCGGAATACATGCCTACATTACATTGATGAACTGGAGCTAGTTCTGTGTCACCCTATGTTATAGCTATTATATGAGGAATCACATCCGACATAATTATCCATTACTGATCCAATGCCTACGAGCTTTTCACATATTGTGCTTCGCTTATTTACTTTTCCGTTGCTACTGTTACAACTACTACAAAACTGTTATCTTTACTTTTGCTACTGTTACCATTACTATCATACTACTTTGATACTAAATACTTTGCTGCAGATACTAAGTTATCCAGGTGTGGTTGAATTGACAACTCAACTACTAATACTTAAGAATATTCTTTGGCTGCCCTTGTGTCTAATCAATAAATTTTGGTTGAATACTCTACCCTCGAAAGCTGTTGCGATCCCCTACACTTGTGGGTTATCAAGACTAATTTCTGGCGCCATTGCCGGGGAGCATAGCTCTATTATTTGAGTCACTTGGGATTTATATCTGCTGGTCACTATGAGGAACTTGAAAGACAAAAGAACTAAGATTTTTCCCTCAACTACGAGGGGAGGTAAGGAACTGCCATCTAGCTCTGCACTAGATTTTCCTTCTGTTTTGAGTAAGCTTTGCGACACCTAAACCTGCTACTGCTATGAATTCTGATATGTCGCATGTTATTAATGATGCCACTTCTGCTATGCATGATACTTATGATGAAACTACTTATGTGAGTGATACTACTTTGCCATTAGGTGAATTTCTTGATGAACAACTTGCTAGGGTTAGAGAGAATGAAATTATTGAAGATGCTATTATTGATGATAGTGATGATGAAAGTTCTCCCCCTGATTAGGAATTACCTGTTGTTCCTGAGGGTTATGTTATGAATGAGGAAGCTGCTAGAGCTATTTTTGCTTGCAAAGATAGATATGATCTTAAGAAGTTATTAGCTAAATGGAAGCAGTAATCTTTTAATGCTAGAATGAAACCTGACCCTGCTTTTTCTACTTCACCTATTTGTGTTACTGATAAGGATTATGAATTCTCTGTTGATCCTGAGATTATTACTTTAGTTGAATCTGATCCTTTTTATGGCCATGAATCTGAAACTGTTGTGGCACATCTTATCAAATTAAATGATATAGCCACCCTGTTCACTAATGATGAGAAGTCTCGCTATTATTATATCCTTAAGATAGTTCCGTTCTCATTAAAGGGTGATGCTAAAACTTGGTTTAATTCTCTTGATCCTGGTTGTGTGCGTAGTCCCCAGGATATGATTTATACTTCTCTGCTAAATATTTCCCTGCTCATAAGAAACAAGGTGCCTTGCGGGAAATATATAATTTTGTGCAAATCAAAGAAGAGAGTCTCCCACAAGCTTGGGGGAGGCTTCTCCGATTACTTAATGCTTTCCCTGATCATCCTCTTAAGAAAACTGAAATACTTGATATCTTTTATAATGGACTAACCGATGCTTCCAAGGATTACTTGGATAGTTGTGTTGGTTGTGTTTTCAAGGAAAGAACAGTCGACCAAGCTGAATTACTATTGAATAATATGTTGACTAATGAAAATAATTGGACTCTTCCTGAGCCAATTCCTGAGGCAATCGCTGAGCCAAAGTAGCCTGATACGTCTCCAACGTATCTATAATTTATGAAGCATTCATGCTATTTTATTATCTGTTTTGAATGATTACGGGCTTTATTATACACTTTTATATTACTTTTGGGACTAACCTATTAACCAAAGGCCCAACCCATATTGTTGTTTTATTGCCTGTTTCAGTATTTCGAAGAAAAGGAATATCAAACGGAGTCCAAACGGAGTCCAAAAGGAATATCAAACGTTTTCTTGACTCTCCGGCAGAAACTTTGGGGCACTCTTTGAAGTACTTTGTGTTGGTTGGATGAATCTAAGATTGTGTGATGCATATCGTATAATCATGCCCACGGATACTTGAGGTGACAATGGAGTATGTAGGTGACATTAGGGTTTTGGTTGATTTGTGTCTTAAGGTGTTATTCTAGTATGAACTCTATGATAGATTGAGCGGAAAGAATAGCTTCATGTTATTTTACTACGAACTCTTGAATAGATAGAACAGAAAGGATAACTTTGAGGTGGTTTTGTACCCTACCATAATCTCTTCGTTTGTTGTCCGCTAGTAGTGGCTTTGGAGTGACTCTTTGTTGCATGTTGAGGGATTGTTATATAATCTATCTATGTTATTATTGTTGAGAGAACTTGCACTAGTGAAAGTATGAACCCTATGCCTTGTTTCCTATCATTGCAATACCGTTTACGCTCACTTTTATCATTAGTTACCTTGCTGTTTTATATTTTCAGATTACAAAAACCTATATCTACCATCCATATTGCACTTGTATCACCATCTCTTCGCCAAACTAGTGCACCTATACAATTTACCATTGTCTTGGGTGTGTTGGGGACAAAAGAGACTCTTTGTTATTTGGTTGCAGGGTTGCTTGAGAGAGACCATCTTCATCCTACGCCTCCCACGGATTGATAAACCTTAGGTCATCCACTTGATGGAAATTTGCTACTGTCCTACAAACCTATGCACTTGCAGGCCCAACAACGTCTACAAGAAGAAGGTTGTGTAGTAGACATCATAGCCAACTCCTGAGCCTATTCCAAAACCAACTCCGAAGAAGAGGGGTGTTCTATTTCTCAGTCCTGAAGATATGCAAGAGGCAAAGAAATCAATGAAAGAAAAAGGTATTAAAGCTGAAGATGTTAAGAATTTACCTCCTATTGAAGAAATACATGGTCTTAATATACCGCCTGTTGAAGAAACACATTGTCTTGATAATCCAACACAGGTAGTAAAGGTAAATTCTCTCTATAGATACGATAAAGTTGAAATCCCGTCTATTAAATTTCATAGCCCATGCCTAGATGAATTTGATGACTTTATGGCTAGACAAGAAAGTTTTAATGCTTATGTTGGTAAAGAATTAAAGAATAATGCTTTCGAGATAGGACGCTTGAGTGATTATATGGCTAGAGTTAAAGGTGAACTTAAACTCATTAGCAAATATGCTTCTATGGTTACCACTCAAGCGGAGAAAGTACTTAAAGCTCAAAGTGATTTGCTCAACGAATTAAATAATAAACATGACTTTTTTGTTAGAGTGGCTACTAGAACCGGTAGAATGACTCAGGAACCTTTGTATCCTGAAGGCCACCCTAAGAGAATTGAGCAGGATTCTCAGAGAAATAATTTAGAGGCACCTAGTTCTTCCAAAAAGAAGAAAAAGAAAAATGATAGGACCTTGCATGCTTCTAGTGAACCTGTTATAGAGACACCCGAGAATCCCAATAATATTTCTATCTCTGATGCTGAAACACAATCAGGAGATGAACATGAACCTAGTGATAATGTTAAAGATAATGTTCTGTTGATGCTCAACCTAGCAATAACAATGAAGTAGAGGTTGAACCTGATGTTGATCTTGATAACCCACAATCAAAGAATCAACGTTATGATAGAAGACATTTTGTTGCTAGGAAGCATGGTTAAGAAAGAGAACCATGGGTTCAGAAACCCATGCCCTTTCCTCCTAAACCATCCAAGACAAACGATGATGAGGATTTTGGGCGCTTTGCTGAAATGATTAGACCTATTTTCTTACGTATGCGCTTAACTGATATGCTTAAATTAAATACTTATGCTAAGTATATGAAGGATATCATTACAAATAAAAGAAAGATACGGGAAGCTGAAATTTCCACCATGCTTGCTAATTACACTTTTAAAGGTGGAATACCAAAGAAACTTGGAGATCCAGGGGTACCCACTATACCATGCTCCATTAAAAGAAATTATGTTAAAACTGCTTTATGTGATCTTGGAGCCGGTGTTAGTGTTATGCCTCTTTCTTTATATCGTAGACTTGAATTGAATAAGTTGACACCTATTGAAATATCTTTGCAAATGTGTGATAAATCAATTGCTATACCTGTCGGTATTTGTGAGGATGTGCCTGTTGTGGTTGCAAATGTCACTATCTTAACGGACTTTGTAATTCATCATATTCCCGAGGATGATAGTATGTCGATTATCCTTGGTAGACCCTTTTTGAATACTGCAGGGGCTGTTATTGGTTGCAACAAAGGCAATGTCACTTTTCATGTTAATGGTAATGAGCATACGTTACACTTTCCGAGGAAACAATCTCAAGTTCATAGCATCAATTCTATTGGAAAAGTTCCAACTGTCATTATTGGAGGTTTTGAATTTCCTCTTCCTACTGTTAAGAAAAAATATGATATTCTTATTGTTGGGGATGTTCATATCCCTGTTGAGGTAACTTAGTGTTATTCGAAATTTCTCCGGTTCCGTGTTATTCGGAATGAGTTTGTTAACAAGACTTGATCAACCTTGTTAGTGGATGCATTTTGATGATCATGAGATGGATGAAACTAGAAGGCACAACCTTCTGTACCCTCCTTTTACTTTCTATTATTTAGAATAAATAAAGAGAAAATAGTATTATCTATCTGTTTTCTGAATTATCCGTGCAATAAAAAAATATCCCGAAAATAAAAGTGCTCTAAATGCCCTGCAAATTTAGTATGATTTTTTATGGAATATTTGAGGATTTTAGGCACTGAAAACACTGCAGGGGGGCAAGCACCTGGCCACGAGGGTGGAGGGCGCGCCCCCTATCTCGTGGGCCAACGGTGGCCCCCCTCCACTTATTGCTGCACCCACACACTCCATCTTCTTCCCAAAAAAATCCCCATCCAGCTCAAGCACGAGTTCTAGCTCATTTTGCTGCGATTTTCGATCTCCTTGCTCAAAGCTCCATTCACAAATCTGCTTTGGGAGATTGTTGCTTGGTATGTGACTCCTCCATTGGTCCAATTAGTTTTTGTTCTAGTGATTTATTCTTTGCAAATTTTTGCTGCATAGGTGACCCTGTTCTTGAGCTTGCATGATATAGGCTCTAGGCACTTGTAGGAGTAGTTGCTACCAATTTTGTTTAGTTATATTCACTTTTATTTTGAAGTTACTAAGAATTTCAGAAATTTTTCAGAAAAAAAAGAAATATGTCCAGGAGAATGTACCAAGGTGGTTCCTCAACAAAGAGAGGACCTATGCGTGCTATGCATGAGCAAGACGATGAACCACCAAGGGATGCTGAAGTGCGAGCTTGTGAGTGGCCATCAGAAGAGTTTATGGTCAAGGCAGGCATTAAGGATGAATTTGACGCATATGTGCGTAATGCCGATCTTGAGGACTTCTTACAAGATAAGTGTCCTCAGTACTATCAATTGACTGATTCATTTGTGAGAAGGTTTAAATATAAATCTTCACGTAATTCTCAAAGTGTCCTGTTTGATATTTATGATAAATCTTATACCATGGACTTAGAAGATTATACAACTACTTGCAAACTCCCGCAGTGGGGCAATGTTAATGACCCCCACATATCTGAATATAAAGACTTTCTTGCTAGTATTACTGTGGGAGAATCTAGGGATATAGCACAAGCTACCATAGGGAGCATTCATTTTCCTGCTATACATTATTTTGCTCTCTTCATTGGTAGATGCATTAACGGTAAAGATGAAGCATGTCACATGTGTGTCCCTGATCTTTGTGTCCTCAAGAGTGCTGTGTTAGGTAATAAAGATTACAACTTGGGGGAAATAGTTGCACGTAGGTTGCATAATAATGGTATGTTTGGAGATTTATTTGGAGGGATTTATGCGACTCGTGTTGCTAATTATCTTGGTATAGCCCCACGACAGGAGGATATGGAGTTGCTTCCTGCTTATTTAGATTGTGACACAATGGTCAAACATCGTTTTCTTTTGGGGAATGAACAATTCCTCCAGTATCGACTAATCTTTGATAGACGTAGCTCTGTCCATGTTACTCTCCCTGCTCCTTTCCTTTTTGATTACCAGGCAAAACAAAGATATGTTGTTACCAGGGAGGAGGCAGCTGAACACGAGAGGAGAGCCAAGGAGGCTCACCAACATGCCGCGGCTCAGGATGCATTTGCTGCTGCATCTCAGTATGACCCCAATTATAACTTCGGATATCAGCCAGGCTATCCTGGCAATAGACCAACTTAGGCCAAATGCCTAAGCTTGGGGGAGTATGTATTTCTCACCGACTTTACATTCATGTTCACACACTATTTTAGTTGGCGGTGCTCATACTCTTTCATTGTATTATCCATGCTAGTTTAATTTGTTTTTCTAGCTTTCTTCTTGTGTGTTTGATAAACCTTAAGAAAAACCAAAAAATTAGTTAGTTTAATTTCCATGCCCGTAGTAGTAATTAAAATGAAAACCCAAAAAGATTTCTCATTATTCTTTTGCTTGTTGGGAGCTTTTCCATATAAATAGTTTTATTTATTTTCTTTCCTTTGGGGGTCGAGAGTAGAAGACCATATTGAAAATGCTTAGTGGCTCTCATATGCATGATTGTTTATTTAACTTAGAGCCCATATTACTTTGTTTTCTCTCTTGAATTGAATGCTTGCATATTCCAGCTTAGTTCAATGCACGTGCACTATTATTATTATACACACTGTTCTGTCGTGCAAGTGAAAGGCAGTAATGATGATATATGATGGACTGATTGAGATGAGAAAAGCTGGTATGAACTCGACCTCTTTTGTTTTTGTAAATATGATGAGTTCATCATTCCTGATTCAGCTTATTATGAATAAACATGTTTGCAATGACATTTAGAGATCATAGTTACTTATGCCATGCTTAATTAGCTATGAGTTTATAATGGTTTACCTTGCATGCCAACATGCTATTAAAATGATTATGATGTGGTATGATGGGATGGTATCCTCCTTTGAATGAATTGAGTGACTCGGCTTGGCACATGTTCACGCATGTAGTTGAAACAAATCAACATAGCCTTCACGATATTTATGTTCATGGTGGATTATATCCTACTCATGTTTGTACTTGGTTTAAATTAATTTTAATGCATGTTCATGACCGTTGTCGCTCTCTCAGTTGGTCGCTTCCCAGTCTTTTGCTAGCCTTCACCTGTACTAAGCGGGAATACTGCTTGTGCATCCAAACTCCATAAACCCCAAAGTTATTCCATATGAGTCCACCTTACCTTCCTATATGCGGTATCTACCTGCCGTTCCAAGTAAATTTGTATGTGCCAAACTCCAAACCTTCAAATGAAATTCTGTTTTGTATGCTCGAGAAGCTCATGTTTCAACTAGGGTTGTCTGTATCTTCCATGCTAGGTGGGTTATTCTCAAGAGGAGTGGACTCTTCTCCTCATTCACGAGAAAATGGCTGGTAACCGGGATGCTCAGTCCCATGATCAAAAAGATCAAAGCAAATCAATATAATTAAACAAAACTCCCCCAGGGCTGTTGTTAGTTGGAGGCACTCGTTGTTTCGAGCAAGCCATGGATTGATGCTTGTTGGTGGTGGGGGAGTATAAACCTTTACCATTCTGTTTGGGAACTGCCTATAATGCATGTAGTATGGAAGATATTGCCATTGCATAGATGTTGCGTTGACAGTGAAAGTATGCCACTCAAAATGGTATTCATCTCTATTTTAAAAACGAGCTCTGGCACCTCTACAAATCCCTACTTCCCTCTGCGAAGGGCCTATCTATTTACTTTTATGTTGAGTCATCACCTTCTTCTTAAAAAGCACCCGCTGGAGAGCACACTGTCATTTGCATTCATTACTATTAGTTTATATTCGGTATGACTTGACTGGATCTCTTTTACCATGAATTACAATGTTTAGTCAGTCCTTGATCTTTAAAGGTGCTCTGCATTTATGTTTTGCGGTCTCAGAAAGGGCTAGCGAGATACCATCTTGTTATATCATATTATGATTGTTTTGAGAAAGTGTTGTCATCCGAGTTTTATTATTATTGCTCACTAGCTGATTATGCCATTGATATGAGTAAACATGAGACCTAAGTGTTACTGTGAATATGGTTAGTTCATAATCTTTGCTGAAAACTTGAATGTTGGCCTTACATATTTGCAACAACAAGAGCAAACAGAGTTTGTAAAAGTTTTTCGTTATCACTTTTAGTTTATCAACTGAATTGCTTGAGGACAAGCAAAGGTTTAAGCTTGGGGGAGTTGATACGTCTCTAACGTATCTACTTTTCCAAAGACTTTTGCCCTTGTTTTGGACTCTAACTTGCATGATTTGAATGAAACTAACCCGCACAGACGCTGTTTTCAGCAGAACTACCATGGTGTTGTTTATTGTTGAAGAAAACAAAAGTTCCCGGAATGACCTGAAAATCCACGGAGATAACTGTTGGAAAATATAAAAAATACTAGCGAAAGAATCAACGCCAGGGGGCCCACACCCTGTCCACGAGGGTGGGGGGCGCGCCCTCCCCCCTGGGTGCGCCCCCTATCTCGTGGGCCCCCTGATGCTCCACTGACCTCAACTTCAACTCCATATATTCCGTTTCGCGGAGAAAAAAATCAGAGAGAAAGTTTCATCGCGTTTTACGATACAGATCCGCCGCTAAGCCCTAATCTCTCTCGGGAGGGCTGATCTGGAGTCCGTTCGGGGCTTCGGAGAGGGGGATTCGTTGCCATCGTCATCATCAACCATCCTCAATCACCAATTTCATGATGCTCACCGCCGTGCGTGAGTAATTCCATCGTAGGCTACTGGACGATGATGGGTTGGATGAGATTTACCATGTAATCAAGTTAGTTTTGTTAGGGTTTGATCCCTAGTATCCACTATGTTCTGAGATTGATGTTGCTATGACATTGCTATGCTTAATGCTTGTCACTAGGGCCTGAGTGCCATGATTTCAGATCTGAACCTATTATGTTTTCATGAATATATGTGAGTTCTTGATCCTATCTTGCAAGTCTATAGTCACCTATTATGTGTTATGATCCGACAACCCCGAAGTGACAATAATCGGGATACTTCTCGGTGATGACCATAGTTTGAGGAGTTCATGTATTCACTATGTGCTAATGCTTTGTTCCGGTCCTCTATTAAAAGGAGGCCTTAATATCCCTTAGTTTCCACTAGGACCCCGCTGCCACGGGAGGGTAGGACAAAAGATTTCATGCAAGTTCTTTTCCATAAGCACGTATGACTATATTCGGAATACATGCCTACATTACATAGATGAACTGGAGCTAGTTCTGTGTCACCCTATGTTATAGCTATTAAATGAGGAATCACATCCGACATAATTATCCATCACTGATCCAATGCCTACGAGCTTTTCACATATTGTGCTTCGCTTATTTACTTTTCCATTGCAACTGTTACAACTACTACAAAACTGCTATCTTTACTTTTGCTACTGTTACCATTAGTATCATACAACTTTGCTACTAAATACTTTGCTGCAGATACTAAGTTATCCAGGTGTGGTTGAATTGATAACTCAACTGCTAATACTTAAGAATATTCTTTGGCTCCCCTTGTGTCGTATCAATAAATTTGGGTCGAATACTCTACCCTCGAAAGCTGTTGCGATCCCCTACACTTGTGGGTTATCAAACGGCGAGGTAGTGGATGAGTTCCGGCAGCACGACGACGTGGTGACGGTGGTGGTGATGCTACCTATGCAGGGCTTTGCCTAAGCACTACTAAAATATGATTGAGGGTGTACACGGCGCTGATGGCTAAGAGATTGTCGTGGTTATGTGTGGCGCTATATATTGGTGGGGGAAGGGAGGAGCAGCCAAGGAGGCGCCCCCAGTAGGCCGAATCCTACTTGCGGTCCTCCCCAAGCCGCACCCCCCTTTCCTTTCTAGGTGAGCGGGGAAAGGCAGCGGATGGAGGTGCCCCCCTTTCTTTTCTCCCATGTGGGGGGGAAGGCAGGAGGGGCTAACCCTCCCCCTTTCCTTCGCTAGGGCCAACGACCAGGGAGAGAGGCGCGCCAGCCCCCTTGTGGGCTGGTCTATCCCCCCCCCCCTTGGCCCATTAGGCCCATTGATGACCCACAAGTATAGGGGATCTATCGTAGTCCTTTCGATAAGTAAGAGTGCCGAACCCAATGAGGAGCAGAAGGAAATGACAAGCGGTTTTCAGTAAGGTATTCTCTGCAAGCACTGAAATTGTTGGTAACACATAGTTTTGTGATAAGATAATTTGTAACAGGTAACAAGCAATGAAAGTAAATAAAGTGCAGCAAGGTGGCCCAATCCTTTTTGTAGCAAAGAACAAGTCTGGACAATTTCTTATAATGAGAAAAGCGCTCCCGACACATGGGAATTATCATCAAGCTAGTTTTCATCACACTCATATGATTCGCGTTCGGTACTTTGATAATTTGATACATGGGTGGACCGGTGCTTGGGTACTGCCCTTACTTGGACAAGCATCCCACTTATGATTAACCCCTATTGCAAGCATCCGCAACTACAAAAGAAGTATTAAGGTAAACCTAACCACAGTTAGACATATGGATCCAAATCAGCCCCTTACGAAGCAATGCATAAACTAGGGTTTAAGCTTCTGTCACTCTAGCAACTCATCATATACTTATTACTTCCCAATGCCTTCCTCTAGGCCCAAATAATGGTGAAGTGTCATGTAGTCGATGTTCACATAACACCACTAGAGGAGAGACAACATACATCTCATCAAAATATCGAATGAATACCAAATTCACATGACTACTAACAGCAAGACTTCAAACATGTCCTCAGGAACAAACGTAACTACTCACAAATCATATTCATGTTCATGATCAGAGGAGTATTAATATGCATTAAGGATCTGAACATATGATCTTGCACCACGTAAACCAATTAGCATCAACTACAAGGAGTAATCAACACTACTAGCAACCCACAGGTACCAATTTGTGGTTTGGATACAAGAGATGAACTAGGGTTTTGAGAGGAGATGGTGCTGGTGAAGATGTTGATGGAGATTGACCCCCTCCAGATGAGAGTATCATTGGTGATGACGATGGTGATGATTTCCCCCTCCTGAAGAGAAGTTTACCTGGCAGAACAGCTCCGCCGGACCCCTAGATTGGTTCCGCCAAGGTTCTGCCTCGTGGCGGTGGAGTTTCATCCCATATGATTGCTTATGATTTTTTTCAGGGTAAAAGCCTTCATATAGCAGAAGATGGGCACCGGAGGGCCACCAGGGGGCCCAGGAGACAGGGGGCATGCCCAGTAGGCGTGGGCGCGCCCCCCACCCTCCTGGCCAGGGTGTGGACCCCCTCTGGTGTTTTATTCACTCAATAATTCTTCTTAATTCCAAAAATAACTTCCATGGAGTTTCAATATTTTTGGAGCTGTGCAGAATAGGTTTCCAATATTTGCTCCTTTTCCAGCCAGAATTCCAGCTGTCGGCATTCCCCCTCTTCATGGTAAACCTTGTAAAATAAGAGGGATAGCCATAAGTATTGAGATACAATGTGTAATAACATCCCATAATGCAATAAATATTGATATAAAAGCATGATGCAAAATGGACGTATCAACTCCCCCAATCTTAGACCTCGCTTGTCCTCAAGCGGAAGCCAAAATCGAAAAATATGTCCACATGTTTAGAGATAGAGGTGTCGATAAAAATAAAATACGGACATGAGGGCATCATGATCATTCTTATAATAGCACCATATATAGATTTTGTCATATGGTTTCTTACGCTCAAGTAACAATCAATTAACAATGTCAAGTATGGTTAAACAACTTCATTGAGAACTAACAAACTATAATCCCAGTCATCGAAGAAATTGCAATTTATCATAACATCAGAAAGAGTCAAGAATAGAGCATTTCACAAGTCCACATACTCAACTATCATATAGTCTTGTACAATTGCTAACACTCACGCAATACTTATGGTTATGGAGTTTCAATCGGACACAGAGAAAGATAGGGGCTTATTGTTTCGCCTCCCAACGTATACACCTTTTGGTGATGTCAACAATAATAGTTCGTGCTAACTTACAACCAATTGGATATATGTATTAGGATCTTACCAACATGAGGTGCTTGCAAAAGGATAAAATGAAAAAGGGAAAGGTGAAGATCACCTTGACTCAAGCATAAAGTAAAAGATAGGCCCTTCGCAGAGGGAAGCAGAGGTAGTCATGTGCTTTTAGGGCTGGATGCACCAAATCTTAATGCAAAAGAATGTCACTTTATATTTCCACTTGTGATATGAACCTTTATTATGCAGTCCGTCGCTTTTATTACTTCCATATCACACGATTGTATAAAGCTTATTTTCTTCGCACTAATAAGTCATACATATTTAGAGAGCAATTTTTATTGCTTGCAACATGACAACTTACTTGAAGGATCTTACTCAATCTATAGGTATGTATGGTTGACTCTCATGGCAAAACTGGGTTTAAGGATATTTGGAAGAACAAGTAGTATCTCTACTTGGTGCAAGGAATTTGGCTAGAATGAGGGGGAAAGGCAAGCTCAACATGTTGGGAAGATCAATGACAATATACTTTAACTGAGATGTGAGAAAACATAAACCATTACGTTGTCTTCCTTGTCCAACATCAACTCTTTTAGCATGTCATACTTAATGAGTGCTCACAATCATAAAAGATGTCCAAGATAGTATATTTATATGTGAGCACCTCTCTTTCCTTATTACTTGCTATTAATTGCAACGATGATCAAAACTAAGTTTGTCAACTCTCAACAACTTTTATGCCTCATACTTTTTATATGTGAAGTCATTACTATCCATAAGATCAATATGAATTCTTTCATTCTTTTTATTCTTTCTACTTTCTCAAGATCATAGCAAGATAGCAAAGCCCTTGACTCAACACTAATCTTTATTATAGATAGCTCACGGACTCGATTACATAAAGAGATCACAAAGCAAAACTCAAAACTACTTCATACCAAAACTTCAATCTACTAGATCAAGATATTACTAAAAGGATCAAACTAAGTAAAACGGTAAAGATAGGAGTGTGATGGTGATACGATACCGGGTCACCTCCCCCAAGCTTGGCAGATGCCAAGGGGAGTGCCCATACCCATGTGATTATGTCTCCTTCTTCATAGTTGGTGTTGTGATCTTCTTGGCGATGATGCCCCTCAGGATATGATTATCCTCCTCGAGCTTATTGACTTGTTGTTTGAGGTCCATAATTCCTTGCGGAGCTTGCCAGTAATGGCTAAAGCACCCTTTACCCAAGGATGCTACATAGCTTCTGGAGAACAAGTGACGCTCTTTTTCATATTCTCATAAGAAAGAAATTTAACGTTGGAAGGGATGACCGAATTTGGAATAGCCGAGCTATGTGGTTCCCCCATCATGAATCCTGCTTGGAAGCGAGAGGTAACTTCTTGATCTTCCTCCATGGCATCTATCATTTTCAAGTCGGCCTCCATCTCATCCTCCGTTGATGGTCCAAAGTGATAAGCATCGCTATTGCTTCTGGACCAGGCGTCGGGTGTGACACCCGACTCTCCCCGACTGACTCTTGAGAAAACATCTTGCTCTAAATCTGCGACAGAAACAGCTCGAAACGAAAACAGAGGATATTTGCATGATACGGTGCTCGAAACCTTCGGAAGATTATATAATGAATTTTTACTGACCAAACTACGTAACGTGCAAGAAAACGGAGACCGAGGCACACAAGGTGGCCACAAGATAGGGGGCGCACCCAGTAAGGGTGGGCGCGCCCTCCACCCTCGTGGAGGCCTCGTGTCCTTCCCGGATTACTTCTTCCTTTCCAAAATTCTTAAATATTCCAAAACGGAGGAAAATTGCCATTAGAACTGTTTTGGAGTTGGTTTACTTACCGTACCACATACCTATTCCTTTTCGGAGTCTGCAACGTTCTAGAAAGTGTCCCTTATGTATTCCTCCGGGGTTACGGTTTCAATAATATTAGTTTCACCATTGATAGGATTACCTGAGATATAATGTTCGATTCTTTGACCGTTCACCACCCTCGGACTTGTGCCTTTGAAGTTGTTGATTTTTATGGCACCGGAACAATAGACCTCCTCGATAACGTAAGGACCTTCCCATTTAGAGAGAAGTTTTCCTGCAAAAAATCTTGAACGAGAGTTGAATAGCAACACATAATCACCTACGTTAAATTCTCGCTTTTGTATTCTTTTGTCATGCCATCTTTTTACTTTTTCTTTGAACAGCTTGGCATTCTCGTAAGCCTGGGTTCTCCATTCATCAAGTGAGCTAATATCAAATAACCTCTTCTCACCGGCAAGTTTGAAGTCATAATTGAGCTCTTTAATAGCCCAATATGCTTTATGTTCAAGTTCTAGAGGTAAGTGACATGCTTTTCTATAAACCATCTTATATGGAGACATACCCATAGGATTATTATATGCAGTTCTGTAGGCCCATAATGCATCGTCAAGTTTCTTGGACCAATTCTTTCTAGATCTATTCACAGTCTTTTGCAAAATTAATTTGAGCTCTCTATTGCTCAACTCTACTTGACCACTAGACTACGGGTGATAAGGAGATGCAATTCTATGATTAACATCATACTTAGCAAGCATCTTACGGAAAGCACCATGAATAAAATGTGAACTACCATCAGTCATAAGATATCTAGGGACTCCAAACCTCGGAAAAATAACTTCTTTAAGCATCTTAATAGAGGTGTTATGATCAGCACTACTAGTTGGAATAGCTTCTTCCCACTTAGTAACGTAATCAACAGCAACTAAAATATGTGTATATGCATTAGAGGCAGGAAAAGGTCCCATATAGTCAAAGCCCCAAACATCAAATGGTTCAATAACAAGATAATAATTCATAGGCATATCTTGACGTCTACTAATATTAACAATTCTTTGACATTCATCACAAGACAAGACAAACTTACAAGCATCTTTGAAGAGAGCAGGCCAATAAAAACCGGATTGCAATACCTTATGTGCAGTTCTATCTCTAGCGTGGTGTCCTCCATATGGTTCAGAGTGACACTTGCGTAGGATCTGTTCCTGTTCATGCTCAGGTACACAACGTCTAATAACACCAAATACTCCTTCTTTATAAAGGTGTGGGTCATCCCAGAAGTAATGTCTTATATCATAAAAGAACTTTTTCTTTTGCTGGTATGTGAAACTAGGTGGTATAAATTTAGCAACAATGTAATTAGCATAATCAGCATACCAAGGAGCAGTACGAGAAGCATTAACGACCGCTAATTGTTCATCAGGAAAGCTAACATCAATAGGTAGTGGGTCATCAAGAACATTCTCTAACCTAGACAAGTTGTCTGCAACGGGGTTCTCAGCTCCCTTTCTATCAATAATATGCAAATCAAACTATTGGAGCAAGAGAACCCATCTAATGAGTCTAGGCTTAGCATCTTTCTTTTCCATAAGATATTTAATAGTAGCATGATCAGTGTGAATAGTAACTTTGGAATCAACAATGTAAGGTCTAAACTTATCACATGCAAATACGACTGCTAAGAACTCTTTTTCAGTAGTAGCATAATTTCTCTAGGCAGTATCAAGAGTTTTACTATCATACTGGATAACATTCGATTTCTTATCAACTCTTGGCCCTAGAACAACACCTACAGCATAATCACTAACATCACACATAATTTCAAAGGGTAAATTCCAATCAGGTGGCTGAACAATAGGTGCAGTGATCAAAGCTTTATTAAGTATTTCAAATGCTTCTACACCATCATCGTCAAAGACAAAAGGAATATCTTTTTGCAATAAATTAGTTAGAGGCCTAGAGATTTTAGAAAAGTCCTTAATGAACCTCCTATAAAAACCAGCGTGACCAAGGAAACTTCTTATACCTTTTATGTCCTTGGGACATGGCATCTTTTCAATGGCATCAACTTTAGCTTTATCAACTTCAATACCTCTCTCGGAAATCTTATGCCCCAAGACAATGCCTTCATTAACCATAAAGTGGCACTTTTCCCAATTCAAGACGAGACTAGTGTCTTCACATCTCTACAAAACTCGATCAAGGTTGCTCAAGCAATCATCAAAAGAGGATCCATAAACGGAGAAATCATCCATGAATACCTCTCAAATCTTTTCACAAAAGTCCGAGAATATAGCCATCATGCATCTTTGAAAGGTAGCAGGTGCAATACATAAACCAAAAGGCATACGTCTATAAGCAAATGTACCGAAAGGGCAAGTAAAAGTAGTTTTTGATTGATCCTCCGCTGACACAGGTATATGAGAGAAACCAGAATAACCATCTAGAAAGCAAAAATGTGTATGTTTGGATAGTCTTTCTAGCATTTGATCAATAAAAGGTAAAGGGTAATGATCTTTCTTAGTAGCTTTATTTAATTTAAGGAAATCAATTACCATCCTATAACCTGTAATAATTCTTTGCGGGATCAATTCATCTTTATCATTAGGAACGACAGTAATACCTCCCTTCTTAGGTACACAATGGACAGGACTTGCCCAATCACTATCAGCAACGGGATAAATTATACCTGCCTCAAGGAGCTTTAGAATCTCCTTCCTTACCACTTCTTTCATCTTAGGGTTTAACCGTCATTGAGGATCTCTAACTGGTTTGGCATCTTCGTCCAATTTAATTTTTTGTTGGCATAGAGTGGGACTAACGCCCTTAAGATCATCCAGAGTATATCCAATAGCAGCACGATGCTTCTTAAGAGTTTTCAATAATCTTTCTTCTTCTTGCTCTGAAAGGTTAGCACTAATAATAATAGGATATATTTTCTTCTCATCAAGATAAGCATACTTAAGATTATCAGGTAATGGTTTAAGCTCAAACACGGGATCACCCTTGGGTGGAGGGAGATCCCCTAGGATTTCAACAGGTAGGTTGTGTTTCAGAATAGGACCCTGTTGAAGGAACACTTCATCTATTTCTCTTCTTTCATTCATAAACATATCATTTTCATGGTCTAGAAAATATTGTTCTAACAGATCAGTAGGAGGCACGACAATAGAAGCAAGACCAATAATTTCATCCTTACTAGGTGATTCTTTATCACGGGGTTGTCTATGAAACTTAGCAAAATTAAACTCATGAGACATATCCCCTAAGACAATTGTAACAATATCCTTTTCACAATCAATCCTAGCATTAACAGTATTCAAGAAGGGTCTACCAAATATAATGGGACAAAATTCAACTTGTGGGGAACCAGGAACAAGAAAATCAGCAGGATACTTAACTTTCCCACACAAGACTTCAACATCTCGAACAATCCCAACTTGTGAAATAGTATCTCTATTGGCAAGCTTGATAGTAACATCTATACCTTCCAATTCAGTGGGTGCGATTTCATGCATAATTTCTTCATATAAGGAATGAGGTATTGCACTAGCACTAGCACCCATATCACATAAGCCATGATAACAATGATCTCCTATTTTAACAGAAATAACAAGCATGCCTACAACAGGTCTATGTATCTTAGCATCTGGTCTAGCAATATTAGCAGCCTGTTCATAGGAGTAAATAATATGCCCATCTAAATTATCATCCAAGAGATCTTTAACCATAGCAATACTAGGTTCAACTTTGATTTGCTCAGGAGGTGTATAAGTTCTAGTATTACTCTTACGAACAACAGTTGAAGTTTTAGCATGATCCTTCATCCTAACAGGAAAAGGTGGATTCTCAACATAACTAGTAGGGACAATAGGATCATTATAAGTGATAGTCTTTTCTTCAACTGTAATAGGTGTAACTACTTTTACTTCAATGGGAGGATTATATTTAAACCACTTCTCCTTAGGGAGATCAACATGAGTAGCAAAAGATTCACAAAAATTAGCTACTATCTCAGAGTCAAGTCCATACTTAGCGCTAAATCCACGAAAAGCATCGGTATCCATAAAAGATTTAACACAATCAAACTTAGGTGTTATACCTGACTCCTTACCATTGTCGGAACCCCAATCTTTAGAGTTGCGTTTAATTCTTTCCAATAAGTCCCACTTGAATTCAGTAGTCTTCAGCATATAAGAACCAGCACAGGAAGTATCAAGCATGGTGTGATCATTGAGAGAAAGCCGAGCATAAAAGTTTTGAATAATCATTTCTCTTGAGAGCTCATGATTGGGGCATGAATATAACATTGACTTAAGCCTCCCCCAAGCTTGATAGATGCTTTCTCCTTTGCGAGGCCAGAAATTATATATGTAATTACGATCACCATGAACAAGATGCATAGGATAGAACTTCTGGTGAAATTCCAACTTCAATCGTTTATAATTCCAAGATCCCGTATCATCACATAGCCTATACCATGTTAATGCATCTCCCTTAAAAGATAAAGGGAAGACCTTCCTTTTGACAACATCATCGGGAATACCTGCAAGCTTAAATAATCCACAAACTTCATCCACAAAGATAAGGTGTAAATCGGGATGCAATGTTCCATCTCCTGCAAAGGGATTAGCTAGCAGTTTCTCTATCATACCCGAAGGAATCTCAAAGTAAATATTTTCAGTAGGTTCAGTAGGTTGAGGAGCAGCTCTTTGCTCTACTGGTCGGGGTGAAGATACCCCCAACAAGCCCCTCAAAGGATTAGTTTCCATAGTAACAAGTGACAGAAAATTTCAGCACACTATATAAATGTTTCCTTACCAAGTTCCACTCACCAAAGGCACTACACTCCTTGGCAACGACACCAGAAAAGAGTCTTGATAGCCCACAAGTATAGGGGATCTATCGTAGTCCTTTAGATAAGTAAGAGTGTCGAACCCAACAAGGAGCAGAAGGAAATGACAAGCGGTTTTCAGTAAGGTATTCTCTGCAATCACTGAAATTGTAGGTAACAGATAGTTTTGTGATAAGATAATTTGTAACGGGTAACAAGCAATGAAAGTAAATAAAGTGCAGCAAGGTGTCCCAATCCTTTTTGTAGCAAAGGTGATGTAGGGCAGAACCCTAGGGGCCAATCTTGCGCGTTTGGAGTGGATCCTACGGGGAGACACGAAGAACACGCGGAAGAACACGGGGAAATCACAAAGGGGAAACGAGAGAAACACTCAAGCGGCAAGTGATTGATCACACAAGGGCTAGATCACCGAAAGCACAAGGTAACACATGATCCAAAATCAACAAAGGGAAGATACAAGAGTAACCGTTCTTCTCCGTGAGGAGGTCTTGATTGTCTTCTCCGGATGAAGGCCTTGAATCCGAATGGATCTTCTCCGAAGAGTCACGGTCCCTCACGTGGAGTAGATCCGGTACGGATGAGCAGAGCTCTATCTCTAAATGAGCTATCACAATGCTAACCTTAAAACGTAGGTGGGGATGGAGTATATATAGTCTAGGGGTGAAGAGGGATACATGGGCCTCAGCCCTACACTGTGCGCAGACAGGGAAGGCCGGATGTCCGGTGTCTCGCGAGGGGCCGGATGTCCGGTCGGCAGGGCCGGATGTCCGGGCTAGTGAAGATGGTCGTTCTGTCCTCTGGATGGGCGGCCTCGGATGTTCGCTCGGAGGGGCCGGATGTCCGCTGCTTCGGGAGGCGTCGGTTGTCCGGGGTGCTGGCCGGATGTCCGGGCTGAAGGGGCAACCTTCTGTGCTCCCTGGACGCTGATGCCAGATGTCCGGGATTTTGGCCGTATTTCTGGTGAGGGAGGCCGGATGTCCGGGCTGGACGCCGGATGTCCGGTCCCTGTAGCTTCTTCTACAGAGGCCTGGCCGTGTAGATCTCCAGGGGCCGGATGTCCGGTGCCTGGAGGCTGTTCTTGCCTTCTTCCATTGGTTCTCTTCTTCCATGGACTCGGGGTCTTGACCATCTTCATGTGCATCCTCGGGAGGGTCCTCTTGGTACCTAATCTTGCACAACATTCCGGGTTGAGGTAGTAGCCATGTCTTGAGAGGATCATGTGATATATCACTAAGGAGAGAAGTCACCTCGGTCTCGAGAGCTCTAGCTCGTGCTCTTGTCATGGGTCCTCTTGGTGCTTGGTGAGACGATGGAAGGTCTGTGTGGATGACCGAAGGATGCTCCGCATCATCTCCCCCCCCCCTTGGGAATGATCCGACCTCGGATCGAAATCATCATCACCATGGTATGGGGAGAGATCGGAGATGTTGAAGATGTCGCTCACATTGTACTTGTCGCGTGGGAGATCGATCTTGTAAGCGTTGTTGTTGTAGTGTGCTAGCACCTTGAAGGGTCCATCGGCTCGAGGGAGAAGCTTGGACTTGAGTTTGTTGGGGAAGCGGTCCTTGCGAAGGTGTAGCCACACGGGGTCTCCAATGTTGAATATCATGGGATGCTTGTTGACGTTGAGCTTGGTCGCGAGTCGTTGTACTTGGTGCTCGATGGTGTGTCTTGTATCCTCATGCATCTTCTTGATGTAGCTTGCACGGGCACTTGCGTCGAGGTTGGTGCGCTCTTGTAGAGGAAGAGGTGGAATGTCCAATGGGTACAACGGGTTGAAACCGTAGACGACCTCGAAGGGGGACTTGTCGGTAGTCGAATGTCTTGCATGGTTGTAGGCGTACTCGTCAATGGGTATACACTCCTCCCACTCCTTGATGTTCTTCTTGATCAACACACGAAGTAGAGTGGAGAGTGTACGGTTTGTCACCTCCGTTTGGCCGTCGGTTTGAGGATGGTATGCGGATGAGAACAAGAGCTTGATTCCGAGCTTGGCACATAGCGTCTTCCAAAAGTAACTCAAGAACTTGACGTCGCGGTCGGAGACGATTGTCCTTGGTACTCCATGGAGGCGCAAGATTTCCCTACAAAAGAGATTTGCAATGTGTGAAGCATCGTCTATCTTGTTGCAAGGAATGAAATGTACCAACTTAGAAAATTAGTCCACAACAACAAACACGGAATCCTTGCCATTTTGAGTTCTAGGCAAACCAAGTACAAAATCCATGCTAATGTCTTCCCAAGGTTGATAAGGAATAGGAAGAGGCATGTAAAGACCATGGGATTGAGCTTTAGACTTAGCTTTGCGACATGTAGAGCATCGGTTGGTGAAGCGTGAGACGTCATGGAACATCTTGGGCCAAAAGTAGTTCTTGGAGAGTGTGGCGAATGTCTTGTCGCGTCCGAAATGTCCCATGAGTCCGCCTCCATGAGCCTCTTGCAAAAGGAGCAAACGAAGAGAAGACTCGGGAATGCATATTTTGTTAGCTATCATAAGATAACCATCCTTGATGTAATATTGTTCCCAAGATGTATGCGTCAAATATTTAGCATAAGGAGTAGCAAAAGATGAATCATTAGCATACAAGTCTTTTATGTGCTCAAAGCCAATAACAGTCAACTCTAGTTTAGTGACAAGCGTGCATATGCGTGAAAGTGCATCCGCAACTACATTTTCCTTACCCTTAATGTACTTGATCACATAGGGGCAAGATTCAACAAATTCACTCCATTTGGCATGACGGTTGTTCAACTTAGTTTGACCTTTTAAGTACTTAAGCATTTCATGATCAGTACGGATGACAAACTCATGAGGTCTAAGATAATGTTCCCAAACATGTAGCACACGCACTAAAGCATACAATTCTTTGTCATAGATGGGATAGTTAAGTTGAGCATCGGAGCGTTTTTCACTAAAATATGCAATGGCTCATTTTTCTTGCATCAAGACTCCGCCAATTCCGGTACCACTTGCACCACAATGAACCTCAAAAGTTTTGTCAAAGTTGGGCAAAGCAAGAATCGGAGCATGAGTAAGCAAAGACTTGAGCTCATCAAAAGCGGTGGATTGCAAAGATCCCCAAACAAAAGGAGCATTCTTCTTACTGAAGGCATGCAAAGGGGCGGCAATAGTGCTAAAATCCTTCACAAAGCGACGATAAAAACTAGTGAGACCAAGAAAACTATGCACTTGCTGCAAATTGGTGGGCTGGGGCCAAGTTTTAATTGCTTGAATTTTAGATTCATCAACATGGACACCCTTGGAAGAGACAACAAAACCCAAGAAAACTAGCTTGTCAACACCAAACGTGCACTGTTTCATGTTGGCGTAAAGACGTTCCTTGCGAAGGGTTTGCAAAACAGCCCTAACATGATTAATATGCTCTTTCATGGATTTGCTAAACATGAGAATATCATCAAAGTAAACCACAATAAAGACTCCAATGTAAGGTCGAAGCACAAAATGCATAAGACGCATGAAAGTACCGGGAGCTTCCGACAAACCCATAGGCATAACTAACCACTCATACAAGCCAAATTTGGTTTTGAAAGCCGTTTTCCATTCATCACCCTCTTGTATGCGGATTTGATAATAGCCACTTTTAAGATCAATTTTTTGAGAAAAAGGCGGCTCTACTAAGTTCATCAAGCATATCATCTAGGCGAGGAATGGGATGCCTATAGGGAACGGTAATAGCATTTATAGGTCTACAATCGGAACACATACGGAAACTTCCATCTTGCTTAGGCACAAGTATAACGGGAACAGCACAAGGACTTAAGCTTTCACGTACATGACCATTGTCGATGAGTTGTTGTACTTGCCGTTGGATATCCTTTGTTTCTTCGGGGTTGACACGGTATGTAGCTTTGTTTGGAAGTGGCGCTCCGGGGATGAGCTCGATTCGATGCTCAATGCCTCGTAAAGGAGGTAGACCCAGAGGTAGCTCATCGGGGAAAACATCTTGGAATTCCTGCAAAAGTGATTGAAACACTAAAGGTAGCTCGTGAGAGGTGTTAGCTTTTGGTTCCCGATCCTTGCACACATGGACAAAGTGCATAACACTCGATGGGTTCTCACACACTTCTCTCATCTCACTTTTTGTGTCAAATAGGACTAGGTTTTTCTATCTAGGCGAAGAGGCGCTCAAGTTTGGCTTGTGGCTCTCACTCACTTTTTGGTGGATCACTTTCTCACTCTTCTCTCCACGATGGGTGGCTTGCTTGTCGGCTATCACGTGACTAGGAGACATAGGTCTTAGCACATACTCCTTCCCTTTCATCTTGAAGCTATAGTGATTGGTACACCCATTGTGGATGACACCACGGTCGAATTGCCATGGTCGACCAAGAAGGAGGTGGCAAACGGTCATTGGGACCACATCACACTCCAAAGTGTCATCATATGCACCAATTTTGAAGGAGACTTGGACCATATGCTCAACTCGTATAGTGCCGGAGTCACTTAGCCATTGAACGTTGTAGGGGTACGGATGCTTCATCTTGACCAATTGAAGCTTGGAGCATAGCTCTTCACTTGCCAAGTTGTGACAACTACCTCCATCGATGATGACCTTGACGGACCTTCCATTGATGCCGGCCTTGGTGTGGAAGATGTGGCATCTTTGGTCTTCTTCTTGTTGATGTTGAAGAGTCAAGACTTTGGAGACAACGAGAGCGGGGCTCGAATCCTCATCACAAAAGACTAGATCATCTTCATCCTCGTTCACTCGCCGGTGCATGGCCACTTGCTCAAGGGCTTCCATCTCCTCATCACTCATGGAGTCGTAGGTGCCATCGTCGTTGAGGATCATGGTGCGCTTGTTTGTGCATGCATAGGACTTGTGGCCTCGGCCTCCGCAAGTGAAACACTTGAAGGAGCTTGTCTTGACGGTCTCATCGGTCGGAGTAGATGATGAAGCACGCGGCTTGAAGTTGCTTGTAGTAGGAGGAAGACGACTTGAACTTGATGAAGTTTTCTTGTAACTTGGCTTGTCGTTGTTGCTTGGAGAAAGCTTGGTTGATGTAGATGTTGGAGGAGTTGTTGAAGCTTGGTTGTTGGAGAAGCCGCAGGTCTTGGATGTGTACTTGGCGTACTTGAAGTCATCTTGTACTTGATGTTCCGCCTTTGTAGCTTGATGCACGAGCTCAATGAGGTTGGAGTAGGGTTGTAAGTCGGCGATCTTCTTGATGGGATGATTGAGTCCATTCAAGAAACGTGCCATTGTGTTTGCTCATCATCTTCCGTGACATTGGCTCGAATCATGACTATCTCCATTTTCGTGTAGTATTCTTCAACACTCTTTGTTCCTTTCTTGAGGAGTTGGAGTTTCTTGAAGAGGTCGCGGTTGTAGTAGGTGGGCACAAAACGTGCTCTCATGACATCCTTCATTTGAGCCCAAGTGGTGATTGGAGGTTCACCTCTTGCTTGTCGGCGCTCAAGGACTTGTTCCCACCATATGAGCACATAGTCTTGGAACTCAAGTGATGCCATAGCGATCTTCTTCTCTTCCTCATAGTTGTGCAAACGAAAGATTTTGTCGACCTTCAATGCCCATGATAGATACTCTTCGGGATCATTGCTTCCATTGAACTTGGGCATTGTGAATTTGAGCTTTCCATAGCATTGCTCTTCATTGTGTTAGTGGCGATGGTGATGATGACGCGCTTGACGTGGAGGGTAATCATCCTCATGTTGCTCTTGGCGTGGAGGAAGTCCATGATCAACTTTCTCTTGTTGAACTTGAGGTTGAGGTGGAGCTTGACGAGCTTGTGGAGGAGCTTGTGGAGCTTGACGTTGCACACACGGTTGGCAGTTCCGCTCTTGGATTTCTTCTTGAAGGGCTTCCTCTTGATTGTGCCGTTCGCGATTGCGGTTGGCGATAGCTCGACTTGATTCTTGAAGGGCATGTTGCACCTCAAGAGCTTGCGCTTCTCGTTGTTGTTGTTGTTGAAGACGTTGAGCTTTGGCGTCTTGTTCCTCTTGGTGTAGACGCGCTCGTTCTTCTTCTTGGCGCCGTTGTCGTTGTCGTTCTCGAGCTTGAGCAAAAGCGACTTGGTTTGAGTGAGGACGAGAGACTTGCTCATCGACTTGCTCTTGTGAATGCTTGTCGTGTAGCGGGTTGCGAGATGCATGACGGTCTTGATGCGTGGCTCGTCGAAGAGTGTTCGATGACGGTGTACTTGAGCCGGAGAAGGAGTCGTCGGAGTGTCGACTTGAGTGGCTCCGTCTTGAGTATGAAGAAGTTGCAGGAGGCCAGTTCACCAACAAGGCGCGGATCTTGTCCATCCTTGCATCGTTCTCTTGCTTGTGCGCGTCGAGCTTGTTGTCGAAGTAGTCCTTGGTACGTTGCTCGGAGAGTTGCAAGTCGGTGGCGAGGTTGTCGATGCGCTCGTTCATAGCTTGTTGCTATTGATGTAACGCTCGTTGTGCACCAAAGAGGTGGCTCTTGGTGACGTATGATGACATGTCGTTGTCTTGCTCGATGAAGAGTGGGTTGGTAGAAGTACTCGGCCTATCCACCATGCCAAGCAAAAATGTGAGTGGTAGAAGGAGAAGAACTTATACCAATGTACCTTGACGGATGTTGATGATGAATCAAGTTCACTCAAATGCGTACAATGAAATAGCACTATTGGTACCAATTCTTGTCGGTTCTCACACCTACACAAGTAAAAGCTTATGGTGGAGCTTGGTTAGGATGGTGGCACAAAATTTGATGCAATTTGAAAGTGAGCTATGATAATGTTGGAAAAGATTCACAAATTTGCAAATGCAACAAGTAGACCCAGCAAATTGAGGTACACGGAAACACACACGCAAATAGATAAATGGGATTGTGCAAACCAAAAGTGAGCCAAAATGTGGAATCCACGAAAATGCTCTTGTTGCACAATACACGAGAGACGCTAGCACGATTGCACAATAGGCGGATACGAAACTTGTGCACAACCTACTAGGCAAAAATGCAAATATCTCTATCCCAAGTATGCTATATGTATGGTATTTCGGTGCTATGATCCAAGATCATCGAGTATGACAATCTTAATGTAGTATGATGCTATGGTTCTTGCTTATAAGCTCTTTGCTTACCTTTCCTCTTTGCTTAAAAGCTTGGGTGGCTCTTTCACTTTTGAGCTCTTTTCTCATGCAAAACTTCACGAACCAAGATAGCAATTGTGTATGCTATGACAACTTTGTGACACACAAGTTGATGCTAAGATATGCACCACGTTGGTATGGTATGTATGCTATGGAGTATGATCACTAATGTGCACAAGTCACGTTGCCGGCAATACTCAATGGCTAGTCTCGATGGGTAAGCTACGCAAAAGTAAGGCCATGCGGGGTATCAATGCAATTGCAAGGTATGATAAAGATGTCGTCAAAGTTACAGTCCTTGGCGATGATGAGTAGTCGATGGAGATGGGCGTTGGTGATGGTGACGTCGAACTGTACCTATATAGCCGAAACACAATAGGACACGGGAACCACAACCCAAAATCTCAAAGACCAAAACGTGTCAAAATCGACATAGGGGGTAGCGGTGAGCGGTGGTGGTGCTTGTGGAAAGCGGTGGGTATATGCGGAAGTAAGCGTGGACACCGAGGCAAAATTGGGCGAAACTATGCGGAAATGGCTTGGGAGGGTGGAGTTGTTGCTGCCAGGGGCCGGATGTCCGGTGGACACGGGGCGGATGTCCAGGCACCTGGATCGGGGACGAACACGATGAACTCCACGGGAAAAATTGCAACTCCGGGGAAAAATTCGGACGAATTGGTGGATGGAAATCGTCGGGAGAGATGGGGAAAAGCTAGATCAACTCGATGCAAAGCAAATCTGTGGATCAAATCCAACAAAACTTCATCACACCAACAAATCACAAAAAAAAAATTAGGGCTATTTTTGGTGGGGAATTATCGGATTTAGGACGAAAACAACAAAATCAAGCTAGAAAACACGGGGTAGGGGCTCCAAAAACGTGATCAATGTGGCTCATGATACCAAGATGATGTAGGGCGGAACCCTAGGGGCCGATCTTTCACGTTTGGAGTGGATCCTGCGAGGAGACACGAAGAACGCACGGAAGAACATGGGGAAATCACAAAGGGGAAACGAGAGAAACACTCAACCGACAAGTGATTGATCACACAAGGGCTAGATCACCGAAAGCACAAGGTAACACATCTTATATCTTATATCTATCTTATATCTTATATTTACTAATTGGAGGCACCATACGAGCCTCCACGTTGATCGACATCAGCAAGATTAGTTTAGCCGTTAGATTTTAAATTTAATGGTTAAGATCTATTAGCTTATTTATTTGTACAAAAAATAACCACGTAAACACATTCATAAAATAGACCTACACGTACAAGAAAAGGAGACCTCGACAACCACGTCCAAGTTTCAGCAAAAAGAAAAACAAATCCATCACGTAAGAGAAGGAGTCCCCCCACACCCACGCTCCATGTTCCAAGAAAAAAATGAAATACATCACGTAAAAAAAGAAGTCCTTAGCACCCACGTCCAACCATTGAAGAAAACACCACACCACGTAGGTGCACAAAAAATGAGTCCCCCATACCACGTCCAATTTCGAGCCAAAAAATGAAATCAATCACGTATAGAAAAAAGTTATCTGCCCCACGTCCAACCATTCAATAAAAAAACACATCCACATCGAAGTTCCAACGAAAATAATAACCATAATTGGCTCTTCAGAAAGAATAATCAATGATTCTTTTTGAACGAACTTGGCAACTGCTTGCTCCCTTGCCTTCCGAGCGTCTTATCAGCATGGAATGTCAATATTAAGCAGCATGTCGCTCTGTCGTTAATCTGAGGTCTGTTCCTTCAAGACTGGCCATCCTCTATACATCTACTCCCATGATTGACCTACACATCGCCCTGCCATGAATGTGGAGGCTCCTCTCGATCAGCCCAATCATCCACCAATAGAGGTAGTCAGTTATAATTCACCGTAATTAATCATCCCTAAAACTCTTCTTTCCCTGCTACTACTATCCTAGAAAATCCTCTTTTGCCATGGTGACCACTTCTTCTAACCCGCTACTCTATCTATACATATTTCAATGCTAGATACATCTGTTTGAGTGAGAACTAATTCCGGATGCAACAAGTAATTCTTAGTTGGATGTTGTAGCTCTATTAGTCAGATTTTTCTTCCAACGGTATTTAGTGATGAATGGATTACTAATTTTGTGTTTGTAGTAAGGGTTCTGTTTTCCTGCATTACAATAACTTTTTGGTGAGACATTGGTTGGACTAACCAGCACTCTCATCATACTATTTGACATCTTGCGGTTGAATTTAAAAATTGTTAGCATTGCCTTATTCCTTAAAAAAATCAACCCATCGCATAGAGTTTAGTACCTTAAACGTGTAATTAGTAGAACTATGGGGCATATATCTATTGCAAAAAAGGATGTTTTTGCCAAATTTATAAGACTAAGAAGCCCACAATGTTTCTGTTTTTTCCAGTTCAATGGGAATTACCCCTTGGTTTATAGTGTCAAATGAAAAAAAACATCTTTATGCCCATTATATGATAATTTCCACTTTGTTATTAAGTGACACTTCAAATGTTCTGTCTCACACTTAAGGAACTTAATACCTATTATGAGCTGCTTACACACAATCTACTTATTTGATCTCTACATGATCTTACCTAAGCATACAAGGCCCATCGAACTAGCTATTAAACCCAACGAATATTTTTTTTCTTTTTCCATATGACAAATACTACTACAAAGACTTAGTGATAGTTCTTCATACTACATTTCTATGTTCCAATATATTCCAAATTCTTAAAATATTCATGTATAATGGATGTAACTTATTTTATTTATTTCTACACATTTGAAATTCTAGCCCGTGCAGCTGCACGGGTTGATGACTAGTGATCCAAAATCAACAAAGAGAAGATACAAGAGTAACCGTTCTTCTCCGTGAGGAGGTCTTGATTGTCTTCTCCGAATGGAGGCCTTGAATCCGAATGGATCTTCTCTGAAGAGGCACGGTCCCTCACGTGGAGTAGATCCGGTACGGATGGGCAGAGCTCTATCTCTAAATGAGTTATCACAATGCTAACCCTAAAACGTAGGTGGGGATGGAGTATATATAGTCTAGGGGCAAAGAGGGATACATGGGCCTCGGCCCTACACTGTGCGCAGACAGGGAAGGCCGGATGTCCGGGTGTCGGGCCGGATGTCCGGTGTCTCGCGAGGGGCCGGATGTCCGGTCGGCAGGGCCAGATGTCCGGGCTGGTGAAGATGGCCGTTCTGTCCTCTGGATGGGCGGCACCGGATGTCCACTCGGAGGGGCCGGATGTTCGCTACTTCAGGAGGCGCCGGATGTCCTGGGTGCTGGCCCGATGTCCGGGCTGGCGAGGCAACCTTCTGTGCTCCCTGGCCGGATTTCCGAGATTTTGGCCGGATTTTCGGTGAGGGGGGCCAGATGTCCGGGCTGGACGCCGGATGTCCGGTCCGTGTAGCTTCTTCTGCAGAGGCCTGGCCGTGTATATCTCCAGGGGCCGGATGTCCGGTGCCTGGAGGTTGTTCTTGCCTTCTTCCATTGGTTCTCTTCTTCCATGGACTCGGGGTCTTGACCATCTTCATGTGCATCCTCGGGAGGGTCCTCTTGGTACCAAATCATGCACAACATTCCGGATTGAGGTAGTAGCCATGTCTCGAGTGGATCATGTGATATATCACTAAGGAGAGAAGTCACCTCGGTCTCGAGAGCTCTAGCTCGTGCTCTAGTCATGGGTCCTCTTGGTGCTTGGTGAGACAATGGAAGGTCCATGGGGATGACCGAAGGATGCTCCGCATCAAAAGGACAAGCTTGGACAATTTCTTATAATGAGAAAGGCGCTCCCGAGGACACATGGGAATTATCATCAAGCTAGTTTTCATCACACTCATATGATTCGCGTTTGGTACTTTGATAATTTGATATGTGGGTGGACCGGTGCTTGGGTACTGCCCTTACTTGGACAAGCATCCCACTTACGATTAACCCTTATTACAAGCATCCGCAACTACAAAAGAAGTATTAAGGTAAACCTAACCACAGCACTAGACATATGGATCCAAATCAGCCCCTTACGAAGCAACGCGTAAACTAGGGTTTAAGCTTTTGTCACTCTAGCAACTCATCATCTACTTATTACTTCCCAATGCCTTCCTCTAGGCCCAAATAATGGTGCAGTGTCATGTAGTCAGCGTTCACATAACACCACTAGAGGAGAGACAACATACATCTCATCAAAATATTGAACGAATACCAAATTCACATGACTACTAATAGCAAGACTTCACCCATGTCCTCAGGAACAAACGTAACTACTCACAAAGCATATTCATGTTCATGATCAGAGGAGTATTAATATGCATTAAGGATCTGAACATATGATCTTGCACCAAGTAAACCAATTAGCATCAACTACAAGGAGTAATCAACACTACTAGCAACCCACAAGTACCAATTTGTGGTTTGGATACAAGATTGGATACAAGAGATGAACTAGGGTTTTGAGAGGAGATGGTGATGGTGAAGATGTTGATGGAGATTGACCCCCTCCCGATGAGAGGATCGTTGGTGATGACGATGGTGATGATTTCCCCCTCCCGGAGAGAAGTTTCCCCGGCAGAACAGCTCCGCCGGAGCCCTAGATTGGTTCCGCCAACGTTCCGCCTTGTGGCGGCGGAGTTTCGTCCTGTAAGCTTGCTTATGATTTTTTTTCAGGGTAAAAACCTTCATATAGCAGAAGATTGGCACCGGAGGGCCACCAGGGGGCCCAAGAGACAGGGGGCGCGCCCAGTAGGGGTGGGCACGCCCCCCACCCTCCTGGATAGGGGGTGGGCCCCCTCTGGTGTTTTCTTCGCTCAATAATTCTTATTGATTCCAAAAATAACTTCCGTGGAGTTTCAGGATTTTTGGAGCTGTGAAGAATAGGTTTCCAATATTTGCTCCTTTTCCAGCCAGAATTCCAGCTGCCGGCATTCCCCCTCTTCATGGTAAAACTTGTAAAGTAAGAGAGAATAGCCATAAGTATTGAGATATAATGTGTAATAACAGCCCATAGTGCAATAAATATTGATATAAAAGCATGATGCAAAATGGACGTATCACCCATACACCTACCGGGGGTGTCCGGAACCCCTTACGGCGACCTGATGACTACCCAGTGCACTTCGAAACTCTTCCAATGTCTGAATATCATTGTCCTATATATCAGTCTTTACCTCCGGACCATTCCGGAGCTCCTGCAAGATAAACAGATACGCTCGCCTGAAGAACAGAACAGAAGACTAAGAGCAGCTACAACCACATATGAAAAATATGGCCCCTCAAATGCCTGCGAACGGGCGGTGATCGGGCACGCCTCAGATTTCACTTGTTGCATCCAGACATCTCATGCTAGATTCTTAAATCCATACAAAGACATGCAAACCAAATAAACTATCTACTACATCGATCACCTAGCTACTCATCGTCGGAGATGTCGATGATCTACGTGCCCGGCTCCAGCAGCATGGGCGGCACCTGCAGCTCCGGCACCTCCGGCTGGTCCGCTCCGGCCTCCTCTGTCTCTATCTCCGCGTTGAGTTCAGCGAAGAGCGCGTCGGACTCCACCTGCTCCCACCGGAGGAACGCCTGATCGGACTAGGCGACAACAAACTCTGCCTCCGCCTGCTCCATGTTGAAGGCCGACAGATGCTGCTCTGGCTCCTCCGCCTCCTCCACCTCCATCGGCGCCAACTCCTCCTCCGGCTCCTCCGCCTCCCCCACCTCCATCGACAGCGGCTCCTCCTCCTCCGGCTCCAGCTAGTCCGGAGGTAGCCCGGCAGCTACGCGGGCTGCGCACGCAGCTTGTCTCGCCTGGATCTCCTGTTGGATCTCGGCGCGGCGCTCCGGCGTGAGCATTGGGTAGTACGTGAGCTTAGTATGGACCATTGCGGAGCACCAGAGAGGGAGAGGGAGGAGGCGAATGGGTTCGGACTGGTGGCGCGGAGAGGGAGGAGATGGGTGGACTAGGGTTGCGGGACTCCGGCCGGCCTAAATAGGCCGATCTGCTCTCGGGCGGTGAGCCAGAGCGGCGCCACACGACGTTCACACCGCTGTGACACAGAGGAGGCGTCCGTCGGACCGCCGGGTTTCCGAGCGAGTCCACATGGGAACCTTTCATTAGTCCTACGTGGCGGGCATGCCCGGACACCCCCATATCCGCCCTGTAGTTGGGCTAGATATGAGGGTGCCGGTTAGCCCCGGCGTTTGAGGATTGTTTAAGGAGCCCGTCAGGGTCGAAAAAACATGATCGGACAGTGACCGGGCGGCCCGTCCAGACGTACGAGGCAGGTTTGTGGAGCTGTAGATGCTCTAACAGGGACTTGACTAGGAGGAAAAACAAACATCTGGCCGAGGAAGAGAGATACAAACTAGCAAGGTGGCGTGCAAATGATCTGTGAGAGTGATGCATGCATGCATATGTCGACCCAGGGCATAATTGACATGGGGTCACATGCATCTAAGGGCATGGCCAATGCATAGCCTCATGATGATGCCCCATGTGTCATGTAGGATCGGATGTCAGGCAAAGTAGGTTTGAATAGGGAAGCCGGATCCTCTGCAAGAGATAGGTGCGTGGGAGAAAAAAATGATCCGATGTAAAAAAGATGAAAAGGTTGAAGTGAAGAGTAGAAATGCATATATATTAAAGTTTCTATTTTCTATTTCTTGATGAGACCCACTAATGGTAGCTTACGTTGGGGAGTTTCTTGACAAGACCCACTAGTAGTAGCTTGTATTGGAGAGAAAAAATCAATGTAGTTGCCTCAAGCTACTTGGCACACTGACTGACCGAATCATCCCGATTCCCTCCGCTCATGACCATGATTCATCAGTCCCTGCTGGACCACCCTCACATGGAGGAGATCATGCAGCATGGATGGTAATGATTGCTTCTTCCTATCCATATATATCCATGTGGACGCGGTACTCTCACTGGTCACCCGGTACGACTAGTAATATGGATAGAAGGGAGTACTATATTTGTTTGACACACATGATCAGATTTAATCAAGGCAATAATCATCAGCGGAGAACTGTCACTACCACTGTTATTTGGATGCCGTGCCGTGCAGTGCAGTGCAGGGCAGCTGGAGCCTCGATCAAGAACTGGTTATCGGAGTCAGCGACGGCATGCAAAAACATGGGCTTGCATGCAGATGGCGACGACATGGATGCATGGTTTGAACTTGAACAAAGCAAAGAGGAGGCCGTGTGTGTGTGTGTGTGTGTGTGTGTGTGTGTGTGTGTGTGTGTGTGTGTGTGCAGTGCGGTGTAAAAGTTTATGCTTCACTCGATGCGTAGTGTACCAATAGTAGTGGCACAATGCATATACTAGTATCGTTGGGCTTACCATATTTGCGTAATCGATGGAGCGATGCTTTGTTCCTTTTGAGACGGGCGACAACACGAACACTCCTATCGCACGCACTGAAATCCACAACAGATGCAAGTTAAATACCCGCTCCGTTCCTTTTTAGAGATTTCAATATGATTATACACGGATGTATATAGACGTAGTTTAGGGTGTAGATTCACTCATTTTGCTCTGTATGTAGTTCATATTAGAATCTCTAAAATGATATATTTAAAAACGAAAGTTTAGAGTGTTAATTGACTGCATATGTACTTTGTTTCCTCCAAACAAAGCAAAGAAAGCAAGGAATCCAATCCATCCAGCCAAAGGGCGCGCAAAGGGCCTGCATGCATGCATAGGAACGAGGCAGAGGGAAAGGTAAAGGCCTGCACAGTAGCAGGAAACTTCACTAGTTGCCTCAGCACAAAGGTAAAGAAAGCCCATGAAACACAAATCAGCACTGATGAGTGCGTGCATTTTGCTGCAGAGGTCTGCACTCAAAAGTAAGGCATCTTCGTCCCTGCAGATTAATAATGCAAAAGGCATATGCCCTGGATGGAGATCCTGGTTCCTTCCCCACTCTCTCTCCTGGCTGGGCTCGCAGATATTAAAAGGTTAATTGAGCTTAGGATTAGTGTTAGTTTTCTAGCAAAATAAGATTCAGCCAATAGAAGTAGTACCATATGATGAGTTAGGGCATTTCCAACGCCGACCCTTAAGACGCCCGAAAACGTCCGGACCGAGCTATCCATGTGCTGCATGTCATCAACAGGGTACCCCATCGGTCCGCGGACGTGCCCGCTTGTTTGAAAGCTCACAAACTGGATGCAAACCAGAGAAAAGTTCGTGGACGTTCATACCAACGCCACGTACACGTCTGACAATCGGCCCCACAGAAAAACATCCCGCGCGCCGGGGCCCTTTCCTGCGTGACCACACCTCCACTCTCCGCGCCACATTATTGCGAACAAAAGCGGACGCGACCAAACCGGGCCCTCTCCTGCGCGAGAGCACCACCCGTGCCGCATCTCGGCCGCCCTGCCTGATGTCGATAGGCAGATCAAACGGGATGGAACACCCACTCCGCCGACCGCATTGAAACAGCCCATCCGCCTGACCTAGATGCGCCCTTTAGTTACGTGACCATGCATGACAAAATCCACACATCACCACGTCCGCTTCCGTTCCTCCTCCACGCACCATTTCCGCCATGACTGCGAGCTCTAGAGTGATGTGGGAGAGCCTCTCGACAGAGCAGAAGCACGAGTTGGCCGGACTTCCGGCCAACAGGAAGGCCCGTCGTGCACAACGAATAGAGACCAGACATCAACGTCCATGAGGTACTGTGCACCTCACGTCTAGGCTGCGAACTCTGACTAGGAAGAGTAGGACATGGGAGACGGAGGCGTCTGTGTCTCATGTCTTACTCTTCCTCGCCGGCGACCCGCAACTTCATTTTTTGGACCCCACAACTGACGAAGATGTCGGGCATGGGGAGCTACAAGGACTTAAAAGACGGACGCACGGGCAGATTTAGATTAGGTTAACTTTTGCTATGCCAAAAGAAAAGTCATGTCCTCTTTTATTCACTAAACTAGATGATGCCCCGCACGTTGTTGCGGGAATGTTTGCAATATTTCAATGAGATTTTGATTATATGGAACATGAATTCTTGAAACAATAGTTTCTGAAAGTATATAAGAATTAAATGTAAATAGCATACTAAAATGGAATTTTACATGCATGCATGTTGTAGTGGATTTTTAATATGCATAGTTGCATGTTGAGGTGGGCCTTTCCTTATGCATGTTGAATTATGAGGTGGCATACTGGCATGTTGAGGGAAATATGTTAGTGGGGGCTAGCTATTTAGATATAGAAGATATGTCGAAAATGTTATGTATGTAGGTCGATTTAAAAAAAATATCTGAATTGCATGAAAATCGTTCGGTCTGTTTAAATATTATTTAAAATGTATCCGGACATTTGTGATACACGGTTGGATGACCGTCTCTGGTATCCATGTCCACAAATGAATATTGTGTTTGTTTAAGGGGTTGTGTGTTGGAGATGCTTTGAGGGTGCGACACACCACATCGAACGAGGATGAAGCAGAGGACCATTGCTGGACGGGCCTAGCAGGTAATTCCAAGAAGAAACACCTCCCTCCCTCGCTGCTCCTCCGAACGGTGCACACACTGACCTGCCTCGTACCGTACATGCGTTGCCCATAACCCACAGCCATGGCCATAGGCTGATAGGCAGGCAGGATCACTCGCTCTCTGCTATTATCTCCTTTATCCTTTGCAGATCATGCATGATGCAGGTCGGCTGCAACAAACTGCCATGGCCGCTACCCTGTTCTGCCCCTCGCGAGTGCAGCACCACCGCTGCCACTGCATGCACAATCTCTCTACCAGTCACCCAATCAACCAGTGTCCTTTTCTTTTCAGGTAAAAAATCGGCCATTCATTCAGTTCAGATAGTGGCACATTAGAGACAGTAGCATGTCTTGTCCTGCCAAGACACCAAGACGCATGCCTGTCCAATGGAGCATCCTATCTGTGTCCTCGCTGTCCTCGCATTGCAACAAAAATACATACGGACGGTAGCAACAAAACTGAAACTGGGAAACTTGGACCGGTGCGTGGATACCCATTTTCTTGCTGCCGATATGCATGCAAGCCAGCCATGGAGGAGTGGAGTTTGCACCACGTACATAATCATGAGGAATATGTTCTCTTGGATGATAGTATCTCCTGACAGATTTGCGCATGTGCATCCGGTTCAGAGCCATGGTCAGTAATTTAACGCAGCAACGCAAGCAGCTCGTGGGCTGTTCCATTATTTAACTGCAAGGCTGGAGGGAGGACACAAGGAGATGAATTCCAGGGCCCCAAACGTACGGATTCAGTAAAAAAACTTTCAAGCCCCAAAAACTTGCTTTAGTTTGTTTCCATAACATGATTATGACACAGTGTTAACTGCCAAGCCACTGCTAATCCACGCATGTACTCCCTCCGTTTCTAAATGTAAGTCTTTGTAGAGATTTCACTATAAACCGCATACGAATGTATATAGATGCATTTTAAGTTTAGATTCATTCATTTTGCTCCGTATGTAGTCCACCTAGTGGAATCTCTACAAAGATTTATATTTAGGAACGGAGGAAGTAAGAAAGAGTAGTTAGGAGGTTAGCTCATTAAGTTGGTGGGTTAATTGGCTCACCGTGCATGATCATGATCCAGCAGTCCCGGACCACCAGCACATGGAGATCATGCAGCATGGATGGTGATGGACGTGGCACTCTCACTGGTCACTGGATATTCTAGCTATACATGTCATGGTCAGAGTTAAGGAGTGTTCGGTTCCTCTCCGCTCCTCTAACTCCGCTCCCCGAGCATACCAGACTTCAGCTCACTTTGACAGAGCTGCCAGATCCGAGCTCCACAACTCCGCAGAGTGGATAGATTCCGAACAGGGCCTTAATCAAGCGTAGGATTATTTGCGGAGAAGTGCCACTTTTAGTGTTATGACGCCGTGCAGTGTGGGCAGCTGGCGCCCGGATCAACAACTTGTTATGGGAGTCAGCAACGGCCAGAACATCGTACATGGTTTGAACTTGAACAAAGTAAGGAGGAAGCTGTGTGCAGTGTGGTGTAAAAGTTTATGCTTCACTCGATGTGTAGTGTACCAAGGGTTTCGGTTCCTGCTCGAGAAATTCGGTCATCGGGCGATAACAGCAGACCTCGGTGCCCCACTAGAAATCATCTTACCAAGCAAAATATCCTGGATTTTTGAATTAAAATGAATGTTACTGAATTTTTGACGAATTTTATCTGGACTAAAAATTCATTCAAAAATATAGTTCGATAACCGATCGGTATTTGTAGGTTACAGTGGTAACTTATCAGTGCCCCATGATTTTTTTCCTCACTTCTCCGACCCAAAACCTTGAGATTACCAGAAGTAGTGGTACAATGCATATAGTATTGTTGGGCTTACTGTATTTTGCGTAATCGATGGAGTGATGCTTTGTTCCTTTTGAGATGGAATGGACGGCATGAATGCATGCATACCACGTGCTCCTGTATCCTTTTGTAAATGTTGCACGCACTGAAATCCACAGCAAAGAAATACTACAAGTAAATTGCAAGTTTCATATACTACTACATATGTAGCTAGTCTACTTGCTCCAATCCATCGAACCAAAGCGCATGCATAATGCATAGGAAGGAGGAAAAGGGAAAGGTAAAGCCGTCCACAGTAGCAGGAAACTTCACTAGTTGCCCTGGCCATGAAGAAGAAGAAAGGTAAAGAATCACAAAAGCCCATGGAACACAAGTCATCACTGATGAGTGCGTGCATTTCTGCTGCAGGGTTCACCACTCAAAAGTAAGTAATCTTGGTCCCTGTAAGCTGCTGAATGCAAAAGGCATATGGCGTGGATTCAGATCAAGGTTCCCTTCCAACTCTCACAAGTCCCGCTGCTGCTGCTGGGCTACCACCGAGAAGCCAAGGTTTTTTTTCTCTCTGCACGGTGAAGCCACGCGGCTGTTTGGTTTCTAACCACACTTTGCCACGTGATGCGACACCTAAAGTTATTCCATTTTTCTTCCCATGTTCATTTGTTTTTCTTTCCCGTATAGTCTCTTCCTTATCCCTTTCACCCCGCAACGTCTCTCTCATGCATCTCTCTCCTGGCACATCTCCTACCTTCAAATCGCCACCGTTCCCACCTCCTTCGTCGCCATTTTCTTCTCATACCCCGCCTTGAAGAAGAAGAAAGGTCACCATTGAAAGCCCATGAAACACAACTCATCACTGATGAGTGCGTGCATTTCTCTGCTGCAGAGGTCACCACTGAAAAGTAAGTCATCTTCGCCCCTGTAAGATGCTGATGCAGATTAAGAATGCAAAAGGCATATGCCGTGGATTCAGATCAAAGTTCCCTGCCAACTCTCTCAAGTCCTGCTGCTGGGCTACCACCGAGAAGCCGAGGGGCTTTTATTTTTCTTTGCGGACTAAAGCCACAGGGATGTTTGGTTCCTAGCCACACTTCGCCACGTAATGCGACACCTAAAGTTATTCCCCTTTTCTTCCCCTATCAATTTGTTTTTCTTTCTCGAATAGTCTCTTCCTTATCCCTTCAACCCTGCAATGTCTCTCTCATGCATCTCTCTCCCAGTTTCCCAGCACACCTCCTACCTTCAAATCGCCACCGTTCCCACCTCCCTCGTCGCCATTTTCTTCTCACCGGGGAGGGGCGGGGGGGGGGGGGGGGGGGGGGGGGGGGGGCTTGTGCTCCGAGCAGCTGGCTACCGGTGCCTTGAGCTGGCGTTGCTAGAGGAAGCATTGCAGAGGGGAAGACGGGGGCATGACAATGAGCTGCAACTGGCAATGCGGTGAGCTATGGTGGCAGAATGGCGAGATGCAACTGACATGATGAGAAAGCTGCAATCGGCAATGGGGCAAGCTGCGGTGGCTCAACGGCGGGATGCAACTGACATGATGAGAAAGCTGCAACTGACAGCGCGGTGAGCTGTGATGACTCAACGGAAGATGCAAACTGGAATCATTGGAAAGCTATAACTGGCAGCGCAGCGATCTACGATGGCTCAATGGCGAGATGCAGCGAACATGCTGGGAAAGCTGCAACTGGCATCAAGGCTAGCTGCAGCTGGCACTTTTCACATGTTTGGATGGGCACGCTAGCGAGTCGCAACCAGCACCGGGGTGAGCAGCAAACGGCAACGAGGTTGTTGCGATGGGCCGACGACGAGCTGCAACCAGTATGAGGAGAGCTGCAATCGGCACTGGCGAGTGTTGGGATTGCGGTGAGCTGGGATGGCACGTGTGAGCTGCAACGGGCCGCGCAAATAACTATAATAGGTGGCTGTTTTGGTTCCAAGTGATTATCTGACCAGCACGGCGGGAGCGGCAATGACTTTACCTTCAGCGAGATGCAACGGCGGTGAGGGCGAGCTGCAGCAATGACGGCGATCTGCAACGGTAGGCAAGGGTGGTAAGAGCAGAGGAGGACTGAGACTACATGAATGGGGCACGGCGTACGAAGGCGATGGACTCGTGCACATGGGAACTGATTTGGGGAAGAAATGAATTGTGGAAATTTTTTATCAAATGTTTCAGGCTGACTCAATTTGACGGTGCGGGAGGCCACGTATCCGAATCTCGCACCTACCACCAGGCATTTTTGCGAAAAGGACCAGATCTATTATAAAAATTCACTGAAATACAAAGCATCACGAGCGTAATAAAACTACATCGAGATTCCAAGACCACCGAACGATCACTTCTACCACCAGTCGAGCCGCCGCTGACCGTCGGGAAGTCTTTGTGCACGTGCCCCTAAGGACCAGCGTCGTGGTGCTGTAGTCATCGCAATTGAATCCTTGCATAGATCTGAAGCACCTGACACCAAAGCTCACCACATGACCAGAAACCTTAACCTCAACACCCCAAGGATACGGCAGGAATCCATGTCAGAGCTTCGTTGGCTACGTCCAAACAGACGAACTCATGGAGGATTGGAGCCCGAAAGACAAACCCAAAGAAAAAGTGTCGTCCTCCACGGTGGCAGCGACGGGAGGACCAGCAAGGCCCTGACCCCCTAACATCATCCATTTGCTACTAATTTGATATGAACAATGTCACTATTTGCTACTAAAATCCATTTTTCAACAGCTTGGCCCTCCCAGTCTGTTTTAGCAACACATGGCCCTCCTCATACATGCTCCGCCACTGGTCCTCGCCCGAGTGCCACACCTGCGAGGACTAATAATCCCTAACCTAAACTACTAACTGGAGCGGAGGCACCAGGATTCCCCTCCCCACCATCGAGCGCCGGAGCGGCATGTAGAGGGGAGACGTATTCACGGGCTCATCGGTGAAGCCTAGGGGGAGAGCTCAGGCGAGTGCCCAACATGTTCTGAGATAAAGGAGAACCGACTAGGTAACCGGCGATGGCCTTCCTGGGACCCAAGTGGCGGCGGCCTCCTGTGTTCTACTTCTGCTCAATGATGGCGGTGGGCACAGATATGCGGGCCACCACCTCGTCCACATCCATGCAGCTGGATTCTTTCTCTGCGTGCATGGCGTGGCTACGCACGCATCGACGACGGATGGCGCAGCCACACGCACTGGGTGCGGTGATGCTCGTGCCACGCGTGCCGATGTGGGGCAACTCTTCCCTCCTCATCGAGTTGGCCTGGAGCGGCGAGTTGCTGAACCACGCGGCTGCTTGGCGCGACAACTTGTTTTGTCGGGTTAGGCACGAGAGGTGGACCAGCGAGCTGGCTCGCTCGTATCCGGCAGGCTCGACTGGCCACCCAGGCGGCTTGTATGCCGAAGAACTACTCTTCGGAAGCCATCGGAAGAGTAGATAAAATGATGGAGGAGGAGATGGGGGAGAGGCGGAGGGCTGTGGTTCTTGCCCGGCGTCTGGTCTCGTTTAATTAGTGGACGGACGAGAGGAGCTCGACTGGCGTTGCATTTAATGCCGGCCCGCTCATGAGCGAACGTGTGGCCAGAGTAGGTTTCTTGGCTTTCACGCGGGTTTAAGGAAGGCATATAAATGCGGCGAGGAGGCGTGTTCAGCCGAGCGTGCAGCGGGCGGCACACTCGGCCGGCGTGTAGCTCCAATGGCTAGGGCAGTGAGAGGTCGCGTCCGCCCTAAGCCGCCTTTAATGTTGAGCGGCGCGCTCTATAGCAGCATGAACGTGGGCAGCTGTCGCCGGGCGGGAAGCGCGCGCGGGAGGGGGGGAGGGATTTTTGATGGGTCAGGACGGTCACAAGCAAGCTTGGGATCGGTCCGGACTCCCGCCAAGCTCCCCCACTTTTGTCTCCGGTTTATGGAAGAAAACACGTACGAACAGCGCCGCGGACCGATACAGGCCCACATTAGACGGCTTCCGCGGTCAGGATGTGGGTGGTTTGTGGGTCCGCCTCGAAGATTTCCTAATTCCATTCCAAGGAGAAGCACGCCCCCATTCTCTCACTGTCCTCTTAGGGCATCTCCAGCCGTTGGCCCCCCCAGGACGCATACAAATCGCCCCCTGTGGGCGAGCCGGCGATACACTCGGCGCTGGGGGGCGGTTTTGCGCCCAGTCGTCGCCCCCAGCTCGCCACCAGGCGCCGAAATTGGCCCACTTTGCAGCCCAATTTCGGCGAATAAACGGCCATATGGGCGAGAATAGGCCCATATTCAGCGTGGTTTCGCCGTGTCTCGGCGTTCAATTATCAACACAATTATTCCTTATCACATATTTCATCACAGAAAAATCAAATACTTCAACAAAATACTACAACAACAAATAGTTCAATACAAATTATACAGTTCAACAAATAAAAACTCGTATTTCATCACGCGGCGTCCCCCTTGAGCCTCCATAGGTGCTCAATTAGATCTTTCTGCAGTTGATGATGCACCTGTGGGTCTCGGATCTCCTAACGCATACTGAGATAGGCAGTCCAAGTTGCCGGTAGCTGGTGATCAACTTCGGCTAGAGGACCCTGCCTGTAGTATGGTTTAGTGTCAAACATTGGGTCTTCTTGCTCGCTCTCGATGATCATGTTGTGCAAGATGACACAGCAAGTCATGATCTCCCACATTTGATCTTTCGACCAGGTCTGAGCGGGGTACCGAACAACAGCGAATCGAGATTGGAGCACACCAAATGCCCGCTCGACATCCTTCCTGCAAGCCTCCTGAAGCTTCGCAAACCAGGCGTTCTTGCCTCCTGCCACAGGGTTTGAGATCGTCTTCACAAATGTCGACCATCTCGGATAGATGCCATCAGCTAGATAGTACCCCTTGTTGTATTGGTGCCCATTGATCTCGAAATTCACCGGAGGAGAATGGCCCTCAACGAGCTTGGCAAAAACAGGAGAGCACTGCAGCACGTTGATGTCATTGTGTGTTCCTGGCATACCAAAGAAGGAGTGCCAAATCCAGAGGTCCTGTGTGGCTACCGCCTCAAGCACCACACTTCAACCGCCTTTGGCGCCTTTGTACATCCCCTGCCAACCAAATGGGCAGTTCTTCCATTTCCAATGCATGCAGTCGATGCTTTCAAGCATCCCAGGAAATCCTCTTGCTGCATTCTGGGCTAGGATCCGAGCAGTGTCTTCCGCATTGGGTGTTCTCAAGTATTGTGGCCCAAACACTGCCACCACTGCCCGACAAAACTTGTAGAAACACTCTATGCTGGTGGACTCGGCCATGCGCCCATAGTCGTCGAGTGAATCACTGGGAGCTCCATATGCAAGCATCCTCATCGTTGTCGTGCACTTCTGGATGAAGGTGAATTCAAGAGCGCCAGTGCAATCCATCTTGCACTTGAAGTAGTTGTCGAACTCCCGGATGGAATTCACAATCCTGAGGAAGAGCTTTCGGCTCATCCGATAACGGCGCGAAATGTTCTCTCGCCATGAAGTGGAGCATCGGCGAAGTAGTCGGAGTAGAGCTTGCAGTAGCCTTGAAGACGATGTCGGTTCTTTGCTTTCACCCGCCCCGGCGCCGAGCCACCTCGACGCAGCTTTTCATTGCTCGCCAGCAGCTGGGCGAGGGCGGCGAGCACCATCAGATGCTCTTCTTCCTGGACGTCGGCCGCGGCTTCCTCCTCGAGCAGCGCGGCGAGCTCTTCCTCCTCATCCGATTCCATCGCCGAGACAGTCAAAATGCCGAACACCTTGCGCTCGGTGGGCGTGTACCCGCCGTTAAACCGCGCCTCCGCGGCCGGAAACGGCGGTCGGAAACGCCCAGCTGCTGCGGGAGGGGCTGCCGCGGCGAAGCGCTGCTATTTTCCGGCGGGGAATGGCTATCTAGCGGAGTAGGCCGGCGGCCGTCGCCGGGATATAGCTAGTGGTGGCCGAGGGCGCGGGGGGTGCGAGGCGAGTCGGGGGAAGAAAACCTTGATTTTTCTCCTGTCGGTGTGGGCCAGGCGTGCTTTTCCCTAGCGCCGGTGCCCCCAACGGCTCCCCAGCGCGTCGGGTTCAGCCTGTGACCGCCGGGCGGAAAAAAAGGTCCGAACCGGCGATTTTCGGCGTCCGGGGGGCGCGACTGGGCCTTTTTTTTAGCGCGTGCGCCGAAAAAGTGGCCTGGGGGGGCCTGTTGGGGACGCGGCTGGAGATGCCCTTATTATCTCAAAACCCCACCTGCACTGCATCAAGCAAGACTTACAAGAGCAACACAATGCAATGGCGCCCACACCACACACACACTGACCCACCTCGTAACGTACATGCAAGCCCATAACCCGCAGGCCACACTCACACACAGCCATAGAAACGCTCTCTGTCTGTTATCCATTTATCCTTTGCAGATTCATGGACATGCACGCATGATGCAGGCCGGCTAGCTCTGCAACAAACTGCCATGGCCACTACCCTCTCCTCGATCTCGTCCTGCCCTGCTCCTCGCTAGTGCACCACCTCCAGCACTGCCACTAGATGCACAATCTATCAACCAGTCAGCCAATATGCTACTAGTACATTCAGACAGTACACAGTAGCATGTAGTATGTCAGTATGTCGACCTACGTGTTGCCTAACAAGAAAATACATACGGAAGGTAGTACCAAGACTGCTAGTAGTAGTCCCTAAGCCATGAGAAGTTGGAATCTGGAGTCGTCACCACCCATGGAGGAGTTGTAGCACTTAGCACCACGTACATACATAATCATGAGGAATATATATGTTCTCTGCTTGGATGATGATACTAGTATCTTGTGCAGATTGGCACATGTGCATCCGGTTCAGAGCCATGGCCAGTAATCTAAACCAGAAACACCAGGCAGCAGCACGCTCGTGGGCTGTTCCATTCTTTAACTGCAAGGCTCGAGGGAGGAGATGAATTCCAGGTCCCAAACGTACGGATCCAGTAAACAAATTCCCAAGCCCCAAGCCCGCTTTAATTCATATTCCTAAACACGATTATGACGCAATGCCATGCTACAGACCAGATAAGCCTTCTAACTGGGTTTAAGCATGATTATGTAATACTACTGTATGATACAGTGCCATGACATTGGTAATCTACACATGTAAGAAAGAGTAATTAAAAAGTTAAGTTATAATTGGCTCACCGTCCGGCCCCTAGCTGGCCCCTGCTCCTTTCTTCCTCCTCCCTCCCTCCCCCACAAAGCATAAAGCACGAGCAGCAGCCGGCCACTTAGGCCAGCCATCAGAGCTACTACTGAGCTAGCTAGCACTAGCAGCCATCATCCATCCCATCCCAGCACCATCATATCACTCTGCTCACACTCACACTCACGTTCACACCTGAATCTGATCTGCCTACACAACGAATCCAAGCTAGCAACAAGATTACCAGCTTCTGTCTCAAAGAGCTCACTTCATTCAGAGGGCGGCAAGGAAATGGTGGAACCGAACAGATCGGCCGGTTCCAAGAGCTCCACCACCACCACCACCGTGAGGAAGAAGAAGCTGGCGGCGACATCACCGGCCACCCCCAAGCCGGACAAGGAGAAGCTTCCAGATGGCGGCAAGAAGCACCAGAGCAGCCATGGCAGCTCTGCAACTGCTGCTGCTGCCGACAGCCCGTCCTACAGGCTGGCTCTCAGGAGCCTCTTCTCCTGCCGGAACAGCCACGCGGCACAGCACCAGCACAACCAGCGCGCCGCCCCGCCGCAGCCGGCACCGGCGCCGGCAGACGACGCCTCCAGCAGGAGGTGCAAGAAGAAGTCCAAGAAGCAGACGCAGCTCGGCTGCTCCGCCTCCATCTGCAAGCTCCGGGACGCCAGCCCGCGCAGGGTCACGCTGCACCGCCCGCCCGCCGAGGAGGAGCCGCCCTCCGGCGCCGCAACGGGAGCTGGCGAGCCGTGCAAGCGCCGGGCGTCGGTGAGCGGGGGCGGCGAGCGGCGGGTGAAGAAGCCCCTGCAGCAGCCGCAGCATGGGCAGGGGAACGAGGCGGCAGCGGCGGGCGCCGTGGTGGTGGGCTCGTCGTCCAGGCACTGGGGTTCGTCCACGGCGTCCTCGTCCTCCTCGACGGCGGGCGGCGGCGGCGGGTCGTCGTTCAGGCTGCGCAGGCTGTCCGGGTGCTACGAGTGCCACATGGTGGTGGACCCCGCCGGCGGCGGCTCGTCCATGCGCGCCGCCATCTTCCCCTGCCCCGACTGCGGCGACGTCTTCGTCCGCGCCGAGAGCCTCCACCTCCACCAGTCCACACGCCACGCAGGTACACATCACTCGCTCTCACTCACGGCATGCCGCCGCCATTGCAGTACGCTTGAGCCTTCCTTCTGCCCCCTTATCCAGATTCTTCAGCTACACTACTGTCAGAAGGAACACTGTATCTCCATACTGTCATTTTAGAAACAAAATTAGTGCATTTCTAATGGCACAAAGATTAGTTACATCCAATCAAATGCTAGTGGCACTGCTGTGCTTAGCTGAAACTTTATTTTTCTAGATTTGCCTAGCTGAAACCTTAGGAGTGATGAGACTGGTGAAAGTGAGCCTGGCTCTGGCATGCATGATGCATGATGAATGATGTGTGCTTTAATTATTCCTGCTGCTTTTCATGATGGTGGTCTGGTCTCTAATCACTGTGCACAGTGTCCCTGCAACAGTCATCTAGGATTATCTTATGCACTAACCCACTGTAGAGTGTTGACACACTACTCGCATGAGAAGATTGATTGTTCCTGTCACCATGACATGACCAGTGCACAACATTTTTTTTCTCTTTTCCAAGTACAATTTGACCAGCCAGAGGACCAGATCATTAGTCCACTGTAGACACACATATAAGATTGTTCCTGCCATCATCACATCACATGAATGACATGACCAGTGCTTAACAGTTTATTTCCCAAGTACAATTTGACCAGATTATATAATGTAATTATGTTTTTTACACTTCACTGTAATAATGTTTTACACAACTGATTGGTTTAGCGGAGCTGACATAGGTGAAAAAAATGGTTCTTTTTTCTAACAGTGTCGGAGCTGGGGCCGGAGGACACGAGCCGGAACATCATCGAGATAATCTTCCAGTCGAGCTGGCTCAAGAAGCAGACCCCGGTGTGCGCCGTGGACCGCATCCTCAAGGTGCACAACGCGCCCGCCACCCTCGCCCGCTTCGAGGCCTACCGCGACGCCGTCAAGGCCAGGGCGCGCGGGGGACGGCCGGGCGCGGGGCGATGCACCGCCGACGGCAACGAGCTGCTCCGCTTCCACTGCGCCGCGCTCGCATGCTCCCTGGGCGCCGGCGGCGCCACCCATCTCTGCGACGCGGCCGGCTCGTCCTGTGCGGCGTGTGGGATTGTTCGGGATGGGTTCAAGTTCAGGGCGCCCGGGGTCCGGACCATGGCCACCAGCGGCCGCGCGCACGATGATGCGGTGGGTGGGGAGGAGGGGGAGGGTGGTGGTGAGCGGCGCAGGGCCATGCTCGTTTGCCGGGTCATCGCCGGCCGGGTGAAGCGCCGCTGCGAGGGCACGGCGGACAAGGAGGAGGCGGAAGCGTCGCCGTCGGCAGAGGAGGAAGCGGAGGAGGAGTACGACTCGGTTGCGGGGACGGCGGGGGTGTACTCGAGCCTGGACGAGCTGGAGGTGTTCAACCCCACCGCCATTCTACCCTGCTTCGTCGTCGTCTACAAGGCTTGACTCATAACTGACGATTATTTCCTAGCTACTCCTGTGCCTAGGGAATTAACTAATCAATTCCTTTCACGTCGACCTAATTACTTTGTTGCCTTTTCAGTTTAGTGGTAGTCATGTTGCATAGTATCTTAATTAGTTTGTATGATCAGCAGCACTAGTGTCAATTCATCTTTGTATGATCAATGGCAATGATCAGATGCTACTTCAGCCTGAATTATATTTTCCGACATTTGCCGATATTGAGAATGCTCCAACGAATAGACTTCAGTTTAGCCAACAATCTCCACTTCAACTTGAGTATACGTATACAAGAAAAGTCTCTAGAATTGCTTGAAACTTTTCGGATCTCTTTCCGAAGTAACCGGAGAGACTGAGACTGGGACATGAAGAACTTTGTGAGTGCAGCTTAAGGCCCCGCTTGGATGGCCGTTTTTGCTTTCCGCGTGTTTTAGGATACAGCTGTATCTTACCGGTCACCAACGAAATCTCCTTGAAAAAAATACGGACCTCTAGAGACGCTAATCTCTGACGGGTGTATTATGGGTGTAAACGATGAAACGATCGTTTCAGGTTGTGCCTAAACGACCAACCAAGTGCGCTTTTTCAGCCGGAGGGGAAAAATGACTCGGAGCCGTATTTTACGCCGGTTTTGCCCTCAAACACGGCCATCCAAGCGGGGCCTAAGGGGTTCCATGCAGTCAAGTGACAATGTTTCTGACAGCACCATGTTCTTCAGCTTAATTCATGCTAAGGGTTCACGGCGCATTTCCTCCCCTGCATATCATCATCATACACAAGGTTAGACATCAGTTTTGTGCTAATCTCATGTCAATCTCATATCATCATCAGTGCTCTGATTCTCTTAACTCACATGTAAAAAGAGGGGTAAAAGGAAGCATGTAAAATTTGCCACTGTCTAGGAGTAGCACACAACAACAGTGCATCCACGGGATATCCCGTGGATGGTAGATAATGCATTACAGCAATCCAGTCATCAAGTCTGCGACTTGTCTTTAATTTGCATATGACTACACTTACATACAATGGATTAGCCCCTAAGTAACCTGCGGAACCAACCCTTCTTCTCCTCCTCCTTAGGATGGAATGGTTGCCTCGAGAACTCCCGCACGCCCCTCTTAAACCAGGTGTCGTTGCAGTACCGGAGATTGAACATGGCAGTGGACAGAAGCCAGACGACGGTAATGAACTCGCCGCCACTGTTGAGCTGCCTGGCGTGGGAATCCCTACTGCAGTGGTGGGCCGCATAGCACAGCATCTCCACCCACACCCCAAGTAGCACCTGCCGCACCTCTGCCTCGCCCTGCGCCTCCGCCTCTAGCAGCCAAACAGCAAGCGCCGCTCCACGGAATAAGGAAGGTGGAGGTATGGAATGCAGCTCCTCCAGCTTTTTCATCTCCTCAAACCTCGTTCTGTTCAGCTCCTGATTCAGCTCCTCCCTTCTTCTGTCTAGCACCTCCAGCTTCACCCTTCTACTGCCCACCTTTAACCTTACAATGTCCAGCTCGTCCCAACTTCCGTCCAGCTCCTCCCTTTTTCTGTCCAGATCCTCCCTTATTACGTCCAGATCCTCCCTTATTATGTCCAGCCTATCCCTTACTCTGTACAACTCGTCCCCGTCCGTTCTTGTGTCCAGATCCCAAATTCTTCTTCTTCTGTCCAGCTCCCCCCTTGTGCTGATGTGTTTCATGTCAAAAAAGTCAAGCTCCGCACATGCTGCTTCAGTATTGGCATACAATCCGGGGCGAACAGGGCTAGGCAACATGTAGGGGCGTTCAGCAAGGAGGAATATCATATAGTTAGATACTGCCCTGATTGCCTCCACAACATAATCTCGCTCTTCCGCATGAGACGACCGTGAGAAGAACATTTTGGTGGCAAAGTACCAGGAAACGATTTTGTCATCAAAATTAATGCCAACGTGCGAGGTGGGATCCTTGAAGAATCCGCTCCATGGATTCAGTGCGCACTGACCACTGTAACTCCTCATCATATCTTCTTTGCCTTCGCATGCCTCCACCATTCTTCGTACCTCTTCCAACACCAACTTCTTAGTACCATCTGAAACGACAGGTAAGGAGTTGTGCAGTTTCTTCCACAAATCTTTGCATCCCATGCACTCCACGCAACCTCCAGTGCCCTGGGCCGAGTTAAGCAATTCAGGCTGTCCAATGGAACCTGACCATCTTCTATTTCTCTCCGCGGCCTTGACACGCCGCCGGAAAGATACAACTATGTTGTGAAGCCGATGCCATCCTCTAGCATGCAACGATGCGCATGTCCATGTTGACCCCATTGCCTTCAACAATGTTGTAATCTCTAGGAGGACAGCCCCAGCTATTAAGATGTATGTGACAATTGCATCGACTCTGTTGAAGTCATTTTTGCCAATGCTTGATTGAAATAGGAACAAAGTGGTGATGCTGGCAACTGATGAAATGACACGGATGAAGCATCCATGCCATGTGAAGGCCACCGCGGCCTTGGTATATAGGAAATCATACATCAAGGAGAGCTGCATCTCAACCAACTCAAACATTTGCCCCCCTCTATCAAATAGCTTGACGGCTTTACTCTGGAATGGGGATGGCCAAAACTTATAGTCCACAAACTGAGCCATGCAAATGGGGGGCAGGTCATGAGCTCCCTGAAGAACCTCTTCATGATGCAACGTCTCCCCTTGGCCCCACTGTGCACGCTGTTCTCGTTTAGCCTCAGCCAACTTCCTGCTGTCGAGGAACTTACTCATGTTGTCCAGGCTGGAGGACTTGAGCGCCCATACTCTCTCCCCATACTTGAGAAAACCGCTGCAAAATATCAGCGCCGCGGCTGTGACCAAGGTCCAGCTACCAGCGACATACTTGTAGAAGACATATGCCACTCCCACCGTCTGCACGACAAAAGAGAGCAGGTGACGTGGCCAGAGCTGGCTGTCTTCTATGGAGTAGGCAGTGATGTTGTCCTGGCCACCGAGATGCACCAGCAAGAATGGCGCCCAGAATGCCATGAGCTGTTGGCGCCCGTGGGGCTTGCCACAGAAAGACATGTGGCCGAGGATGTATATCGCTATGGAGTCTGCCAGCAAGTATGCTAGCCAGAGGAGGGTTCTTGGGACGATGGAGATGTTCCTCCGTCGCATCCTGGCGAACATGAGCAGGAAAACTTGCAGCATGAAGCTAACAAGCACTAGGATTTGGACCTCCCAATCATTCCATAGGTGCACCACTCTAGCCATCAGTGACCACTGAATGCACACAAGAATCATCATATTACAAACAAATTAGAGCACAAACGTATATTTCGTTCAAAAGAAGTACACACGCAACCATGAAGACAATATTACAGCCAACATGACAGTCGAATTGAACTAGTAAATTGCCCATATACTTAACCAACCTAATGACACATTCAACATAATCTGCACTATTTCAATCTCGACCTGCAAAACAAACCGTCTAGACAATTTCTTATTGATATTTTAAATCTCTATTTAAGGCAGGTGCAAATGACGACACATCAGAGAGCTCCATATAACCTACTACATATTTCTTAGGAACAATAGAACTAATCATGTGAATCACTTGTGCTCGACTGATGTGCTAAGCTAGTAATTCTCCTACAATGCTTCAACCGAATATTTCGGCCCTGTTCAGCAATCCACCGACTCCCGGAATCTGCGGAGCAAGGAAACTGCAGCTCCGCCCGCTCCGGGAGTGGAGTTGTGGAGCGGCGCGATTCCGAACAGGGCGTTCATGTTGATAAGGGCCCTACTTATAATACATCTTCTCAAGAAGATATGGGGCATTTCCCTTATGCTGTACAATTCTGTATTATTTGAAGATGCAGAAAATACTCTACTACTGTAATTCAGCATATTTTTGATCCAAAACAAAGGGAACATGTACAGTTTGCTGTTTTGTGGAGCACCTAATTTGCAATTAATGTAGATCTTGAATAAACATGTAAGAGAGATTCACCTCAATGACAGAAGAAGACACAAGGGAGGCTTATTGCAGAAGAGCAGCAGGACTCCCAATCGTAATTAGCTCGCTAAGTATCCATCAGACAAATTGATCACCTGTGGTTGTGGTTGATCAGTAAATTGATCACTTGTGCCCCTGGTACCATTATATCAGAGGCTGTTGAAGAGTCGTCCTTCTGGCCGAGCGCATTAGCCTCTTGTAAGCTCTTCCTCTCGGAAGGAAAAGGCACTGGCCGGCCTTGCTTTACCGGTGATTAGTTAATTAATCGCTAGATTATCTGCCAAGCAAAGTACTAAAGCTCAGCGAGAAGAAAAACTAGTCCTTTGCTTCTGCAGAATTCAGAATCTTGGGAAGACAACCCATTCTGTTCGAAGCAAGGCATAATTTTTAGTTTGGAGCACGAAAGGTATATCATTAATTCCCCTATAATAACAAAAAAAAGCAGGGTATAATTAGCAGATGGCATTACAACCGAGTTGGCAGGACCCAGCTTATACCTTGCGGACTCGTCTCCTCCGGCCACTGGTGGAAACGTGGACGCCGTGAGCTCCATCGGCTGACAACGCTTGGCCCCCTCCGATTCGCCGGTAAAGGAGGATCCGGCCGTGCGCCGTTTGGGGCCCGGCGCGATAAGGGGGAGAGACGGGCGAGCGGGGGCGGTGGAGACCACATGGGGGACGGCGCACGGCGTTGGTAGAAGCGGCGGCGGCACTGCGGTGCGCTGCGGGAGGGGAAAGGCGGAAACCGTGCTCTGTTTGGGGAAGACAGAGGCAAGAGCCACTGGCCGCTGAATGGCACCTGTAGGATCTGCATATATTTTGTCGTTTAGAACTTAAATCCTGTATATTTTGGAACTTAACAGAAATTTCTTTCATATGTAACGAGACATTCTGCTTCATACAATTTTTTTTACCATGAAATTTAATTTTGTAAAATTACTTATCAAAATCTAGAATACGAATCAATGCCATCAAATTCATCGTGGCATATATTTTTGCACGATGCATATTTGGTGAGGTAGATATACATAATTTTATTTATAAACTTGTTCAAAGTTTGTCAAGTTGAATGCATACTGCTAGATACTGCCAAGGCAGTCTTCGGTTTTGTTTCGCCAACGAAATTAAGCCGAAGTCATATCACTATAATTTTAAAAAAAGTTTATTGCATATCACAGTGATTGCCTGCGTGGACGCCCGACGCAACGATTCTTCTTTGAGCGGCAATGGTTGATGCAGCCAGGTTTTATGGAGACGGTTCGCCAAATTTTGGCAGTCGGGCAGAGGGCGTCTGCCACATCATACGGTCCGCTTTGTGATGGAATGGATGTGTGGTAGCATTGCATTAGGTGGCTTCACCATCGCCTTAGGGATGGGGAGCAAACGTTCCCAGCAAGGTTATCAAAATCGTGATTTTGTTATATGATTCTACGATCTTATGATCCAAAATGACCCCTCTGATTCTGCAAGTATAGTTCATGGAATCTACATTTCTACGATCTTGATAGCTAAGATTCTTTTATCTGCGATCGTACCATCGAAGCTCCAATCCGATTCGAAATAATGGTTCTGGCAACCTTGGTTGGCAGTGACCTGAAAGTGAGAAAGGAAAAACTTTCAACAGAGGTGGGGACGCTAGAATACTTATATAAAAAAAATCAATTTCAGTCATTTCAAAAAACGAATTCCCCTCATTTCAAAAAACTCGAGTCACTCATCTAAAAAAAACTGATTTTACTGCATTCAGAAAACTGATCTCACTCATTCAAAAATTTTGAGTTCAGACATCTAAAAATCCGATTTCACTTCAATAAAAAAACTAATCCACTCATTTAAAAAACCAAGTTCATTCATATAAAAAAATGATTTCACTTCATTCAAAAATAATAATTCCAGACATTTATAAAAAAAATCACTCATTTCAATTAATTGAAAATAGGAGTGCTACATAGGCATATGCTAAAGAGGGAGTAATCCATTTATTATTTATTTCTTAGCCTGGGCCCAACTATGTATAGAAATCTATCTATTATTGCCTGCATCGACAACAAAGTAAACTAATGATTGAAATACTGAAATTTAGACTGATTTGAAATGTATCCGAGATTCATCTTGTTCTAAAGGTCTCGTCGCCAGGAATTCAAATATATAAGACATTTCAAAAACATAATTTCAGTTTCAAAGATATGAATGTTCTAAAATATCAATAGGAAATTAAAGTGTATGGACTTGGCGTGGGGATAGATCACATGCACACGTACTATTATTTCATTGCATGGGGACAAAAAGTAGTGTTGTGAGGCTGCCGACAAGATAAGCCGAATTGACATACGGGAGGAAAAAAATACGGACACATCTCGAAGCATTCTTTTTGGGTCAGTCGTTTTGTGGCTGTCCGATTCTGCTTTGAGATGTGTGTTGTTTTCCTTTTTCTGTGTCATTTTGGTGGTGAGTTGGGCTGCGTGGAACCGATTGAGCCCTTTTTTGGGTCGGTCGAATTGCTACTTAGGCTCGTTTTTGCTCTTCTGTGTTGCGATTTTCATTTTTCAAGACTTGACCAACATCTGAGTGTGTTCGTGGCCCAGGGCCGTAATGCTTGTTGATGTGGGGCCCTATGTAAGGTCCAAGATATATGTCTCATGACCCTATCCGTTGTAGGCGACCCAGACAGTTGTCCACGGTGTAATTGTCGCATAGGTATGATGTATTCCGATAGAACCTACATAGAAATGGACAGTTCTCGGTGGAGTTTATGTATAGAGCGTTAATCTAGTCTGATGTGCCAGTTAATAATAAGAAGATATGGAAGATGAAAGTACCTCTTAAAAATAAATATTGCATGGTAGTTTCGTTGATGAGTCATTCTTACTAAAGATAACCTCATTAAAAGGAATTGTCATGAAAGTACGCAATGTGTCTTTTGTCAACATGATGATACTCTAAAACATTTATTCTTCCAATGCAAATTGGCTCATTCTATATGGCCAGTCATCCAAATAGCTTCTGGCTTGTATCCTCCTTGTAGTCTTGCTAATGTATTTGGCAACTGGCTACATGGGATTGATCACTGGTTTAGAATTCTTCTCAGGATGGGAGCGCTTGCCGTTATTTGGTCGCTTTGTCTATGTAGAAATGATAAGATTTTTGACGATGTATCGGGATTCTTCGTTTATGGTCCTCTCTACAACGCATACAGAATCGAGACCTGTTTATCGAGGTGTGTACACGATTGTAGGTTGCGGTGAGGGATACGTTTACCCAACATGGCAACATGATCTTAGGATTGACCCCCCTCCGATTTAGGCTTTATACGGACTCTGCATGTTTCTTTCTATTTCGCATTTTTATTTTTTGTTTAAGTGAGAGGACATTGTTTGGTTGTGTACATCTTAATTATGTAAAGGCTGGGTATAATGCTTAAATCTTTTAAGTATTCAATCGGCCATTTTTGAAAAAAAAATCTCACAACAAAGAATTACAATAAAATCTCTTGAATACATTTTCTTCACGGTATCAATTATGAAATTCCACCAAGACTTCATAAAAAGACTACAATTTGACTCGAACGGTGACCATCCAATTTGGGCTTACTAGCACACATGCCTGTGCATTGCAACGGGAGAAATAATTAACGTTTCCGCTGATCCGCCAACATGGCCCAACAACATCTGAATTGTGCCCAGCCATGACAGAGAGGCGCACACTAAGGTTTAGCAGAAATTATGCGTGCTCCTCCCACGTCTCCCGGTATTAATTCCTTTTTATTATTGCATTGCATGTATGCCACATCCTTGGTATTAATACCAACTCCTTTGTGTTATTTTCTCCTTCATTTTTCTGAATCTCCCATTCTGTTTTTGGTAGATTTAATTAGGCCTCTATCTTCTAATGGCCGGGAACTAATTAAGGAGAGCAACCAATCAGCAAGGGCTCCTTCGGTTCACTTTTCGTGGGCTGGGAGCACGTCACTTGGCGCGCTCTCAGCTGTCGCCAGGTGTCGCGCTTTGGACGCTCCCTCCAATTTTTTTTACCCATTTGCAGCTTTTAGATAAAAAATGGTTTTTTCTACTTTCGTAGTTTCCTCCGGGTTTTCTTAGGTTTTGGAACTTTTTTTGTGAAAAGACTTTTTTTCCTTCCGCGAGAGGCACGAATTTATTTTTCGTGGAGGCGCGAGAAGCATAGTTGTGTCTCTCCAAAATTGAAAAAAAATTGTTTTTGTTTTTTTATTCTATGTGAGGCACAGACTTACTTCTCGTTGATGCATAGATTGGCTTCCGCGAGAGCCACACTCCAAAAAGGGAAAATGTTGGGGAACGTAGTAATTTAAAAAAAAAATCCTACGCACACGCAAGATTATGGTGATGCATAGCAACGAGAGGGGTGAGTGTTGTCTACGTACCCTCGTACACCGTAAGCGGAAGCGTTATGACAACGCGGTTGATCTAGTCGTACGTCTTCACGATCGACCGATCCTAGCACCGAAGGTACGACACCTCCGCGGACTGCACACGTTTAGCTCGGCGACGTCCCACGAACTCACGATCCAGTAGAGCTTCGCGGGAGAGTTCCGTCAGCACGACGGCGTGATGACGGTGATGATGATGCTACCGATGCAGGGCTTCGCCTAAGCACCACTACGATATTACCAAGGTGGATTATGGTGGAAGGGGGCACCGGACACGGCTAAAAGATCAACTGATCAACTTGTGTGTCTATGGGGTGCCCCCTCCCCCGTATATAAAGGAGTGGAGGAGGGGGAGGGCCGGCCCTCTCTATGGCGCGCCCTAGGGGAGTCCTACTCCCACCGGGAGTAGGATTCCCCCCCCCCCCCCTTCCAAGTTGGAGTAGGAGAGGGAAGGAAAGGGAAGGAGGGAGGAAGGAAAGGGGGGCCGACCCCCCTCCCAATTCGGATTGGGCTTGGTGGGGCGCCCCCTCCTTTGCTCCTTTCCCCTCGTTTCCACTAAGGCCCAATAAGGCCCATATATCCCCCGGGGGGTTCCGATAACCTCCCGGTGCTTCGATATATTCCAGATCTCACCCGAAACCATTCTGATGTCCAAATATAGTCGTCCAATATATAGATCTTTATATCTCGACCATTTCGAGACTCCTCGTCATGCCTGTGATCATATCCGGGACTCCGAACTACCTTCGGTACATCAAAACACATAAAGTCATAATACCGAACGTTAAGCGTGCGGACCCTACGGGTTCGAGAACTATGTAGACATGACCGAGACACGTCTCCGGTCAATAACCAATAACGGAACCTAGATGCTCATATTGGTTCCTACATATTCTACGAAGATCTTTATCGGTCAAACCGCATAACAACATACGTTGTTCCCTTTGTCATCGGTATGTTACTTACCCGAGATTCGATCGTCGGTATCTCAATACCTAGCTCAATCTCGTTACCGGCAAGTCTCTTTACTCGTTCTATAATGCATCATCCCGCAACTAACTCATTAGTAACATTGCTTGCAAGGCTTATAGTGATGTGCATTACCGAGAGGGCCCAGAGATACCTCTCCGACAATCGGAGTGACAAATCCTAATCTCGATCTATGCCAACTCAACAAGTACCATCGGAGACACCTGTAGAGCACCTTTATAATCACCCAGTTATGTTGTGACGTTTGGTAGCACACAAAGTGTTCCTCCGGTAATCGGGAGTTTAATAATCTCATAGTCATAGGAACATGTATAAGTCATGAAAAAAGCAATAGCAGTAAACTAAAACGATCAAGTGCTAAGCTAACGGAATGGGTCAAGTCAATCACATCATTCTCCTAATGATGTGATCCCTTTCATCAAATGACAACTCATGTCTACGGCTAGGAAACTTAACCATCTTTGATCAACGATCTAGTCAAATAGAGGCATACTAGTGACATTCTGTTTTGTCTATGTATTCTCACATGTATTATGTTTCCGGTTAATACAATTCTAGCATGAATAATAAATATTTATCATGAAATAAGAAAATAAATAATAACTTTATTATTGCCTCTAGGGCATATTTCCTTCAGAAAAGCCTGTTTCTTTTACCTTCGCGAGAGGCATGAATTTACTTCTCGTGGAGTCACAGATTTGCGTTCATAAGAGGCACGACCATTCCTCTAAAAAAACATGTTTTTTTCTTCCACGAGGCACAATTTATTTTGCGTGGATGCGCAGGTTTGCTTTCGCGAGAGGCACAGTCGTGTCTCTCCAAAAAGGGAAAAACACATTTTGTTTCCTTCCACGAGAGGTACAGATTTATTTTTGATGGAGGCACGTATTTGCTTCCACGAGAGGCACATGTGTGCCTCTTCGAAAAGGAAAACTCAGGCTCCCGGTCTATGCTTTTCCCATCCGTTTTTTTGTTGAAAAAGAAGTTCATCAAAACCTATCAACATAGGATCTAATTTTGAAGATCTCAACGCGAGAAATGTAACGGTGAAAATGGTTCGAGATTTGAACCCACGGTTCAAGTTTAAGGGATAAAACGTTTTGAAGCTAATTATGGTTAAACAAATTACTAGTATCAATTTTTTTAGGGTTATTTTTTTGGGAGAAACACCTGTAACTTTATTCATGCTCATAACAATTACAGGTATAGTGATTTGGACCTAAGATCCAAGAAAATACAAAGTAACTCCTATGACTAAGAATTACAACCAAATCTCTTAAAAACACCCTTCTTCACGGCATCAATCTCTACTTGAAAAACTATTCCAAATACTTCGGTAAAAAGGCTGCAATTGGACTGAAGCAACGATGTCTTCGCTCTTTCACCCGCACGAACATTACCAATAATGATTTTTGAAAGCGCCCTGAGTCGCCCATCCAAAGAGATGGGAAGCCTTGATCGATGCACGTGATTGGGCCGGGTTTGATCCCCTAGAAGTGCATGCCATCGAATCACTATATCTTCACCATGTTGTCGATGAAAGATTTCACCTCCACAAAGAATCAAACCAAAAAAAAGGCTTGACACAGCAACACAAACTCATCAGATCTGAATAATCGGATCTAAGAGGACAGAAAACTCTCTAATCCCATAGCATCGCCAAAAGAACGAGAGAAAAAATTATTCTCACAAATTATGATGATCTTAGACGATGGCGAAGAACATAGAAGTCTTGAAGATCCAAGGTCCCCCATCTCTCAGCACCAAGATGGCAGCTGGAGGCGAGGGCCTAAATTTCTCAGTGGACGGCGCGCGAGAAACTCTACCTCCGCTCTGCATGATGTATCTGTGCTAGCTAGTCATGGCTAGCATATTATTGGGGGAGACCCGTCGAGGGCTGGCCTCTGCTCCGTCTGGATTATTGGTGGAGGCCCATCGAGGGAGGGGATATGCCTCTGCTCGCTCCCTCCGTGTTCGTTCCCTCCGTCTCTGCATGTATACGAGAAGCAATAGTACGAAGCCGAGCATGGCAAGGCAATCAACTCCGTCCCTCCTCTCTCTCGAGATGGAATGTGACCGGAAGAATTCCCGCACGCCCTTCTTAAACCAATCCTCATCACAATACCGGCGATTGAACATGGCAGTGGACAGAAGCCAGACAACGGTAATGAATTCACCGCCACCGTTAAGCTGCCTTGCGTGGGAATCCCTAGTGCAGTGGTGGGAAGCATAGCACAACATCTCCACCCACACCCCAAGTAGCACCCGCCACACCTCGTGCGTGCACTGCATCTCTGCCTCTAGTAGCCAAACAGCCAGCTCCGCTCCACGGACCAAGGAAGGTGGAGATCTGAAATGCAGCTCCTCACTTCTTCTGTCTAGCTCCTCCAGTTTTTTCATTGTTCTATTCAGCTCCTCCGTGTCCACGTCCAGGTTCTCCTCCCTTCTACCGTCAACCTCAGACCTTCTTCTGTCTAGCTGCTCTAGATCTTTTATTGTTCTGTTCAGCTCCTCCAGCCTTCTCCATGGGGGGAGGCCTAAGGAAGGTGGAGATCCCAAATACAGCTCCTCGCTTCCTCTGTCCAGCTTCTCCCTTTTTTTGTCCAGCTCCTCCCTTCTTTTGTCCAACACCACAAGCTTGTCCCTTTTATGGCCGACCACTAATCTTAAATCATCCAACTCCTCCCATATCCTCTTCAGCTCCTCCCAACTTATGTCCAACTCCTCTGACCTTTCGTGCCGAGCCTTCCTTCCATCTAGATTCTCCCTTATTATGTCCAGATCCTCCCTTATTATGTCAAGCTTCCCCCTTGCTTTGTGCAGCTTGTCCACATCCATTCTTGTGTCCAGATCCGACATTCTTCTTCTTTTATTTAGCCCCAACTTTCTACTGATCTGCTCCCTCTCAGAAAAATCAAGCCCCACATATGCTTCTTTATTCCTGGCATACAATCCGGGCCGAACAGGGCTAGGCAGCATGTAGGGATGTTCAGTAAGGAGAAATATCATGTAGTTAGACACTGTCGTGGTTGCCTCAACATAACCATGCTCTTCCACACGAGACGACCATGAGAAGAATATTTTGGTGGCAAAGTACCAGGAAATGATTTTGTCATCAAAATCAATGCCAGTGTGCGAGGTAGGATCTTTGAAGAGCCCGTGCCATGGATTCAGCGCGCACTGACCAGTATAACTCCTCATCATATCCTCTTTTCCTTCGCATGCCTCCACCATTCTCCGTACCTCTTCCAACACCAATTTTTTAGTAGCATCTGAAATGACAGGTAGGGAGTGGTGTAGCTTCTTCCACAAATCTTTGCATCGCAGGCTCTGTGCGCAGCATCCACTGCCATGAGACAAGTTCAGCAACTCAGGGTGTCCAATGGAACCTGACCATCTTCTATTTCTTTCTGCAGCCTTGACACCCCGCCGGATAGATAAGACTATGTTGTGAAGCCGATGCCATCCTCTCGCATGCAACAATGTGCATGTCCATGTTGATCCCACTGCCTTCAACAATGCTGTCATCTCTAGGAGGACAGCGCCAGATATTAAGATGTATGTGACAATGGCATCAACTCTATTGAAGTCATTTTGCCCAATGCTTGATTGAAATAGGAAGAAAGTGGTGATGCTGGCAATTGATGAAATGGCACGGATGAAGCATCCATGCCATGTGAAGACCACTGCTGCCTTGGTATATAGGAAATCATACATCAATGATAGCTGCATCTCAACCAACTCAAATATTTGGCCCTTGTTATCGAATAGCGCTATTGCTTTACTCTGGAATTCGGATGGCCAGAACTTATAGTCCACAAACTGAGCCATGCAAATTGGTAGCAGGTCATGAGCCCCCTGGAGGTCCCTTTCAGGATCAAAATTCCCCCCTTGGTCCAACTGTGCATATTGTCCTTGTTTAGCCTCAGTCAACTTCCTGCTATCAAGGAATTTACTCATATTCTCTAGGCTGGAGGACTTAAGCGCCCATACTCTCTCCCCATACTTGAAAACACCACTGACAAATATCAGCAGTGCTGCTATGACCAAGGGCCAGCTGCCAGCGATATAATTGTAGAGGACATAAGCCACTCCCACCGTCTGCACAATAAAAGAGAGCAGGTGGCGTGGCCAGAGCTGGTTGTCTTCTATGGAGTAGGCGGTGATGTTGTCCTGGCCACCAAGATGCACTAGCAAGAACGGCGCCCAGAATGCCATGAGTTGTTGGTGCCCGTGGGACTTGCCATAGAAGGACATGTGGCCAAGGATGTATATCGCTATGGCGTCCGCCAGCAGGTATGCAAGCCAGAGGAGGGTCCTTGGAACGATGGATATGTTCCGACGTCGCATCCTGGCAAACATGAGCAGGAACACTTGCAGCATGAAGCTAATAAGCACTAGGATTTGGACCTCCCAATCACTCCATAGACTCACCATCCCAGCCATCAGTGACCACTGAATGTACACGAAAATCATCATATTAAAAACAAATTAGTTGAAGTGCATACATGTATTTACTTCGTAAGAAGTACACAAGCAACCATGGAGAAAGTATTACAGCCAGCATAACAGTTGAATTAAACTAGTAAATTGATGATATGCTATGGGAATCTACATACATATAGGAGTTGTTACCGTGATTGTCGCTAGGAAACCTATTTAGAAATAAGAACCAACTAGTAGGGAAAAATTGTTCCAGACTTCCAGTTAATTAGTTACTGGTGTACATTCTTCCCGGTTCATAAGTTTTCCTATATCTACATTGTTCATATAAAGCCAACTTGTTTATAATAAGAAAAAAAATACATTTTACCTATACAGAATTAAAAGTTTTTTTAAAAAAATCATACATTAAAATATGTTAGAATATGTATGCTTGTGCTCATAATTTATGTAAATATTTGTAGCAAAACCAAAGATGGCACTCTCTCTTCCGCTTAAAGTGTACATATCACTAGATTTTTTGTGGAAATGCTTGCAGATGTACATAATCTGACATGTCCTATCAGGATAAAGTTTTGAGAATTCTACAGGATCGGATCTAAAGGCTTAAACATCAATTATATCGCTTAAATCCTCTCCTACTGTTTTGGGGTCAAAAAACTATATCGCTCATATAGAAGTGTAACATTTATTTATCACATGCATTACACTTGATAGTAGTTTCTAAAGATGGAGTCCTTTTTTTCGTATATCCTACTCCATGCATAAGATGACTACATACACAAACCATTTACTGCAATACCTTTTCATGATGTTCTCCTTGGGAGTATCTTACAATAACTACTAAGGCATATATGAAGTGATAAAACTAGCATGTCACCTACTTTTGATGAGATCGTTCTAATTTCTAGTCAGCTTCCTAAAGATTTGGCACTGGATATTATCATTATGAGTTGCTGGAGTATTTGGTCAGTAAGAAATGACAAGATCTTTCGGTCTGCACCACCGGCTATTGATTCATGGAAATTTCACCTGTCGGAAGGGCTTTGGGCTGTGCAACTCCGAGCCAAAGAGGATAAAGCTATCAGGGTCAAGGAATGGACAGATTTAAATCTTTAATGGGTTTACCTATGATTCCTAGAGCAGGGATTGGCTGAGGTCATTTGTTCCCTGCTACTTATTTGTATTATAACTTGTACCATTTTTGTAACTTGATTTTATTAATGAAAATACCGTCGAACGATTGTTCTACAGTCAAGGCTCAAAAAAAAATTCTAGGAGTAATGCTGGGTGCAGGTACACCCTGTGTTGTATCTCATATCATAGGTAGCATAGTGTGCAAAGGAGGGCATGCACATAATCCGTAAGTATAAAGGATCACCCAAGCGGCATATGTACTATCTTAAATTTGGTATGTGCAGTTGTTTAGATATACTCCTTTCTAAGTGGTGCAAGCATGAGGACATAAACAGACCATGCAAAAAACTATGGGCTTGCTTGCAACTTCTTTATGTAGCCCACAATGTAGCATATTTTAATTAGTAGAGAGTATACTCTCAGTTTATGAAATCCATCTCCAAAAATATAATGTATTTCTTATATAATTGCAATGGTTCTATGGTAATCTAGTGTTCTACACCAACCTAGTGACACATTCAAGATAACTAGCTCATTGCATGTGCCCGTTCGTTGCAACGAGGGCATACATATTCTAGTGGTTCAAACATGGGAAACGTTTATGATCGGTGTGCCGGCGGAACTTTCGGCCGGTCTGCTTCACGCTCGCCCACGCGTCCCGGTCCCACGTCTACCGCTCGTCCTTATCCGCAGGCAACAACACTACTCGTCCACACAATCTCCATCTCCATAGCTTTTTCTTCATCTCCCTTCTCTTTTCCCCTCCAGAGCTCGTCTGCCTGCCCTCGTCTATCACCCGCACCACCGCATCTTTAGCTCCGGCGAGCCTCGCCACCATCGGACTCCCCTAAACTACTTTTTTCTCCCTCCCCTTCCTACTCCCCAACACCTCTCTCATCAATGGAGCTACTACCAGCCATCACCGGGTGTTACCATGATGACTAGATACAACGCACTTACGGCGGACCTGCAACCGGCGCCCTGTTTTACTGGGAGCATGCTGCAACCAGCGCTCGCCGCCATGGCCGCCCGCAGCTGGTTGCGCTCCTCTCCATGACCGCCGCAACAAGATTTTTGCTACAACCATGTTTTTTTGCTGGAACCAACCCAATTTTTTGCTACCACCCACTCACCTCAAATCTGCTACCATGGTGATTTTTTGCTGGAACCAGTGAACCATTTTGCTACAACCGTTTTGGGTTTTGTTACTACTGGTGTTTTGTGAATTTTTGCTACATTCATCTTCATGACATCGCCTGTTTTTTCTAGTCGACTTTGCTACAACCATGCTTTGATTTTGCTGGAAATAAAGACAATTTTTGCTACAATCATATTTTGATTTTGCTGGAACCGAAGATAATTTTTGCTACATCCACCAACAGCAGTGTTGGTCGACGGCGGCGATGGCTTTCTTTTTTGCTGCAACGGTCTCGGATTTTTGCTACTACAGGAGTTGCCATTTTGCTACTACCAGAGTCTTGCTCGAAGCATCAGGAGTTTTTGCTACTACCCCTTTGTTTTTGTTTTGATTTTGCTGGAACCAGCCTAAAAATTGCTTCAACCGTCTTTCGATTTCGCTGGAACCGGCATTTTTTGCTTCGCTGGTGGCGGTGAAGGCGGGTGGTGTTTTGCTTCGCCAGTGGCGGCTAGGCTGCGAGCGCCGGCGGCAAGCAGAAGCAGCGAGGGTCCAAAGGAGGGCAGCGGGGGCTAGCGTGCGGGATCCCGCGAGCGGCGGCGGCGCTCGCTTTTTTCTCCCCCTTTTTCCCTGTGCGGAGGATGACGAAAGGGGATGCGGGACAGATCTGACGGTCCCACGCGTCCAGATCGAGCGGCTCGGGTTGGACCGGCCGAAACTCACGCCGGTGCGCCGGCGCAGAGTACTGGCCTTCAAACATATAGGATGCAATATTCCAGAGTTTAATAGGATGCAATTTGATTTGAGTATGAGTAGGGGAAGGCAAGGAATGATTTGAATTAGTTGAGGTTTTGGTAGATTGGATTTCATTTGGGGTTTGAGGAAGGAAGGCAATGAAAGTTCTGATTTTGTTGAGATTTTGGTATGATTTGATTTGATTGAGTTAATGCAGGATGTGGTTTTGGGGAAGTACTGATTTAGTTTAGATTATTCTTATTAATTACTCTATTTACATTGGTTTTATATTTTGTGCAACATTGATTGAGATTACCAAGAAAATCAACAGTCCACAAAAAGGAGGAGGGAGAGTGGGGAGGAAAAAAACTAGGGGAGGGGCCGACCAACTCCCATTTAATACTATAGATATGCACTATTTCAATCTCGACCTGCCAAACAAATGACCTGGACAATTTGTTATTGATATTTAAATCTTTGTTTAAGGTAAGTGCAAATGACGTGACACATGAGAGAGCGTCATATCAGCTACTCCCTCGGATCCATAATAAGCATCTTAGTTTTAGTTCAAATTTGAAATAAAACCACGACATTTATTATGGATCGGAGGGAGTAATACATATTTCTTAGGAGCAACAGAACTAATCATCTGAGTCACTTGTGCTCGACTGATGTGCTAAGCTAGTAATTCTCCTGCAATGCGTCAACCAAATATTTCCTATGGATAAGGGCCCCACTTATAATAAAAAGACGAAATTTCAGGAAGATATGAAACATTTCCCTTATGTTTTAAATTCTACATTATAGGCAGATGCACAAAATACTCTACTACTATATTCCAGCGTAGTTTTTAATCCAAGACAAAGGGAACACAGTTTGCTGTTCTGTAGAGCACGTAATTTGCAGCTAATGTAGATCTTAAACATGTAAGAGAGACTCACCTCAATGGCAGAATACACGAGGGAGGTTTTATTGCAGAACAGCGGCAGGACTCCCAAGAAGATAAACTAATCAGGCAAAATGGAATGGCACCAGATTGAATGGTGGCCCGAAGTACTGGAAGTCACGCTTTGTATGATTTCTTATTTTGCTTTTGCTGCTCCAGAATCTTGGAAAGACAAGACCCATTCTGCTCCAAGCAAGGCATAATTTTTAGTTTTCAAAGAAAGGTATATGTTCCCCTAAAACAGAAGAAGCAGGGTATAATTCGTAGATGGCATCACAATCAAGTTCGCAGGACCCAGCTTATACCCTACGGACCCAGCTTCGGCTTTTATGAGATGCATTTTTTGAATGGTAACATATTTTTTTCTTGTGCCTCAGAAGCATTCTCCCTTCGTTAGAAGCAACGTTTTTACAGTTATGGCATCATTTATTCTGTTGTGGTAGAAGCATTTGGTTTCGGAGACACTGATTGACAAATATTTTTTTCACAATGATAATTTATCAGATATCTGGACGAGACAGCCATGTTTCGTTTTGTTCAAAGCACAAGCATGGGTATCTGAAGAACCTCAGCAGCAGATAATAGATGCTGGCCATGGCAAATTGATGCAGCTGGCTTTCCTTTATCCTTGAACCCCTTCGACAAGCAAAGTACTTCATCATTACGGAAAAGGGTCCCTCCCCTCCCGCTTTGTATTACAGAGTAACCACCGATACATCCAACGATAGATGCTGGGGCCGCAGCACAAACAAGCCCAATGAAAAGCAGAGAAAAAAGTAAGAGAAACAAATGCAACAACGGCAGATCAACGAAACGAAGATGACCGGCGACTGCTGCACCCTCCGGAGAAGTACCAGCACGTTCCCGGCACTCCGAAGCGCCGCGTACCAAGCAAAACCTTCAAGAAGGAGCAATGAAAAAAATAGCGTGCTACATAAAATAGCATGGCCCCTGAAAATATGCTATTAGCGTGCTATTAGCGAGGCATTGTACATTAATTTACTTAGCGAGACAATTCTCTATAAGCTATAGCGTGCTACTAGTGGCGCTATAGCGCGCTATTTTTTTCAGTGAGAAGGAGGCGACGACGACGCCGCTGTTGCCCGGACTAGTCCTAGGGTTTCCCCCGGTACGCGGGGGGCAGTGGGGGGAGGGGTGTACCCGACGCCCTTCAGGAAGGTCCGGCGGCACCCACAGGCGTCGCCGTGTCGGGGCCGGACGAGCCGCCAGAGATTTCTCCCAACCCAAACCCCCACCACCACCCCAGACGAATCATAGTGCACCGCCCATCACGCCGCCCACCAACATGTGCCACCACGGTCACCGAATCAACTTCGCCGTCTCCCTGAGGTCACCGACACGAGGCCTGGAGGACGGGAGAAGAGATAGTGGCCTCGAGGGCATCCACAACATCGCCGACGTGAGGGGACAACCACCACCGCCACCGCGGTGCCGACCGGACGCACGGACAAGGGGCCTACCAGGCACCGAGGCCCGGCCGGACCCTCACGCTGCAGCTCGCCGGCCGACGAAACTACCACCGCCCGCAGACCACTGCCTCTTCGCCACCAACCAGGGAGCAGTGTCGCCGCGCACCGAGTCGTCGGCCCGCCCTAGCCCAGATGGAGCCCGAAAGGGCCCAGATCTAGGCCGCGCGGGCGCCGCCGGCCACCAGCACCGCCACACCGCCCCGCGGCCAACGACCGCGCCGCCGCACCAAGGACCACGAAGCTCGCCGGAATCCCGTCGCCGAGCCACACCGCAGCTGGCGGAGCTGCACGGCCGCCACCGGGAGGCCCCCGAACCCCCCCCCCCCCCCCCCCATGAGCGTGCTGGGAAGGGACGGCTCGCCGCCGCCAGCGCCGCGCGAGCAAGGCCCGGCGGACCCAGCCGGCGGCGGCGGGGAGGGAGATGGACGGGGAAGGGGGTCGGAGGAGAGCTAGCGGTAGGGGGCCTCCCGTCGCCCGCGGGGGAGGGGGGGGGGGCGCGAGCGGGCGGACGGGAACGCTGGGGAGGGGAAGGAGGAGGGGGAGAGGGAGGCGGCGGCGGCGGGGACCCTAGTCGCGGGAGCTCCGCCTCGTCGCTCGCGTTCGCTCCACTCCCCAGTACTTCATCATTGAGGGCAAGGTACGCATTCACACTGTATACCGTGTTCAACGAGGCGTAAGTTTCAACCCAGAAAAGGCAAAGTAATTTCGTATCTTCATTTGTGCAGCTGATAGAAGAGCAGGTCCAGCTCCTTCCTTTGGCTTTGGGCCATCTTGTAGCTTTTCCTGCGAGCAAAGCAAGAAGGCAGAGCCGCCTTCTGCTCTACTGCACTGGCAATCTGGCATCCTTCAAAGCGCCACGGAATATAAGCTCTGTCAATGTTATTTCATCATCTGAGGTCTGAGCTAGAGCTAACCTCAGATGCCTCTTTGGCCTTCCCTTCAACTGCATCCTCACTTTGTGATGTACGTACCATCTGAAAGAACAAGATAGGCCGTAAGATTTTATACTCCCTCCATTTCTAAATATAAGTCTTTTTAGAGATTTCAATACACTATATACGGATGTATATAGACATATTTTGCTCTGTATGTAGTTCCTTATAGCAATCTCTAAAAAGACTTATACTATAGAACACAAGAAGATGGAGATTGACGTGCCAGTGAATTCATGAAATTCGCAACAGAGACATTGAACATGCCTTCCCTAGAATCAATCAGCATACAACTAAATTCCAATTTACAATCAGTATGTACCCATATACAGTAGTACTTGGTATTCATCCAAAGAAAGTCTGGATGAGAGTGATCAGCCAATGTTTGTCTGACTGAGGTGACTTTTCAAGATATTCATCCAAAGAAAGTCTGGATAAGAGTGGGGAAAAGGAATAAAGACGCAGGGAAACGCTTACAAATCGGTGGAAAATGGTGTAAATCGGCGATGCGGGCCTAGAAGAGCTTCAGTAGCATCGATCTCGCCCCCAACTGAAGCAGCCGGCGTCTGTTTCCGCTCCGCCGCGCGTCCGGCTTCCGCGCGTCTGTATTCGCCGGCGTGGGGAACGACCGGGACGCGCAGGCTCATCCTCCTCCCACGGTGGCCGGCGGCGGGCGCCTGCTTCCCTGCTCGCCGGCCTCGGACCGATCCCACAACCGCGTGGGATGGCGCAACCTAAATCCATCCATCGCGAGGAAGGGGCAAAGAAGCGCTGCGTTTTGGTGGAAGGGCACGGCGGCGGAGGACACAGTTGCAGAGATCGGCCCTCTCAGATGCCGGCTCAGGTTATGCGCAGAGCGGCAATGGAAAGCGGAAAACGTAGCCTCTCTCTTCTCCAACGGTCTAAAGCGGAACACGGCGGCCGCCGGCGCCGAGCACCAGCCTCGCCTCGGTGGCGGGGACGGAGCTGGAGGTGTTCATTCAACCCCACCGCCATCCTCCCCTGCTTCGTCGTCGTCTACAAGGATTGACTCATGACTGACTAATCACCTCGGCGATCCTTCTTCCCGCTTATTATTTCCTAGCTACTCCTGTGCTTTGCCTTTTCAGTCTAGTGGTAGTCATGTTGCATGGTATCTTAATTAGTTTGTATGATGAGCAGCACCAGTGCCAATTCATCTTTGTATGATCAGTGGTATGACTAACCGATCAGAAAGATGATACTTGGGCATGCATCCATTACTCCAACATTCCAGGATGCTCCCAGGAAACTTCGGTCCTGCCAAAATCTTCAGTTCAATTGGAGTACATATATGTCATGTAAGCATATAACCAAAGCCACCACAACTAATTGCCCGCTTCTGAGGCCTACCGCGACGCCGTCTAAGGCCAGGGCGCGCGGCCCGGGCACCGGCCGCTGCACCGCCGACGGCAACGAGCTGCTCCACTTCCACTGCGCCGCTTCCTCCGCGACGCGGCCGGCTCCTCCTGCGCCGCGTGCGGCATCGTCCGGGACGGCTTCAAGTTCAGGGCGCCCGGGGTCCGCACCATGGCCACCAGCGGCCGCGCGCACGATGATGCCGTGGGTGGGGAGGAGGGGGAGGGTAGTGGTGAGCGGCGCAGGGCCATGCTCGTTTGCGGTCATCGCCGGCCGGGTGAAGCGCCGCTACGAGGGCACGGCGGGCAAGGAGGAGGAGGTGGGAGCGTCGCCGTCGGCGGAGGAGGAAGCGGAAGCAGAGGAGGAGTACGACTCGGTGGCGGGGATGGCGGGGGTGTACTCGAGCCTGGACGAGCTGGAGGTGTTCAACCCCACCGCCATTCTTCCCTGCTTCGTCGTCGTCTACAAGGCTTGACTCATGACCCATCAGTGATCACCTCGGTGATCCTTCTTCACGTTGATTAATTCCTAGCTGGATTGTAAGAGGAATTGGTTTGCGGTAAGCGTATGCATCGTTGCAGGGACGCGTGCGTGTTTATATAGAACAAGGAGTACATGCGCGGCGGGTTGTTGGAGTCTTGACCCATCCTCCAAGCTATACAAGAGATAGGATCAAATCTACCTAACAACCTGCCTTGGTTACAAGATTACAAGATACACACGCACATAACATCGTGACATATGTGTCACGTCTAACTAGCAAGCCTATCATTTAACATCCTCCCTCAATCTCAACATATGAAGGTTTAGATTGTTCTTGAAGGCTTGAAGTTGTCGAGCTTGCAAGGGTTTTGTAAAACCATCAGCAACTTGATCACCTGTTGGAATGAACCTACTTCCAAAAACTTCTGAGCAACTCTTTCTCGAACAAAGTGATAATCAATTTCTATATGCTTTGTTCTTGCATGAAACACAGGATTCGCAGAAAGATATGTTGCTCCAAGATTATCACACCACAACTGTGAGACATGTGATCTCCCAATACCTAATTCATTAAGTAAAGTTTCTATCCACATTACCTCAGCAGTTGCATTTGCCAGAGATTTATACTCTGCTTCTGTGCTTGACCGAGACACAGTTGCTTGTTTCTTTGCATTCCAGGATATGAGGTTTGAACCAAGAAAGATAGCAAAACCACCAGTGGACCTCCTATCATCAGGACATCCAGCCCAATCTGCATCTGAAAAGGCACTCACTGCTGTTGAAGAAGACTTACATAATTTCAGCCCTGTTTCAACACTTCCTTGTAGATACCTCAAAATCCTTTTTACAGTTGTCCAATGTACTGTGGTAGGAGCATGTAAGAACTGACAAACCTTGTTAACAGAGAAGGAAATATCTGGCCTTGTTAAGGTTAAATATTGAAGTGCACCAACTATGCTTCGATACTTTGTTCCTTCCTCTGGACTCAACAACACTCCTTCATGCAATGACAATTTTTCAGTTGTAGACATGGGTGTGTTGGAGGGTTTGCAGTCTTTCATACCTACCCGCTTGATTACATCTCTGGCATATTTTTCTTGAGTTAGTACTATACCATCATGCACCTTTTTAACTTCAATTCCTAGGAAATAATGAAGCTCTCCTAGATCCTTAAGAGCAAACTCATTTTTCAACTGTTTTAACAATGCTGAGGTGGCTTCTGTAGACGAACTAGCAACAATTATGTCATCAACATAGATTAACATGTATATTATCACCTTTCCTTTCTTAAAGAAGAACAGCGAAGTATCTCCCTTGGAAGCTCGAAACCCAAGTTGTTGTAGTTTAGTGCTTAGCCTCGAGTACCAAGCCCTAGGGGCTTGTTTGAGTCCATATAATGCCTTGTCCAGCTTGCACACATGATTAGGTTTAGAAGCATTTTCAAACCCAGGTGGTTGTCTCATATAGACTTCCTCTTCGAGAACGCCGTGTAAGAATGCATTCTGCACATCCAATTGGCGAAGATTCCATCCCCTGGAGATAGCAACAGACAAAACAAGTCCGATAGTAGCAGCTTTAACAACTGGACTAAAGGTGTCCTCATAATCAATACCGTATTGTTGTTTAAAGCCTTTAGCTACTAACCTAGCCTTGTATCTATCTATTGTGCCATCAGGTCTTTTCTTGATTTTATATACCCATTTACAATCTATAACATTCCTCCCTTGCTTATAAGGAACTAGGTGCCATGTTTGGTTTTTCATGAGTGCATCATACTCAACATTCATAGCATTTTTTCCAACTTGCATTGTTTAGTGCTTCGGTCAAATTCTGTGGTTCTCCAGTGGAGGCAAAATGTGCAAACTTGAATTTTTTTTCATACCTGACCGTTCCATCCTTGTATGTTGAGGGCTTTAAAATACCTTTTTGTGACCTTGTTGTTACACGTTGTGGCGCAGAGTCAACAGCCGCAGAAGATCCCAATCCGCTACCTCGTACCGGAGCAGATCGAGCCGACGTAGACGAATCCTCCTCGATTGCTGCGCGCCTGGGCTGGCTCAGATCCCTCGCCTGTGGGCCTGGGGAAAGCGACCCGCCACCAGCCGAGAGCACGCGGTCCGCCGACCGACCGCTATCATTGCCTCGGGCGACAGGCCCCCCGCCCCCACTCGATCTGCGACAGCTGTCACGTGAGGGAGAGGAGTCCACTGCGGCACCCGACCAGGGATCGGGCCCAGACGCCGTGTCGCTCGCTGAGTGGGACGGCGCGAAATCTGGAGGGGGCGGTGTCTGTGGCGTCACCAGATCCTCCTCGGGATCATTTTCCGCGCCAAATCCGTCGGGATCAGCGTCAGTAGGCAGATCCTCCTCGTGTCCTGCGCCTGGCTGTATATGAACCTGTTGCTGCTGCATAAAATCACAGTTTGGGGCTGCAATTTTTTTACCGCTGCCACCATTGTTAGTAAGGCTATCACACAAATGATCATCAGTACTATTTTCACTCCCCTGATCAGTTGGATTCAAGAGTTCTGGAGGCAACAAGAGGATTTCAGAACGTAGTCTGGCTTCGGCATTGGGATGAAGAGTGGAGAAGGGGAATATATTTTCGTCAAAGACTACATCCCTGAAAATATACACACGTCCTGTAGAGATATCAAGACATTTGAAACCCTTATGAAGATTGCTATATCCGAGAAAAGCACATTGCTTGGATCTAAATTGAAGCTTGTGTTTGTTATATGGCCGAAGATTAGGCCAACAAGCGCAACCAAAGATTCTAAGAGCTGAATAGTTGGGTTTTTCATGATACAATCTTTCAAGAGGGGTTTCGAAGTTGATAACTTTACTAGGTAGACGATTGATCAAGTATGTAGCAGCGATGAAAGCTTCATCCCAAAACTTTAGGGGCATGCAAGCTTGAGCAAGAAGAGATAGGCCAACCTCAACTATATGCCGGTGTTTACGTTCTGCCGAGCCATTCTGTTGATGAGCATAGGGGCAAGAAACATGATGAGATATGCCAATTTTTGTGAAGGAGTTGAGTTTTTCGTACTCACCACCCCAGTCTGTTTGGAGAGCAAGAATTTTGCGATTGAATTGCCTTTCAATAATGTTTTGAAAGTCATGAAATTTTTGAAAAACTTCAGACTTATGTTTAATGAGATAAATCCATGTGAACTTGCTAAAATCATCTATGAAACTTACATAGAATTTCTTCCTCCCTACTGTTTCAACAGCAGGTCCCCAAACATCAGAGAAAACAAGTTCTAAGGGAAACTTTGATTCACTTATTGACTTTGGATAGGGTAGCTGGTGACTTTTCCCTTTTTGGCAAGCATCACATACAAACTCATTATTGAACAAACTATCACATGGGAGGTTATTGTTGCTAACAATTTTTCTAACGATAACTGAAGAAGGATGACCTAAACGCCGGTGCCACCTATCTGAAGACAGTTTGATGACACTTAGCACTTGCTTCTTGGCGTTCCCCCCCACCTGTTTGACAGGATAGAGACCTCGTCTACCCCTGCCTCGAAGTAGAACCTTCCTCGTTCCCTGTTCCTTGACAAGAAAAAAATCAAGGATGAATTTCAACGAAGGTATTGTTGTTGGTGGCAAGCCGACTGGCTGAAATTAGGCTTTTATCAGCTTCTGGAACATGAAGGATTTTGTTTAAACGGAGATCTCGATCGGGAGTGTGAATAGCTGAATAACCAATGTGTTGGATAGCCATACCTGAACCGCTCGCAGTGTGGATCTGTTCGCCGCCGGTGTACCTATCCCGCACCGTCAGCTTCTCCAGATCACTAGTGATGTGGTCGGTTGCGCCGCTATCCAGGTACCAGTTGGAGTCTACCCCGTACTGTGGGGTCACCATGTTGGCGGACTTCTCTTCTTCTCCCTGGTACGACTCATCGTAACGCTTCCAGCACTTCCAGGCTGGGTGGCCTGTCTTGCCACAGATCTGGCACACCACTTTGGGGGCGGAGCAGAGTTGTTGTAGTTGCCCCTGCCACCTCCACCGCGGACGTTTTGCTTGGTGTAGGGACGGCCGCGGTCACCACCAGAGTTGCCGCCGCCTTGTCTGCCGCGGCCGCGGTCACCACCGCCGCGTCCACGCCCACGTGTCGCCGCGTTCGCCGAGGATTGCGATCCTCCGTGGCGAAGGTTCATCTGTGTCTCGAAGCTAACAAGCTGTGAGTACAGCTCTGGCACGGTGACTGGCTCCACACGGGAGCACATGGCCGAAACCACCGGGTCGAAGTCTTCGTCAAGCCTGGCAAGGATGTGTGAAACGACATCCTCCTCGTCCACCCTTTTACCTGCTGCGACAAGTTTGTCACAGAGGGTTCGGATCTTGCCGACGTAGTCGGTGATGGAGCTGTTTCCCTTCTGAAGATTTGCGAGGGCGATCCGCACGTTCACGGTCGCGGCACGGGTCTGTGAGGACAGCATCCCCTGGACCGTGTTCCACAGCTCGACCGAGGTGTGGCAGGTGGCGACCTGAATTGCCATCTCACGGGGCAGCGTTGTCAGAAGATATGAGAAAACTTGCTGATCTTGTGCATACCATGTCTGGAACTCCGGGTTGGAGATCTTCTTCTTGGTTTTCCCATCGGAGTCCGTGACCTCCAGCTGCATGGGCGGCACCGGAAGATCGACGTCGAGGTACTTCTGCATCTGAGCACCGCGGATGGCGGACAACACCGTCGCCCGCCATAGCGCCTGGTTGCCCTTGGTGAGTTTCTCCGAGACGACGTGAGTGAATGGAGAGGATGGGAAGGTACTTGAAGATGTTGCCATGGATGAGCTCGAGAGGGGCTCTGATTACCATGTAAGAGGAACTGGTTTGCGGTAAGCGTATGCATCGTTGCAGGGACGCGTGCGTGTTTATATAGAACAAGGAGTACATGCGCGGCAGGTTGTTGGAGTCTTGACTCATCCTCCAAACTATCCAAGAGATAGGATCAAATCTACCTAACAACCTGCCTTGGTTACAAGATTACAACATACACACGCACACATTACACGCACATAACATCGTGACATATGTGTCACGTCTAACTAGCAAGCCTATCATTTAACATGGATAGCTTCCTGGGCTCAGGGAATCTACTATAATCAGACCCTTGCATGTCAACTTAATTAGATTGTATGATCAGCTGCACTAGTACCAACTCCATCTATGTATGATCACTTGATCAGTGGCAATGATGACGATTGATCAGATGATACTTGAGCATGAATTACTCCAACATTTGCCAACATTCCAGGATGCTCCCGACAACAGACTTGAGTTTTGCCAACAATCTCCAGTTCAACTGGAGCATACATGCATACACAACAAAAGTCGCTACCCGGGTCGAAACAGTTTTCGACGCGCCGACAGGCAATTCATGGAGTATTTAACCAAAAACTACCACATTTCATGGAAACGTGTCAAAAAACTACCACTTTATGATTTTGTGCGAACTACCACTTTTTTCCTAATCCGTGGCAAAAAACTACCAAGTCGCGAAATCGCTCGCTTCACCCGCGCTAAGCACAAATCTGACCGCTTGGGCCCACGAACCTGGTGCCACCGTGGCCATCCTTCGCGCCGGAGTTCACGGAAGCTTCCCCGCTCTCCGGCCGCCGCCAGCACGCCATGCTCCCGCTCGCCGCCGCAAGGGCCTGCCTTTCCTCCCTGACGCCGCCCCGAGACCCCAAACCCGAGCGGCGCCTCTCTCCCCCTTCACCGTCGCCGCTCCACCGCCACGCTGCCCAGACCCGCCAGGAGCCCCCCCCTCCGCCCGCTTGGGGCGGCCGCGGGCGCAAGCTCCACGCACATCCTCGCGGCCCGTGAGGGACCGCGTGATCGACTTCGGCAAGCACAAGGGCCAGATGCTGGGCACGCTGCCACCGTCCTACCTGCGCTGGGTGGTCGCAGACCTCGACTACGGGGACACGCTGGTCTGCGCGCGCTTGGCGTGCGAGGTGCTCGACGACCCCGTCTACGTCGATCGCGTCGAGTGGGAGCACGCGCACCACTTCCTCCGCGGCGACTCCAAGTTCGACTACGTCTACGACGACGACGACGGCGACGAGCCCCTCCAGGAGATGGCCGAGCACTTTGGCTGGGATCTCTCCGACGAGGACGGCTGGGGCCGCCTCGACTTCTGCCTCCTCGGCACCTCCTACAACGGCCGCAACCCGAGGAAGGCCGACCGGCGCCAGAGCACCGGCAGCGACAGCAACAGACCCCCCCTCCCCCCGGCGGCGGCGCCCTGTTCGACACCGGGGCGGCCGACCCGGACGGGCCGAGGGGGAAGGGGGACGAGAGGAGGGAGCGGCTGCGGACGAGGAGGGAGGAGCAGGTGAGGACGGCGAAACTGGATGTGCTCGACGTGAACTCTGGCGCGAAGGATGGCCACGGTGGCACCTGGTTCGTGGGTCCAACCAGTCAGATTTGTGCTTAGCACGGGCAAAACGAGCGATTTTGCGACTTGGTAGTTTTTTGCCATGGATTAGGGAAAAAGTGGTAGTTTTTCGCACAAAATTGTAAAGTGGTAGTTTTTCGACACGTTTCCATGAAATGTGGTAGTTTTTGGTTAAATACTCGCAATTCATGAATAGCTTGAAACTTGTCGGATTTCTTTCCGCAACAACTTTGCTGTCTCCGCAGGCATGACAAGCGACCCAAGATTACTGACATGATGAACAGCAATGAATGGTGTCATTTATCTTCAGAAAGACAGGCATTTATCATGAATTTGGTGCCATTTATCTTGGTCACTATAGAACTGGAGGACCGTGCCTTAGCATAAAGGGGTTCTTCAGCTTAATTCATGACAGAGTATGCAGCCCATTTCATCCCCTGCATATCATCATCATACACAAGGTTAGGCATCAGTTTTGAGCTAATCTCATGTCAATGAACAACACAGGCCATCTGCAATGTTATTTTCTCTAGAGAACATCTACATCGCTAATTTACCAGGTATCTGGACTCGAGACAGCAATTGTTTTGGTTTGAAGCAGAACATGTTATATACACAAGGTTAGGGTATCAGGTTAGGAGGTTAGGTGTTAGGAGTAAGTAGGATGAGTAAAACTCATGCATACACTCTTTCTGATTCGCCAGCCTGTCCAAACCCAAAATGACGAATCTTTCAAGTGAAAACCCTGATGCTCACCCAAGATGGTTTCAAAAATGTTTTCACGATTCATGCAATGGGCCTCATAGAGAAGGTTCAGAACTTCGCCGTCTTTTTTCTCCGGAAAAGGAACACACTTGTCTAAGTCTCATTTCACTACGATGTGATGAATACCGACATTTAGCAGCACGCTCATTCTGCCACATAATGCAATCAGACCTAACCATTCTGCACTGACAAGAAAAGCAAAATATGCGGTCTATTTTTCTAAGAGAGAACCATATATACTTTCCTTGATGCTGCAATCCCTATCGGAACTTTGAAGAACTGTGGCCCTGAGGTCTTTTTCTGAAGGTTTTGAATCGCAGAATATCATACGAAATTAGCAATGCTGCGCATACTTTCACCCTGGAGGGAACACAAGTGTATTACCGAAGTTCAGATACCATGGCAACAATAAGTGGAGTCGTAAACTAGAACATTTACTATACTAGTCAAGGAATGATAAGAAAGTTCAAATGACATCTGAAATACAAACTTTACCTTTATATGAGCTGTTGACTTTGCATACAGAAGGTGATCTTTCAGGGCCTTCTTTCCCTCTGTGCATTTTCGACCAACAACAAATCTCTCATATGTCAGCATGCATTACTGCATTTGCCAACGGTTCTAGCGACGCTGCCAGGCTTCAGTTTTGCCATGACCAGAGCAACTAGCCCAACCAGTCGAACTAAAATTTTAAGCAAAATAGGAGAGGCCTCAGTTTGGTTTTAACCAACTGACTGGTAAAATTTTGAATATTCGGATTGGCTAGTACCTCTGTGATAAGCTAATAGGAAACCAGGGACAAATATGAAAAAATTCATTCATTCATTCATTTGGGAATAACAAATTTTCACATTTTTATCATTGCAGTAGCCTCAGATATACTCCCTCCGTTCCTAAATATATGTATTTTTAGAGAGTTTAATATAGACTACATATGGATGTATGTAGACATATTTTAGAGTATGTACACTAAATTTGCTCCTCCTTTGCGTATAAAATCACTAAACAATACTCCAATCTGTCCCACTGGCGGCTGGTGGGGATACCGCACCAATAAAGTATAGTGGAATCATTTGTCCTCCTCATGTCCTCCTCAAGTGCAACCATTCTGTCCATGTCCTCCTCCTCCTCCTCCTCCGGAACCAACTGGCGATGTCATCCTCCTCGAGATGGAATGGTCGCCAGAAGAACCTCCGCACGCCTGTCTTAAACCAATCTTCGTCACAGTAGCGGCGGTTGAACATGGCAGTGGACAGAAGCCAGACGATGGTAATGAATTCCCCGCCGCTGTTGAGCTGCCTGGCATGGGAATCCCTATTGCAGTGGTGGGCCGCATAGCACAGCATCTCCACCCACACCCCAAGTAGCACCTGCCGCACCTCTGCCTCGCCCTGCGCCTCCGCCTCTAGCAGCCAAACAGCAAGCGCCGCTCCACGGAATAAGGAAGGTGGAGGTATGGAACCAACCCTTCTTCTCCTCCTCCTTAGGATGGAATGGTTGCCTCGAGAACTCCCGCACGCCCCTCTTAAACCAGGTGTCGTTGCAGTACCGGAGATTGAACATGGCAGTGGACAGAAGCCAGACGACGGTAATGAACTCGCCGCCACTGTTGAGCTGCCTGGCGTGGGAATCCCTACTGCAGTGGTGGGCCGCATAGCACAGCATCTCCACCCACACCCCAAGTAGCACCTGCCGCACCTCTGCCTCGCCCTGCGCCTCCGCCTCTAGCAGCCAAACAGCAAGCGCCGCTCCACGGAATAAGGAAGGTGGAGGTATGGAACCAACCCTTCTTCTCCTCCTCCTTAGGATGGAATGGTTGCCTCGAGAACTCCCGCACGCCCCTCTTAAACCAGGTGTCGTTGCAGTACCGGAGATTGAACATGGCAGTGGACAGAAGCCAGACGACGGTAATGAACTCGCCGCCACTGTTGAGCTGCCTGGCGTGGGAATCCCTACTGCAGTGGTGGGCCGCATAGCACAGCATCTCCACCCACACCCCAAGTAGCACCTGCCGCACCTCTGCCTCGCCCCGCACCTCCGCCTCTAGCAGCCAAACAGCAAGTTTAGTTCCACGGACTAAGGAAGGTGGTGGAGGTGAAGGTCCGAAATGCAGCTCCTTGTTTCTTGTCTCTAGCTCCTCCAGTTTTTCCATTATTTTGTTCCACTCCTCTGGGTCCAGGTCCAGATTCTCCTCCCTTCTTCCATCAACTTCAGACCTTCTGTCCGGCTCCTCTAGCTTCTCCCTTCTACCACCCACCTGTAACATTAAATCGTCAAGCTCCTGCCCTCTTTTGTCCAACTCCTTCCTCATTATCTTCAGCTCCAGACTCTTGTCCAAATCCCACCTTCTGCCCAGATCATCCTCCTCCCTGTCCAGACCCTTCCTTATTACGATCAGATCCTCCATTATTATGTCCAGCCTCCTCCTTACTCTATGCAGCTTTTCCCCGTCCGTTCTTGTGTCCAGATTCCACATTATTTTTCTTTTGCCCAGCCCCAACTTTTTGCAGATGCGTTCCCTATCAGAAAAATCAAGCCCCACATATGCTACTTCAGTACTGGCATACAATCCGGGGCAAACAGGGCTAGGCAGCATGTAAGGATGTTCAACAAGGAGAAATATCATGTAATTTGACACTGCTGTGATTGCCTCAACATAACCCTGCTCTTCCACACAAGAAGACCATCCGAAGAATATTTTGGTCGCAAAGTACCAGGAAAGGATTTTATCATCAAAATCGATGCCCGCGTGTGAGGTGGGATCCTTGAAGAATCCGCTCCATGTATTCAGTGCGCACTGACCACTATAACTCCTCATGATATCCTCTCTGCCTTCACATTTCCCCACCATTCTTCGTACCTCCTGCAACACCAACTTCTTAGTACCATCTGAAATGATAGGTAGGGAGTGGTGCAGCTTCTTCCACAAATCTTTGCATCCCAAGCTCTGCACCCAGCCTCCACTGCGATGGGACGAGTTCAGCAACATGGGGTGTCCAATGGAACCTGACCATCTTCTATTTCTTTCCGCAGCCCTGACATGCCGCCGAACAGCTATGACTATGCTGTGAAGCCGATGCCATCTTCTAGCATGCAACAATGCACATGTCCATGTTGATCCCATTGCCTTCAACAATGTTGCCATCTCTAGGAGGACAGCCCCAGCTATCAAGATGTATGTGACAATGGCATCAACTCTGTTGAAGTCATTTTTGCGAACGCTTGCTTGAAATAAGAAGAAAGTGGTGATGCTGGCAACTGCTGAAATGGCACGGATGAGGCATCCATACCATGTGAAGACCACCGCTGCCTTGGTATATAGGAAATCATACATCAAGGAGAGCTGCATCTCAACCAACTCAAACATTTGGCCCTTGTTATCGAATAGCTTTATGGCTTTACTCTGGGATGCAGATGGCCAGAACTTATAGTCCACAAACTGAGCCATGCAAATGGGAAGCAGGTCATGAGCTCCCTGCAGAACCTCTTCAGGCTCCAAGTTCTCCCCCCGGCCCCACTGCACAGATATGTTCCATTCGCCAACCAGTGCATGCCGATCTCTTTTAGCCTCACTCAACTTCTCGCCGTCAAGGAACTTACTCATGTTCTCCAGGCTGGACAACTTGAGCGCCCATACTCTCTCCCCATACTTGAGAATACCGCTGACAAATATCAATGCTGAGGCTGTGACCAAGGTCCAGCTGCCAGCAACATACTTGTAGAGGACATAAGCCACTCCCACTGTCTGCACGACAAAAGAGAGCAGGTGGCGCGGCCAGAGCTTGCTGTCTTCCATGGAGTAGGCGGTGATGTTGTCCTGGCCACCGAGATGCACTAGCAAGAATGGCGCCCAGAAAGCCATGAGCTGTTGGTGCCCGTGAGACTTGCCATAGAAAGACATGTGGCCGAGGATGTATATCGCTATGGAGTCAGCCAGTAGGTATGCTAGCCAGAGGAGGGTCCTTGGGACGATGGAGATGTTCCGCCGCCGCATCCTGGCGAACATGAGCAGGAACACTTGCAGCATGAAGCTAACAAGCACTAGGATTTGGACCTCCCAATCGTTCCATAGGCGCACCACTCCAGCCATCAGTGGCCACTGAATGCACATGAGGATCGCCATATTACAAACAAATTAGTTGAAATACATACATATATTTACTTCAAAAGAAGTACACACGCAACCACAGAGATAATATTACAACCAACATGACAGTCAAATTAAACTAGTAAATTGACCCTATGCTAATGGAATTTACATGCATATACGATTTGCTACCATGAAAGTCGTTAGGCAATCTATTTAGAACTAGTGGAAAAAATATGGTTCCAAAACTTCCAGTTAATTAATGACTAGTGTACATACTTCCTGGTTTATAACTTTTAAGAATTCTACAAGATCTAGAGGCTCAAGAATAAATTATACTATTGCTTAAATCCTCTCCTACCGTTTCAGGGTCAAAAAATTATACTGCTAAATAGAAGTGTTACATTTATTTATCGCATGCATTACACTTGATAGTAATTCAAAGATGGAGCCCCTTTTTCCATATATCCTACTCCATGCTTAAGATGAGTATATACACAAACCATTTATTTCAATCATTTTTCATGTAGTTCTCCTCTGGGTATCTTACAATAATCTTACAATAACTACTAAGGATATGAAGTGATAAAACCAGCATGAGACATACATTTATGCGGTATATAAGGAGTGGAGGTGTATGCATTTCTAGGAATAATGCTGAGTGTAGTTACGCCCTGCGTTGTATCTCATATCATAGGTAGCATAGTGTGCAGTCGAGGGTATGCGCATAATCCATAAGTATAAAAAACCACCTAGGTGGTATTATGTACTATCTCAAATTTCGTATGTGTAGTTGTTTAGATATACTCCTTTCTAAGTGGTGCAAGCATGAGGACATAACCAGAACATGCTAAAAACTATGGGCCCGCTTACAACTTTATGTAGCCCACAATGGAGCATCCTTTAATTAGTAGAGTCTAGAGAGTATGCTCAAAAGTTATGAAGGAGTTTATGAAATTCATTTCCAAATATATACTGTATTTCTTAAATGTCGTAATAATGCTATGGTAATCTAGAGTTCTAGACCAACCTAGTGAGACATGTTGGAATTCCGCCCACCGATTGATCACCTCAAAGTAGACAAAGAACACACACACGCAAAACTGATAGCCAAGGCCCTTGTCATGCCCGTTGTTTTCCTTTATTTCTATTTTCTCAACTCACGATTTTTCCACTCTGCGGCGTTACAAATCCATGGCCGGCGTACCTGTGTATATATACACAGCGGGCCAAGACGCAACACATATTATGACTCGGACCTACACCTCCACGTCCTAGATATCCTAGCCGGAAACTTATAGCCTAATCAAACACAAACTCCTAGTACAGACCATAGACTCAACCTGACCTAAACTAGCTCGGCCTGCCAAACAAATGGTCTAGAAAATTTCTTATTGACATTTCAAATCTTTATTAAAGGTATGTGCAAATGAGGAACACATTGAAGAGCGTCATATCACCTACAGTACTACTCCCTCCATCCCGTTTTTCTTGTCGCGGAGGGAGAACTATGGTAGTGCAAATCGGGTATACAAATGGCGACAGCGGAAACGGAACAGAGGGAGTACATATTTCTTAGGAACAATAGAACTAATCATGTGTGTCATTTGTGCTCGACCGATGTGCTAGGCTAGTAATTCTCGTACAATGCTTCAAACAAACATTTTGTATTGACAAGAGCTCCACTTGTAACTGATTTTCTCAAGACAAAATTTCATGATGACATGAGGCATTTCCCTTATGTTCTAGGAGTACAATTCTATATTATTTGCAGATGCAGAAAATACCCTGCTACCATAGTTCTACCAGTTTGCCGTTTTGTAGAGCACCTAATTTGGAGGTAATGCAGTGGGATCTTAAATAAACATGTAAGAGAGATTCACCTCAATGGCAGAAGACACGACGGAGGTTTATTTCAGAAGAGCAGGAGGACTCCCGATCCTAACTAATTAGCTCGCTAAGTATCCATCAGACAAAGATGCAGCACCAGTTGATTTGGGTATTGTGGTTGATGAGCAAACTGATTACTTGAGCCCCGGGACCATTATATCAGAGACTGCTGAAGAATCATCCTTCTTGCCGAGCCCATTAGCCTCTTGTAAGCTTTTCCTCTTTGCTTTGCCGGTGATTAGTTGATTAATCGCTAGATTACCTGCCAAGCAAAGTACTAAAGCTCAGCGAGAAGATAAACTAGTAGTCGTTTGCTTCTGCATGCCGCTGCAGAACCAGATCCTTGGGAAGACAAGAACCCGTCCGTCCTGCTCGAAGCAAGGCATAATTTTTAGTTTGGAACAAGGAAGGTATATCATTAATTCCCCTATAATAACAAAAAAAAAGCAGGGTATAATTAGCAGATGGCATCACAATCAAGTTAGCGGCACCCAGCTTATACCTTGCGGACCCGTCTCCTCCGGCCGCCGGTGGAGATGTGGACGCCGTGAGCTCCATCGGCTGACAACGCTGGATCCAGAGCTTGGTCCCCTCCGATTCGCCGGTAAAGGAGGATCCGGCCGTGCGCCATTTGGGGCCCGGCGCGATAACGGGGGGAGGCGGGCGAGCGGGGGCGGTGGAGACCACATGGGGGACGGCGCACGGCGTTGGCAGAAGGGGCGACGGAGGCGTTCACTGCGGTGAGCTGGTGGAGGGGAAAGGCGGAAGCGGTGCTCTGTTTGGGCAAGACAGGGGATCGTCGGACTAGCCAGAGCCAATGGCCGCTGAGTGGCATCTGTAGGATCTGCATACATTTTGTCGTTTAGAACTCATATCCTGTATATTTTTATTCCTCCTCCCGAGTCGCCCCCGTGCGGCGGCTGGGAGGACCCCAGATCCCGTCGTCCCGACTCCCCCTCTCCTCCTCCTCCCTCGCCACCGCCTGAGGGCGCGGCCAGGCAAAGCCTTGCCGTCGCCGGCGGCGGCGAGGACTCGGTGCCCTCCTGCTTGTGAGGGGCTGGCGTGGACCGGCGCCTCCGGGCCGGAGCGTGGCGTGCGGCCGGACGTCACGGCGGGGGTGGCAGCGCTCCAGCGATCCCATACCTCCATGGCAGGTGACTTCAATATCTGGGGCGTCGCGGTCGCCACGGACGGCGGCGGCGTGACCTGATTGGTAGCGGCGTGACCAGATCGGCGGCGGCGCGGCCGGATCTGGCCCCAGGCGTGGACTTGGTCTCTGGGTCTCGGTCGGCACGATGGCGAGTGTGACACGTCAGCAACTGGACAGATCTGTGGGATTACATCCTTGTCTGGTCCTTGACAGCGCGGCCAACTCCGGGGAAAACTCTAGATCTCCTTGGGATCGAGCGATGGCGGTGCTTTTGCGTCGTAGTCCCTCTTCAGGGTATTGTTTTGGAGTTTGCTATGGTTAAAGGGACCAGCGAGGCCGGCGGCGCACGCCCGGTGGCGCAACTACCGATGAAAATCGCGCCGACTACGGTCATGGCGAACGATGGCGGCGTCTTTGATGTCGTTTCCTTGTCGAGGCATCGTCGTTGCAGTTTGTGTCATCAGGCTCGGGATGCTCCGGGGGAAACCCTACATCTGGGTCTCCCGGATCGGACGATGATGGCATTCTTAGTATCGCTTTCCCTCATGGGGGTCTCCCGGATCGGACGATGATGGCATTCTTAGTATCGTTTTGGAGCAAGTGATGGCTGGAGGTGACAAGAGGAGGAGCGGTGTTACATCTATCGCAAGGTCGACGGCGAATCACGGCGGCATGGCGCCGCGGAGTTTCGGCGATGGGCACGTGTGAATGGATACGCGCAGGATGGTGGCGTTGTCTGACGCCATGGTGGCGTCGACGGCATGCCTAGCAAGATTCTTGCGTCAGTAGCTGCTCTACAGATGGGTCTGTGGTTGATGGTGGCGGCGGCCTCTGAGAGTGCGCCAGACTGTGTGTGACCCAGTTCCGGCATTGCGGCTTGGTTGGGGCATCCGGCTTTAGATGTTAGGATTTGGTGAGATGTCTGTTTGGTATATATTATGCTTGGAGATTTGGCACCCCTTCATCAAAGGAATAGGAGTAGCGACAGGTGTGTTGCCGAGATGGTGGCTTCAGGCATACCGATGTATTACTTTGTATGGTCTTTGTGAATAGTCAATAAAATGGCTGCATGCATCATCCAGATGCAGAGGCCGGCGGTATATCCTCCTTTTTCCAAAAAAATATTTTGGAACTTACAGAAATTTCTTTCACATATAACGAGATATTCCGCTTCATGTAAAAATATTTACCATGACATTAAATTTTATGAAATTATTCACCGAAATCTAGAATATGAATCAATGCCATCAAATTCATCATGGCATATATTTTTTTGTACGATGCATATTTTGTGATGTAGATATACATAATTTTATTTATAAATTTGGTCGAAGTTTGTGAAGTTGAATGCATACTGCCAGTTACTGCCAAGGCAATCTTCGGTTTTGTTTTGCCAAACATATTAAGCCGAAGTCATATCACTATGATTTTTTTAGAAAAAGTTTACTACTCCTACATATCACAGTGATTGCCTGCGCTTTGAGCGGCAATGGTTGTTGCAGCCAGGTTCTTTGGAGACGGTTCGCCACATTTTGGGAGTCGGGCAGAGGGCGTCTGCCACATCGTACGGTCCACTTTCTGATGTAATGGATGTTTGGCAGCATTGCATTAAGCGGCTTCACCATCGCCTTAGGGATGGGAAGCAAACGTTTCCATCGAGGTTGTCAAAATCGTGATTTTGTCATATAATTCTATGATTTTATGATCCAAACTAACCTTTATGAATCTGCGAGTTTAATTCATGAAATCTACATTTCTACAATCCTGATAGCTAAGATTTTTTTATCTACGACACTACCATCGAAGCTCCAATCCAATCCTGAATAATGATTCTGACAACCTTGATTAGCAGTGACCTGAAAGTGGGAAAGCAAAAGCTTTCAACAGAGATGGGGACACTAAAACACTTATATTAAAAATTGATTTCAGTCATTTCAAAAAACGAATTCCCCTCATTTAAGAAAACTCGAGTCACTCATCTACAAAAAAGCTGATTTTACTGCATTCAGAAAACTGATCTCACTCATTAAAATTTTTTGTGTTCACTCATCTAAAAAACCTGATTTCACTTCAATAAAAATAATAATAATCCAGTCATTTAAAAAACCAAGTTCATTCATATAAAAAAACTGATTTCACTTCATTCAAAATTAATAATTCCAGTCATTTATAAGAAAATGATTTCACTCAGTTCAATTAATTGAAAAATGATTGAAATACTGAAATTTAGACTAATTAGAAATGTATCCAAGATTCATCTTGTTCTAAAGACCTCGTTGCCAGGAATTCAAATATATAAGACATTTCAAAAACAACATTTCAGTTTCAAAGATATGAATGTTCTAAAATATCAATAGTAAATTAAAGTGTATGGACTTGGCGTGGGGATAGATCACATGCACGCCTACTATTCTCTCTTTGCGTGGGGACAAAAAGTAGTATTGTGAGGCTGACGCCAAGATAAGCTAAATTGACATATGGAAGGAAAAAACACGGACACATCTCGAAGCATATTTTTGGGCCAGTCAATTTTGTGGCCGTACGATTCTGCTTTAAGATGTGTGTTGTTTTCCTTTTTCTGTGTCATTTTGGTGACGAGTTGGGCTGCATGGAACTGATTGACCCCTATTTTGGGTCAGTCGAATTGCTACTTAGGCTTGTGTATGCTCCTCTGGGTTGCGTATTTCTGCTTCCTTTTTTCTTTCTTGATTATTGTTTGTTTTTGTGGGTTTTTGCCTAAGTGTAATTATACACATAAAAATACTATATAATATGTGCCAAAATATCGTGATTATATGATTATTTCGCATATTATAGTAAAGTGCAATTTCGGTGCAACATTGTGATAAATTTTTTGTTATAAAATTTATTTGTTCTCAAAGGAAATACCAACGGTGCTAATTTTCATTCTTTTTTTAAAAAAATATCATTATTTTGATATTGTTTTAGTCTTAACTTCATTTTCATTCTACTTTAAGGTTAATACCAATGCCACTATTCGTTTGTTCTTAGATTTTGTTTTTGCAAAAGATCCACTTTTTTATGCTTATTCTTGCGTATTTTTAAAAAGCACAATTTAAATGTATATTTTCATGCAAAATTTGTCAGTGTTTATTTTAGATTGTTTTTCCCTCTTTTTTGTTCTTAAATGGTAATACCAATGCCACTAATTCATTCTTCCTAGGAAATTTCATTCTTTCTTTTGGGGGTATTTTGCTTCATTTTTTATTTATGTTCTCTCTTTCTATCGTTTTCCTTTTTCCTTTTATTCTTTCCTTTGTTTTTGTTTTTTGCGGGTTTTGGCTAAGTGTAATTATATACTCAAAATTACTCTATAATATGAGCAATTCTGTGATTATATGATTATTTTTGCATATTACCATAAAGTGCGATTTCAGTGTAAAGTTGTGCGTAAGTTTTTTTTTCTTTCTTCTTAAAGGAAATATATTATTTTAGTTACTATGTGTAAATTACAGTAGAATGCGAATATGCACTATTATATGTTTATTCTTTGCATAATTCAAAAGGTGCAATTTTAGTGCAAATCGTGTGCAAGTTTTGCTCGTTCATTTCCTTTCTTCTTAAATGGTTTTCATTCTTTCTTAGAAAACTTCATTATTTTGATTTCGTTTTTTTTCTGAATGGGTAATACCAATGCCACGAATTCATTCTTTCAAAGAAAAATCCATATGTTTTTTAGTTCTTATTTTATTCTTTATTTAGTTTTAGTTTTCATTTCTTTTCTTTTTTAAGGGTAATATCGATGTCACTAATCCATTAATTTTGAGAAAATACTTTTTTTTGTGGAAATATCACTATAGTATATGCTCAATTTTGCATAGTAAGTATACATTTTCCAAATATATGTATGTGTAAACTTTGTGCAAATTTTGTTATTTTTTCATTTTCTTTCTTCTTAAAGGGTAGAATCAATGCTACTAATTCATTCATTCTTACCAGGCTTCATTATTTTCATATTGTTTTAATTTTTATTTCATTTTCTTTCTTCTTGAAGGGTAATACTGGTGCCACTAATTTCATTCTTTTTTAGAGAACTTCATTATTTTGATCTTATATGCTTATTCTTGCATATTATAAAAAGCACAATTTATGTGTAAATTATATGCAAACTTTTTATTATTTATTTTATTTTATATTTAATTATGCTTTGCACAAGTGATGTCTTTGATCATCGTTAAAGGGTAATATTAAATACGTAAAATTAAGAAAACGGAAGTCAATTTTGTTTGTTTTTCTTTTTTTGATTTGTGGCGTCTATTCTTTAAAAAATGTGAAATAATGCATGTCAGCGTAACAAAAAAAAGCTGAAAGCTGTGTTTCTTACTTCAAACACAACCAGCACTAGCTTGCATGCATGAGTTTAGTAGTGGCCTCGCTTGAGTGGCAGCTGGCATTTTAATTCCGGACTGTGCAACTAGACTACTTAGCCGACTGTAAAGAAAAAGTGACTGACCCAAATTAGAAATTCAGTCAGCTGGTCCGTAGCCGGTCCTGCGAGGAAGAACAGCCCTTGTGTATATGTGCTGGGTGTGCACTCATGCGCGCCCTCATCTCATGTACCCAACGCGCATACACACACGTACATACTTTGAATCTATGCGATTGCTTGATCCAATGCATCGCTTGATGAGTTGCAGTCATGTTCCTTTTCCAGGAAAAACACTGGTGTCCATTGGACAAACGTTGTGTTCAAAGTTGAAACACATCCAAAAACTGACAAATTCATGGAAACCACAATGGAAACATAGGAAATACCTTATATGAAACAAAAACAAAAAGAATCTCAGGCATACATACAAATTCAACTAACTTGATAGCAAATGAAAGGGACGATATTTTTATCTTCTTCGAAAAGGGGGTATCCCCATCGATCCTTTGCATCAATTGTTTCGTTGCACATAACCATATATACTTGCTGCAAATAAATGATTTACCATTCATAGTCTCTGCACAAATCAAGTGCACAAATGGATACAGATTTGTCATCCAGGAAGATAATATTACGCCAGACGCAACGAACGAGCACTAGCGGAATCCATTACACATACTGTCAAAGATCTTGTTGACAGTTGGAAGGGTGTAAAGGGAAGATAGATTATAACCCGAGGCCGAGGGGGCTGGATAAGCATGGTAGGGAGACGGAGCCGGAGTCCAGTGAACATTGACGGGTGCGTGCTGAGGCGGTGGGGGGTAGCCAACACAGGCGCTGCTGGAGGCGCCTCCTCCTCCTTGTGCCTGATAGTAGGAGCCGTGGTCATAAGTTTGAGCTGGGAGTGGGGCGAAGGTAGATGCTGCTATGTGACTTGTGCGAACTTGTCTGATGAAATTGAGGTCCGTGATGCAGTCGTTGATCTTTCTATTAACCCCATCTAATTCGCCGGCCTTCCGGCTACGGGAGAATACAGTTACAGTCTGGCAGGACTGGATGAGCGTCAACGCTTCGTCGAGGGTCTCCTTGAGCCTCCTCATCACAATCTCCGTCTCCTGGTCGTTCGCCGCCGGGTATGTGTAGTTGGGCAGTACGTTGGCCAGAGTGCACACGCGTTGGGCGAGCTCCCAGCACTTCTTCTTGTTCTGCTGTGCCGTATCCGCGGCCTTTGCGATCAGTTGCACCATCGTTAGGATCAGGCCCACGTCCATCTCGAGGCGATCAAGCTAGCACAATTTTAGGTTAGCAAGACCCCGAGGAAGAGGTATAAAACCACGAGAAAGGTGTAACAGCTCCCGGATGCCTCTGCACCCTCATAAACAGTAAATTCGTGAAAAACAAAAAAAAATCTAAAACTTTCAGAGATCAAAGATTTGATGTCCTTGCAAAGTTTAAGCAACAAATAACCTTCGTGGAGCCCTCACAAACAAAAACAAAATAACAGCTCAAAATTGTATATAAACTTTGAACAGTTATTTTGTTTTTCAGGTGAGGACTCCTCGAATGTTATTTTTAACTAAGACTATCAAGATCATCAAAAAATTGATCATGTTTGATGTCTCAAAGTTTTAGATTTTAAAAAAATTTGTTTTGAATTGAATGTTCATAAAGGGTGTATGCCATAGGGGCATCCAGGTGCTGAAAATCTGTCTCATAGAACCACCAATGGAAAGGACGATAAGGAGAGAGACACATACCTCGCTTTGCTCCGCGACGGTCGGTGTGGGCGGTCGCCTACCTCGCCGCCGAGGGGTAGTAATCAGCACTCTGAACACATAAAAATATATATACTCAAACTCAGTAAGACTTTGACGCGAGAGATGAGAAGGGATGAAGAGGGCTAGATCGAGGAGGAACACTGGCCTGCTGGTGACTACTGCTTTGCTTGAATCCCCCTACAGTTCATAGGGTGCAAGTTGGGCATCATGTCACGTCAAGGGGCGTACGCGTACGCGTACGCGTAATTGCCGTGTGTCTACGACAGAGCAAGTCAGTCGTCTCTCTGCCTGTTTCTAAAATCAACGTTATTCTGAAAAATTGATCACTCCTTGTCATTGTCTATGTAGTTATCCGTCCGACTACTTAGTGGCCAGTGATCCGAAAAAAAGCAAGCCAACTCCCTAGAGCAGCCCATAAATCACGTACGAGAACCCAAACCTTACCAATTCATGCGCTCCTTTCACCCCAATCCAGACGGACACTTATATATCCTACTGGGAACAAGAGTTACATCAGGTGTTGCCTTGCCACAACAGTGACCTAATGTTAGGTCTCGAGTAATTCACTAATTCACTAAGGCACAATAGTAACCTTAGTTTTGAACTAAGGTTACTTCAAAACCCCGACACTTATTATGGATCCGAGGGAGTAATATTTTTTTTGTATATAACATTGGTCAAACCTAGATGTCATTGACATCTGATTAAATTTATGCCACCTCCGTACGGAATTACTTGTCATATAAATATATTTATGTTGACCTAAAATATACTCCCTCCGTCTCATAATGTAAGACGTTTTTTGACACTAGTGTAGTGTCAAAAAACGTCTTACATTAGTGAGACGTTAGGAGTATTTAGCTACATGCATTGCTCCAACAAGTAATTCTTAACTGAGGGAGTATGACTTATTCATTGGAACAGAGAGAGTAATTGAATAAATAGTAGTACGGTTCCTGGAATATAAGTACCTGATAACCTCTCATCTGTTTTTATTAGCCGTAGCTGACTACCATTTGTGTGAAGGAGCTAATCAAGCAATAGTGCACAAATTAATAATATGTTGCATTTAAATTTATTAATTTATATATTAATAAATAAATAAAAATTAATGTGCTAAGTAGTCAGACAATGCGAGCATCGGGGATGCCCCTACCTACAGGGTAATGTAGCTTGGCTCGGTATACAAGAACATCGATTGTCAAATCTTAAACCTCTTCACAGTAGTTGAGCTTCATTCAGATCAATGTTGTTAGACTGACCACGACCATAAGGCCTGGCATTATTGTTACGGGGCTGATTGTTTCCACGGGAAGTAGAAGGCAGAGCCAGCTGATTCTGATTCTGAGGGCAGTTCCTAGAACGGTGACCTGGAAGGCCACACTTGAAGCACAGACCATCATTGGGATTGGAAGCAGGAGCTCGGGGTGGTGCAGTCCGAAGAGGCTGCCTCGGCGGTGAAGGAGAGAGACAAGGTGCAGTATAGGACTGTCTTGCTGCAGGTGCAGTTGGACGATACATGTTGTGGGGAATCCATATCCGACGCTTCTGCGCTGACGGGTCCGAAGATGAGCCAGCGTCACGGCTGCGCCCGAGGGATCCCTGGTGTTCCTGAAGACCAGTCTCAACCTGAATAGCCTTGTTCACCAAGGTGGCGAAGTCGGCAAAGTCATGAACGAGCAGTGCTAGCTTGATATCAGGGTGAAGCCCATCATAGAACTTTTCTTGCCTACGAGCATCAGTTGCAACGTCTTCTTCAGCATAACGTGACAAGTCCAGAAATTCCTGCTGATAAGCATCTACAGTCTTGTTGCCTTGGGTGAGGTTGCAGAACTCTCGCTTCTTCCTATCCATGATTCCTTGAGGAATGAAGCGGGCACGGAAAGCGGCTTGGAAATCCGGCCAAGTGATGACCGTTCCAATAGGTAGGGTACATCTGTGGTTGTCCCACCATTGAGTAGCGGGACCCTTCAGAAAGAATGATGCAAAGGTGACATAGCTAGCAAGGGCCACACTAGCAGACTCCATTTCATACGTGATGTCATGGAACCAGTCATCAGCATCAAGGGCCTGAGTTGAGTTGCAGTAAATAGTTGGGTTGAGGCGCACGAAGCCCTGCAGAGTTACTGGGGTTGGCTGTTGATTCATGTTCGGATGAGGAAACTGATCCATCATTCCTTCCATGAACTGGCGGTTCAGCTCAAATTGTTGCATCATTCCGGCAAAGAATTCGGGCGGTGGTGGATCATTGGCACCACGGCCACGACCAGCGGGTCTAACCATCCTGCTAACATGTAACAGAGGTAATTCAGCATCGAGCATTTGTAAAGGCAAAGGATCATTGATGATGAAACATGCATAATGGAAGAGGTACGATGGATACCACATAGTAGTCAACACGAGGTGTGTGTACTATTCAAAAATAGTATTCTAAGATAACTATGGCTTATCCAACTTTGGGGTGGTTAATGTGGTCACGGGATCCTAATGTTATAGTTAGTAAATTCGTTTAACCCGAATGGAAGAGAGATCAGAGTTCCAGAATATAGACGAGGAGTAAAAGATCCTAATACGACCCAATGACGACGTGGGCCCGTAAGACACATAGCCATGTTAGTAAAAGTGATACGGTCCCTATCATGATACCATGAACTACACGGTAATTACAAGCAGACGTAGTCTCCCTTTTATTTGCGTTGCTCACTTCACTTGAAATATGCATACGGGTGTATTCTTTTTGTCATCGGATGGCGTATTTCCAGTGTGATCTAACTTTTTAATTCATCTGTGACGGTGAGACTGAAATGGCCTCCTCTGGAAATAAAAGAGAGGTGGGGCTTTTTTTTGCGGGTGAGAGAGAGGTGAGGCTGACATGGCGTAATGCAAACTTGCAATTAGAAAAGGTTCCCAGGTCTGTTCTGTATATTTAACAATGGACTGTTTGGATGTTCAATCTTTGTCCCTTCAGCACATATCCAATGGACCACATCTTTCAGGACCACAGTATCATGCCAGTTGCAGTATCACTGGATATGCACTCATATGTGGAAAATATCCTGTGATACGGTCCCTATCATGATACCATGAACTACACGGTAACTACAAGCAGACGTAATCTACGGGCGTTTTCCCCTGCCCTAGCCGCCGCCACGACCAGGCGACTAGGGAGGCGGATCTTCTTCCACCGATCTCCACCGGCCAGGACGTTGGTCCCCTCTCCCTCCGGCTGCTGCTCCGGCAGCAGGAGGGAGGGGGGACCCCGTTCCTCCGCTCTGTAGTTAGGATTTGGATTTGTAGGTCGTGGTGCGTCGTTGGGGTGGTGGGAACGACGCTCGGGCGATATATCTGCGTCAACATCACTCCCACACTGGCGGTGCTCATCATGGTAGCGTCTCGGAGTTGATGGCATTGTGTGTTTGCCGATCCTTCAGATCGGCGGTGTTAGGGTTCATGGATGGTGTAGGCGAGGCGGCGGCGGCGACTCCATCAGGTGTGTCTCTCCTTCTGCTCTGTCCCCGTTGCTGCGGCGTTGTCTCCGACGTCATGGTGGAGCAGGGAGGTTTTGTCGTCCAGGAGTACGCGCAAACGGTTGTCTACGCAAGTGACAGCTGGAAGATGGTGCATCTTGTGCTGAGTCTGCGGTTGAAGGCTGACAGTTCTGGTTTCCTCCTCCGGTGTCATAGTCATGTGGGGGTGTCAGTTTTAGAGTTCGATGGCGTGTCCAGGGACATTGTTGCCCTAGTCTGATTCTTTCAACGGCAATGGTTTTGCTTCAAGCAAGCTACTTTGGAGGTCCGTAAAGTTGCTGATCAGCGATGGAGCCGCGTCGAGCTCGGGTGAAGAGGTGATCTGTCTCCTTTTCCTTAGTGAAGAGGGACAGACGCTGGTATTTTGCATAGGATTATCCTATCTTTGCAGTCCTGTAATGTCGATGTTTACGTGGCTTGTAACTGAATCTTTATTTTATTAATGAAACACATATTATCATGCAAAAGAAAAGCAGACGTAATCTCCCTTTTGTTTGCGTTGCTCACTTCACTTGAAATATGCATACGGGTGTATTCTTTTTGTCATCGGATGGCGTATTTCCAGTGTGATCTAAATTTTTAATTCATCTGTGACGGTGAGACTGAAATGGCCTCCTCTGGAAATAAAAGAGAGGTGGGGCTTTTTTTTGCGGGTGAGAGAGAGGTGAGGCTGACATGGCGTAATGCAAACTTGCAATTAGAAAAGGTTCCCAAGTCTGTTCTGTATATTTAACAATGGACTGTTTGGATGTTCAATCTTTGTCCCTTCAGCACATATCCAATGGACCACATCTTTCAGGACCACAGTATCATGCCAGTTGCAGTATCACTGGATATGCACTCATATGTGGAAAATATCCTGTGATACGGTCCCTATCATGATACCATGAACTACACGGTAACTACAAGCAGACGTAATCTACGGGCGTTTTCCCCTGCCCTAGCCGCCGCCACGACCAGGCGACTAGGGAGGCGGATCTTCTTCCACCGATCTCCACCGGCCAGGACGTTGGTCCCCTCTCCCTCCGGCTGCTGCTCCGGCAGCAGGAGGGAGGGGGGACCCCGTTCCTCCGCTCCGTAGTTAGGATTTGGATTTGTAAGTCGTGGTGCGTCGTTGGGGTGGTGGGAACGACGCTCGGGCGATATATCTGCGTCAACATCACTCCCACACTGGCGGTGCTCATCATCGTAGCGTCTCGGAGTTGATGGCATTGTGTGTTTGCCGATCCTTCAGATCGGCGGTGTTAGGGTTCATGGATGGTGTAGGCGAGGCGGCGGCGGCGACTCCATCAGGTGTGTCTCTCCTTCTGCTCTGTCCCCGTTGCTGCGGCGTTGTCTCCGACGTCATGGTGGAGCAGGGAGGTTTTGTCGTCCAGGAGTACGCGCAAACGGTTGTCTACGCAAGTGACAGCTGGAAGATGGTGCATCTTGTGCTGAGTCTGCGGTTGAAGGCTGACAGTTCTGGTTTCCTCCTCCGGTGTCATAGTCATGTGGGGGTGTCAGTTTTAGAGTTCGATGGCGTGTCCAGGGACATTGTTGCCCTAGTCTGATTCTTTCAACGGCAATGGTTTTGCTTCAAGCAAGCTACTTTGGAGGTCCGTAAAGTTCCTGATCAGCGATGGAGCCGCGTCGAGCTCGGGTGAAGAGGTGATCTGTCTCCTTTTCCTTAGTGAAGAGGGACAGACGCTGGTATTTTGCATAGGATTATCCTATCTTTGCAGTCCTGTAATGTCGATGTTTACGTGGCTTGTAACTGAATCTTTATTTTATTAATGAAACACATATTATCATGCAAAAGAAAAGCAGACGTAATCTCCCTTTTGTTTGCGTTGCTCACTTCACTTGAAATATGCATACGGGTGTATTCTTTTTGTCATCAGATGGCGTATTTCCAGTGTGATCTAACTTTTTAATTCATCTGTGACGGTGAGACTGAAATGGCCTCCTCTGGAAATAAAAGAGAGGTGGGGCTTTTTTTTGCGGGTGAGAGAGAGGTGAGGCTGACATGGCGTAATGCAAACTTGCAATTAGAAAAGGTTCCCAGGTCTGTTCTGTATATTTAACAATGGACTGTTTGGATGTTCAATCTTTGTCCCTTCAGTACATATCCAATGGACCACATCTTTCAGGACCACAGTATCATGCCAGTTGCAGTATCACTGGATATGCACTCATATGTGGAAAATATCCTGTGATACGGTCCCTATCATGATACCATGAACTACACGGTAACTACAAGCAGACGTAATCTACGGGCGTTTTCCCCTGCCCTAGCCGCCGCCACGACCAGGCGACTAGGGAGGCGGATCTTCTTCCACCGATCTCCACCGGCCAGGACGTTGGTCCCCTCTCCCTCCGGCTGCTGCTCCGGCAGCAGGAGGGAGGGGGGACCCCGTTCCTCCGCTCTGTAGTTAGGATTTGGATTTGTAGGTCGTGGTGCGTCGTTGGGGTGGTGGGAACGACGCTCGGGCGATATATCTGCGTCAACATCACTCCCACACTGGCGGTGCTCATCATAGTAGCGTCTCGGAGTTGATGGCATTGTGTGTTTGCCGATCCTTCAGATCGGCGGTGTTAGGGTTCATGGATGGTGTAGGCGAGGCGGCGGCGGCGACTCCATCAGGTGTGTCTCTCCTTCTGCTCTGTCCCCGTTGCTGCGGCGTTGTCTCCGACGTCATGGTGGAGCAGGGAGGTTTTGTCGTCCAGGAGTACGCGCAAACGGTTGTCTACGCAAGTGACAGCTGGAAGATGGTGCATCTTGTGCTGAGTCTGCGGTTGAAGGCTGACAGTTCTGGTTTCCTCCTCCGGTGTCATAGTCATGTGGGGGTGTCAGTTTTAGAGTTCGATGGCGTGTCCAGGGACATTGTTGCCCTAGTCTGATTCTTTCAACGGCAATGGTTTTGCTTCAAGCAAGCTACTTTGGAGGTCCGTAAAGTTGCTGATCAGCGATGGAGCCGCGTCGAGCTCGGGTGAAGAGGTGATCTGTCTCCTTTTCCTTAGTGAAGAGGGACAGACGCTGGTATTTTGCATAGGATTATCCTATCTTTGCAGTCCTGTAATGTCGATGTTTACATGGCTTGTAACTGAATCTTTATTTTATTAATGAAACACATATTATCATGCAAAAGAAAAGCAGACGTAATCTCCCTTTTGTTTGCGTTGCTCACTTCACTTGAAATATGCATACGGGTGTATTCTTTTTGTCATCGGATGGCGTCTTTCCAGTGTGATCGAACTTTTTAATTCATCTGTGACGGTGAGACTGAAATGGCCTCCTCTGAAAATAAAAGAGAGGTGAGGCTTTTTTTTTGCGGGTGAGAGAGAGGTGAGGCTGACATGGCGTAATGCAAACTTGCAATTAGAAAAGGTTCCCAGGTCTGTTCTGTATATTTAACAATGGACTGTTTGGATGTTCAATCTTGTCCCTTCAGCACATATCCAATGGACCACATCTTTCAGGACCACCGTATCATGCCAGTTGCAGTATCACTGGATATGCACTCTGGTGACTACTGCTTTGCTTGAATCCCCGTACAGTTCGTTCATAGGGAGTGAGTATCACATATATATAGGGCCGGGTCCTCTGGAGTGCAAGTTGGGCATCATGTCACTTCAAGGGGCGTACGCGTACGGGTACGCGTAATTGCCGTGTCTATGACAGAAGTCAGTCGTCTCTCCTTATCTACGACATTGCCGTGTCCTACTGGGAACAAGGCTTACATCAGGCGTTGCCTTGCCACAACAGTGACCTAATGTTAGGTCTCGAGTAATTCACTAAGAGCAAATCCAATGCGCGGATCCAAACGGACGGCAATTTTGTCCCTTTTTTTCCGTTTGGGTCGGCCCAATGGACATCAACGTCCGCTTCCGCATTTGGGTCAGCGCGTGCGCTCAATGCTGGGCCGATCCATTTTGACGGCGCAAAAAAAATATACAAGCATTTGGAAAATAAAAACAACATTAATTAAACATTAAAGCCGGTCACGAAGGCCAGCGAGAGTCCACACGTCCACATTAGCATTAACTAGCAAAAGAGCCCGTGCGTTGCAACGGGAGGAAAAAGTAACAGACACTCTTAACCCAATAACCATAATATGCTCATGCCCTTTATTTTAGCGAGGCATCATTTTTGTGTTGCCGCTTATCCTCCTTCTCACCTTCAGTGGCCTCAGTGTTCACGCAAACCAAAGTGTGTTTGAATGTTGTTTTTCCCCTGCCAGTTTGTTCAGAGGTGCTCATGTGTGGTTATCGGTGTTTTCTTTCGTCTCTTTATGATTTTAGTGGTTGTTTATTTGCAATCCAGATCGTCGCGGTATGAAAGAAAAACGGACGTGCCCTATAGGTTACAAGTTTGCTTTTAAAATATTTAATAGGTAAAAATAACATCGTATTCAAATTCTACATATTTTTCTATTCAAATTTCATATATAACATGTTAAAATCAGAGTTACGGTTTAATAGATATGGATAATTAAGAAAAATATTTGTTTGACTTAAATATCTTCCAAAATAATATTTTAAAAATATTTAACAAACAAAATAACGTCATATTCAGATTCTACACATTTTTCTAATCTTTTTTCATATATAACATGTTAAAATCGGAGTTACGGTTTAAAAGATATGGATAATTTAGAAAAAACATGTGTTTGACTTATATATAATTGGCGGGTGAATTATCTAATACGTCAGGGGGGGTTTCGTAAAAATGTAAAATAACGATTCGGTTTGACTTAAGTGTGTACTGCGGGTTAATTCAAAGAAAACGCAGGGGGTTTTCTACAAAAGTGTGTGACGGACCGCCGAAACCCAATTTGCTTTTAGGTAGAGATGAACATAAAAGGAAGGTAAACTAGGAGGCGGCGCGCTGCCCTAGGCGTCGTCGTCCTTGGTATCCGTGAGGTCGATGAGCATCGGCCGGGGGGGGGGGGAGGGGAACGCTTTGTTCCAGGTGGCGGCAATGTCGGCCGCATGTTGTGCCGCCTCCTCCTCTATCTCGCGTTGGTTGGCCTCGGCGTCACGCTCGAGCATTTCGAGGTATTCGCCGTGGCGGCGCTCCTCGTCCAGCGTCGCTGGCGCCACTGCTCGAGGTACGCCGCCTCCTGCGCCGGTGTCGCCCTCATCCAGATCGGCGGAAGATGATCCACTCGCGCACTCGCGCGGTCCATGAGTAGCACTCGAGGGGCTCCGGCTCTGCCTTGACTGGGGAAGGTGGGGCCACCGGCGGCAGGACGCAGTCGCCCGTCGCGGAGAGGGCCATAGCCTCCGCCATGACCGCCTTGTACACCGCCTCCTCTTCCTCCTGCTCCGCCACCCTGTGCCGCTCGTCCTCCTCGCTCTCATGGAAGACAGCGGCAATGGACGCCTGGTCCTCCTCGCGAAAGACGAGCCGAGGCGGCGGCACGCTATGGTCGACTTCATGGACACCGCGTAGCCTCGCCTTCCCATGCTCGAAGGCGAACCAATGAGCCCAGTTGGGCGAGTCAACGGCGTACAAGGCGTGGCACTGGGATCGTCTCTGGATCCAGGTGCCAGTCGTGCGGCAGGGTAGCGTCGGGGTATGGGAGAGGCACGCGGCGCTGCCAATGCCACTCCACCTGGTGCATTGGTACATTGACGCGCTACCTCGGCCGGCGAGCTGGCGCCGGCGGAGGCGGGAGGAACTCAGAGGGAAAAGGAATGGCGGGGCCTTGCCCTTAGACTTGCTGCTGGCGCCGGAGAAGAACCCCATCTGGCTTCACTGGGGTGGCTAGGGTTTGCCGCCGACGGGGGAGCATAGTGTGGTGAGATGGAGACGGGGGCTGGCTGGAAGCGCATGAGGACGACCCCGCCGCGCGGTCGGCTTAGAAAAGGACGACCGCCATCGCTGACGCGTGGGCCCGAGGTCATAAATTAAGCTGACCAGGATGACCGCGGGCAGTTGGACGGCCGCCAGGTCGGGACGCGGCGGACACCAAGAAGGCGCGCGTGGCGTCCGTTTCGCGTCTGCGCCGATGCATTTCGGGCTCAAATTTGGGCCGCAAATGCGTCGGGGGGACGTGAAGCAGACTCGATTTGGGTTTGGGTCGACACGTTGGGCCTCCTCTGTCTGCACCGACCCAAACGAACGCAGGCGGATGAAATGGGTTGCCCCATTGGGGTTCCTCTAAGGCGCAATAGAAACCTGATGAACAACCAGCCTCCTCTCGGCACCGTAGTCTCCACCGCCTCCTCCTCAGCCTCCTCATCCTTCTCCTCACTCGCCTCCTCCCCATCCTCTGTGTCCTCCTCTTCTAGCCGTCGTGTATCCTCCTACTGAGGCGGGTGAACTACTCCACCAGAGGGTCCAGGAGAAGAAAGAGGTGCTCTAATTCGGGTTCCTCTATGTAAGAATTCTCCGTGAACTTGCATCGGCGCGCGGCGTTGTGGCTGTCCCGTCGGCGCTCCTCCCGGTCGGCGTACTCATGCACCATCATGGCGCTCCAGGATAACGACGAGGAGCCTCCACTCAAGAGATAGTGCAGAATGCGCCCTCGCGCCTTGGGCGGGGGTGGCGGTGAGTGGCGCTCCTCGTTGACGAGGTGCCAAGGTGGCGGCGAGCGGTGCTCCTCCTTCATGATGCGCCGGGGCGGCGGCGAGAGACACACCTTGACGACCAGTCGTGGCGGCGGCGAGAGCTGCTCCTCCTTAACGCGTCGTGGCGGCACGAGAGCCGCTCTTCCTTGACGCGGTGTACGATTTAGACACCGCGGCTGCGCGGAGACGGAGAGCATGGAGGGGATGCCGGCTCCAGCTTCACGAGGAGGAGCACTGCCGGTGGTGGAGCCTGGCCGTTGGTGTGGACGTCAGAGCGACAGAGCATCAACTCCATCTCCTCCTCGAACTCCACGTCCGTGCTGGGTTAGACCTGGCCCGGCACCGACAGCGCAGACTACGGCGGCAGCGGCTGCTGGTCCTTCTCGTCGAGCCGAGTCGCTGCCACCCGATGAGGACGACGGCCCCAAAGTTCGAGTGCGGCGTCTCCACGAGCAGCCAGACCCCGCCTCGAAATCGTCTGTCGGCGCCGACGCCCAGGACTTGCCCATCGCCGGGGATGTGGAGGGAGATGGGCCAGAAGGAGGAGAAGGATGCGACGTGGACGACGCTGGAGCGCGGCTTACATAGCCGCGCCAGGCCATGCAAAGGGGCCGGTCAGCCACTTCAATGTGGCGCAGCTGCCGAAGTTGGTTCCACGAGAACCTGCGTACGCATTGAAGCGGAGGCTGCTGAGAGGTCGCGTCGTCGGTCAGGGCCACTCTCCGTCCCTTCGGTCACATTGCAGCAGCAATGCCGGCCTCCGCGTGCTCTAGGCCGGCATGAATGCGGCGTGGTACGCGGCACGTGCGTCGGAAGTAAACTGCGGGAGGGGTGGGTAATGGGGTTTTGGTGGGCCAGGGCGGTCAAAAGCGGGCTTGGGACCGGTCCGGATTCCAGTAAACCTCCCCCACTTTTGTCTTTGTTATGCGGGAGAAATCGCGTTCGGACGCTCCGCGGACTGATACAGGTCGGCGTTGAATGACTTCCTCGGTCCTGACAGTGTGGTCCAAACGGTTGTGGGAGGTTTGAGGGTTGGCATTTGAGATGCCCTTAGAACGACTCATCCTGCATATTTTGGAAGTTAACAAAAAATTTCTTTCACAGGTAACGAGATATTCTGCTTCATATAAAAACATTTACCATGATATTATATTTTATAAAATTGTTTATCAAAATGTAGAAGAATCAATGTCATCAAATTCATCATAGCATATACATTTGTATGGTACTCCCTCCGTACCAAAATTCTTGTCTTAGATTTGTTTAAATACGGATGCATCTAATTACGTTTTAGTGTTAGATACATCCGTATCTAGACAAATCTAAGACAAGAATTTTGGGACGGATGGAGTACATATTTGAGGATATAGATATACATAATTTTACCTATAAAATTGGTCGAAGTTTGTGAAGTTGAATGCATACTGCCAGATACTGCCAAGGCAATCTTCAGTTTTGTTTTGCCAAAGAAATTAAGCCGAAGTCACATCACTATGATTTTTGTAAATTTATTACATATCACAGTGATTGCCTGCATGGACGCCCGATGCGGTGATTCTCCTTTGAGCGGCAATGGTTGTTGCAGCCAGGTTTTATGGAGAGTGTTCCCCACTTTAAGTTTACTAGATGATACCCCGCGCGTTGCTGCGGAAATTTTGTATCACCGTAGACGTACCAAAGGTTAATTCATAGTCGCAAACAGTGTAACAAATAAATAAAAAATGGATCAAAGTGATTACCCTATAAACAGGAACAATATGGTAAGGATTTGGTATGGCACAATTGCAAGTAAAAGCTGGCTGAAGAGTACTAAGTACATTTTCTTGATTACAAATCAAGGTGGACGATCTAGTGATAAACTAATTCTAAATTTAGGCAACCTAATTACTAATTTTAGGTAGAATCTGTAGTGTAGTTTGTAAGAAGATGCATGCGTTGTTGATAATGTAGCATGTTAGGTCGTCTAAAAGGAAATTCTCAAAGAAATAACAAATAACACAGCATCTTGTATATGTGAGTTGAATATGAAACAATCAGATGAGTTCATGACAGCAGGCCTCTATAAAAAGAGGAAGGAATGGGGGAAAGTAGGATAGATGAATGTGAACAAAAAAGGATTTTTCTGCTGTCAAAATATATATATAGAGGGTAAATACATATGGTAAGAAGTTAGATGTGCGAACTATTTGACAGTCTCAAGCTAGATAAATATCATAATCATTTCCAACTAATCCTTGCATCTTAAAAATCAAGAACCATTTTTGGAGCTGTAGAAAATAAGGAACAGTGACATAGTACATTCTATTGGCACGCCAAGAGCAGTAAATATACAGGGCATATTCTTTGCCATGCATCTATCTCATTTAATGATGTGATCAGAGAGATTACACCACTACAGTACTATGTGCTTCATAGAATTAGTGCAAATCATGGATTTTAGGATCAGAAGTCCATGGTCTCATGGACATGGTTTTTCCATGTACAATGTTTTTTTTTTTTGCCTCCATGTTGCACCCTGATACAAAACACTTCTACACATATGGGTGTTTCATCTATCTTTTGGAAATAGGTTCAGAATAAATCTGAGGAAATATTATCATTCAGATACTCCCGATCACTCCAGTGGTGCGTTGAGACAAAACTGAAAGCTGCAAGAATTTTTTTTTGTGTATCGGCCTATACAGCAAGAACTGAAATAACCCTGGCACAGTCAATTAAGAACAGCTGTTATGAATGATAACATGCTTCTATTCATCCACACCGGGGTACAGCCTTATATGAGATACATCAGAGGGGAGAGGGGAGATACACACGCACGCTTTAGAAAACGAACTCTGGTGCCTGATCCTATCTTTACATGAGCTGATGCTAGATACGTGGGGCATGATTGCATGCATGGCCGCTTGATCAGAACGGCCCGTGAGACCTGTTCATGTGAGAAACAGCATATTCTAACACAATAGAATCACTTGAGATCGCAAGAACAAAGTTTTGAATTTTTCTAGGGTCACCAATTGCATAATCTAAAAAGCATTCTATTACCTGCCAACCATACGGAGTACTACCCATGGAGGGATGCAGGTTGTGCGTTGGCTTCTGGGTGAATTCAAGAAAAACGGTGATGGGCTGGATTAGCTTGAATGGGTGATGATGACGTCACCGACAGCATGATCAACGCTTCAGCTTCTAGGCTTGAACGACCAGATCGAGACTTGATGTCAGCAAGACCGCTGCGTTGAGTACGACTCTTAGAGGATGTGAAGTTTGGTGTGGAGAAGGCGGGCAGCCGGAAGAGGAGTAGAGCTATGAACGGGCTGTTGATTTCCAAGTGCTTTATAGATCGAAGGGGGAGATAGGTCCAAGGATCTGGATAGTGGAGCAGTGCCTGTTCGGTTGCCCAGATCATAACTTGAATGGAGGAACGGTACCGTCATTTACTTCGCCAGCCCGATGGTCTCCTGCCTCGCATTTTCCTTTTGCGCATACACCGTGCCGAGAGGAGAGGAAGGGACAAAGCTGCATGCTTGAGGGTGGCCCGTTGCCTGCTTAGATCGGTAGCTAAATGGTCGTGTGCCTCGCCGGTTTCGTCTACATGCACCTTGTGCTGTGAGAGACGAAAGGTCAAATCTGCATGCAACTGGTGGCTTGCGGGAATTAGTACGGAAGCTATAGTAGCAGTAACTGCAAGGCTGATGAGGACAACAACGAATGATGTGGCTTCACCCTGTGGGAAAAAAATTCAGTAGTGGGAGGTACATTGCTGATGTGGCAGGAATGATGATGTGGATAACTTGCATGCTTAGAGAAATAAGATAGTGGGGATGACCTATTTAGGTATTATAGATTACTCCCTCCATTTCTAAATATAAGTCTTTGTAGAGATATCACTATGAACCACATACGGATGTATATAGATGCATTTTAAGTGTGGATTCATTCATTTTGCTTCGTATGTGATCCACTTAGTGAAACCTCTACAAAGACTTATATTTAGGAACGGAGGGAGTACATATCATCAGGCTCTATGATTTTAGTTCATAGAATCTACGTTTCTACCATCTTGATAATTAAGATTCTATGATTACGATCCTACCATCGAAGCTCTGATTTGATTTGAAATAACGATTCTGGCAACCTTGGTCGGCAGTGACCTAAAAGTGGGAAAGGAAAAAACCTTTAATAGAGGTGGGGATGGTAGATTACTTATATTAAAAATTAATTTCAATCATTTCAAAAACCGATTCCCCACATTTAAAAAAACCGAGTCACTCATAAAAAAAAACTAATTTTACTGCATTCAAGAAACCGATCTCACTCATTAAAAAAATTTGAGTTCACGCATCTAAAAGAACTGATTTCATTTCAGTCAAAAATAATAATTCACTCATTTAAAAAACCAAGTTCACTCATATATAAAAAACTGATTTCACTTCATTCGAAAATAATAATTTCACTCATTTAGAAAAAAATGATTCCACTCATTTCAATTAATTAAAAAATGATCGAAATACTGAAATTTAGACTAACTTGAAATGTATCCGAGATTCATCTTGTTCTGAAGGTCTCGTCACTAGGAATTCAAATAGATAAAACATTTCAAAAAACAGAATTTCAGTTTCAAATATATGAATGTTCTAAAATATCAATAGGGAAATTAAAGTGTATGGACTTTCCGTGGAGATAGATCACATGCAGGCATACTATTCTCTATTTGCATGGGGGGACAAAATTACTGTTCTGACCCTTAAGGCAAACTAAATCCCGATTTGACCTCGTTTCTAAAAAAATTCGTTTCTGACCTTTTTTTAGTGATATTTTTGTGGACATCACCAATAATTTAGTGTTGATATGATTTGGATATAATAAGATGTATTTGGATAAACACCAATTCTCACTGAAGTCTTAAATGCATTCATGTTATTTTTAGATGGAGAGACTTGTTAATGTTCATTACATTGACAAGGAGGCATTCTTGAGTAACAATGCCGACACGGGTGAGGAACCATTGGTTTTTGATACAAGCCCTAGCTATGAGGATGTTGTTGCAAAAGTGAGACATGTCTTGAAGTGGATGGACACCAATGTTGATGTTAAGTTAATAGGAAGGTATGATGTTGGAGTTGGAGCCAAATCTCGTTTGAAAAGTATGCCTATCACCTCGGATTTGCATTGGGATGTATACAAGGAAAAAGTATCCCAATCGGAAGACAAGTCACTTGAATTGTTTGCCACCAAGGTTGAATCTCCTCGGTTTACCTTTGATTTGAACCGGCATGCCTCTTCCCCAATGGATGACATGAGCGAGAGGACAATGGTGCCACTTGTTGAGCATAGGGTTGTGGTTGATGCCCCCAATGTTTATCCCCCACAACGTCCCCGTGTACCAACTATCAAAGCAAATGAGGTTGAGTTGTATGCCCCCAATGCTTCTAGCCAACCACCAACTAGCCAAGCAAATGAGGTTGAGTTGTATGCCCCCAATGCTTCTAGCCAACCACCAACTAGCCAAGCAAATGAAGTTGAGGTGATTGCTAGTGACGGAGTAATTCAAGAGGATGAAGATGCTTATGATGACGACGAAGAGCAAGAGGAAGGGTTTCATGGCAATGATGTTGGTGACTTGGATGTGTACATAGCGCAAAAGGACATGGATCATGACTTGCCTTTTAGGCGTCAATATGCGTATGACTCGGATGACGAGGGTCCAGTTGAATAGTTGGACGAGGATGGATTCACAAAGGAGGAGAACCAAATCCACTTTGAGCTGACGGGCTTACAAAAAAGAACTCACTTGTTTAAAGATCTCAGCCTTGCCCATAAAGCTGTTGCTGACGGTGGAATGAGAATGACGGCGATTGAGGCAACACCATGCCCGGATCTAGGAGAACCAAGGGTGGAGAATGAGGACGAGAATGCTTATTTGAAGAAAGGATTGAAGTTTCTGAGCTTGCCTATGCTGAAGTTTTGGTTGGCTGACTATGCCATTCGAAACCTTAGGCCAATTTATGTTGAGCACTCCGACATGAAGTTGCGTTACACCGTGGTGTGTGAGCAAAAGGAATGCACATGGAAGGTTCGTGCAAGAAAGCTTAAAGAAACCGAAGAATGGGTGTTAAAAAGTTGTGATACCACTCATAGATGCAAACCGCCATCGAAACGACTTAGAAAGACACACCGTCAACTCACATCTGAGTATCTTGGATACAAATGGATGAAAGACATAGCCTTTGATCCCACTGTGAAAGTGAGGTTTCTCATGCGTACTGCTGCAAACCATGTCATTGGCATCCTGAGGGCACGGGTTGGTGTTTCCTCTGACCATTTTTAGCCAAGAATGCCTCACTTTCGCGGTATCGGCCTTGCCTTCCTGAGGGCCCTCGGGCTGACCGCCAATTAAATCGGCAGTCCGTTCTCGCCAATTACCCACGCTGACACGACCGGAAACAGCTTGTCCGTTGATAGGAAGGCCGCTTATCATAGCCATGTCCTGTAGGGTCATCGTCATCTCCCCACATGGAAGGTGGAAGGAGTGAGTCTCCGGCCTCCAACGATCCACAAGTGCGGTCAGCGCCGCGTGGTTCACCGGCGGAGCGCGTCGCTTAAACTGCAACACGAATGGGAGAAGACCCAATCTCCGAATGTAAGGCTCATACCGCGGGTCGTAATCAAAGTCATCAGCGGAATGACCCCTCATGCGCATAGCAACTACAACCTGCAAATAAAGTGATGTTTTAATCAATACAAGAACACAAATGAGAAACAACGAAAATTGATAAGTCTTGCTTCTTACATGTCCGTTCTCAATGGCACGAGCACGATGCTCCTTATCCCACTCATCGATTAATCCATCATACCAAGGTCCCTCATTATCCGCCATCCTACAAAACAAATCACAAACATCTATTAATACATAAACAATATCAAACAATTTGCTTCTCCAAGTTTATGCCATATGAAAACACCTTTCTTATCAAAAATAACCACATCATTTCTTTCTTCTACATATGCACACATATCATCTAGAGAACCAAATTTCACCATCAAATAAATTTCATAATCATCATCCGCCATTCTATTGAACAAATCATGTCACACACAATAATGAAATTTCATCATCTCTTTTGCAAAAAAAAATTGCCATCTATATATTCAACTATATTTTCATACCACTTCACACATATAATATTTTATCTAAATATATTTGCTTGCCAAAGTTGTCTTCTCAGATTCAAACAAAGATTATGCCATCTATATATTCAACATATAGCTAATTTACTAGCATATGCATACATCATCTATAATTCAAAAAAAATAATTCACAAACTATGTCTATTGATGGACAACTACAAACATCTAGCAACTACACTACATACCAAATCATCTATCAACTACAAACTATTTCCTAAAACAAAGAAACCATCTACTAATCTAACATCACCTAATGTGAAATAATGCATCCAACAAAAGAGGGGAAAAGCAAAACAAATTGGAGGGAATGGGGGAGAATACCTCAAAGAAGCTTGGGGGCCTCAGATCCAAAACTTTGGGTGGAGGATGAAGTAGATCAGGGGGGATTGGTGTGAGGGAGAAGAGGGGCGAAGGAGATAACCTCCTCTGTTCGTGCGCCGCAGGGAGAAAGAGATGGGTGGGTGGGTGGGCTCGGCCCGCGGGGGTTATCCACTTACCGGGGCCAGACGCCAGCGTCTGGCCCCTTTGCCACGTCAGCAGGTCAACGGGCAGGCGGGCAGTGCGGGCCAGGGGCCAGACGCCAGGGACCATGGCGTCTGCTTCGTAACCCAGACGCCAGGGACCTTGGCGTCACCAAAAAAGGTCAGAAACGAATTTTTTTTTCGAAACGAGGTCAAATCGGGATTTAGTTTGCCTTAAGGGTTAGAACAGTAATTTTGTCCTGCATGGGGAAAAAGTAGTGTTGTGAGGCCGCCGACAAAACAAGCCGAATTGATATATGGGAGGGAAAAATACGCACGCATCTCGGAGCGTTTTAAGATGGATGCTTCACCGGTAGGTGCCGGTTTCGTTGGAACACCTTTGTGAGGAAGAAGAAGACCCCTTGGGTATATATGCTGCGTGTGCACTTGTGCGCGCCCTCATCTCATGCACCAAACGCGCATACACATGTGTACGTACAGAAAATCCATGCCATTGTTTGATCCAATGCATTGCTTGATGAGTTGCAGTCCTGTCCCTTTTGTAGGAAAAACACTGGTGTCCATTGGAAAAACCTTGTGTTCAAAGTTGAAACACATCCGAAAACTGACAAATTTACGGTAACTAGAACGGACACATACGAGATAGCTTATCTGAAACAAAAACAAAAAGAATCTCAGGCATACATACCAATTCAACTAACTTGATAGCAAAATGAGTCAATTACACCACTAGTGTCACAACTTGGTGTGAAAAGTCAGTTTAGTGCTTACACTTGCGGCATACATTGAACTGGTGGCGCAACTTGGCTTTGACGTGCATATACGGTGCAAATCACATTTCTATACGAACACAGTGTTGATTAGACGCGCCAACGTGGCACGGACCCGCTGTCAGGGACAGGGTGACGAGGAGCTTATCTTGCAAAAAAAACCTCAGAATTTTTTTCATTTTTCTCACAGATGGAGCTGTGCGGGGTCCATCTGTCAGCAACCCATAGCATTTTGCAAAAATTGTCGCCAATGGGATTCGATCCCGTGACCTGGAGGAGCAAATGCCGCACCAGTACATATATAAACTTTCTATCTTAAGAGGAAAGGAGCCACAGCATATCATTTTGCACTGTTATTTTAAAACACTTTATAAATACATGATTATTGAAACAATGCGCTATAAATAAAATAAATTTCAAAATAACAAAGAACACTTTTATATACCGCATAAATATTTTTATTTATATAGATAAGTTTTAAATAATACTTGAATATTTTTATAACATAATATTATTCTATATTATCATTATTTCTCACATAAGAATATAATTTACAAATTTTTTATAAATTCCTACAAAAAGTAACACGGCTGGGTGGTGTGGTGGCCACTCACACCTGATGCCCAGATATTGCTGCTTCGAATCCCAGCCAACTATATTTACACTATACGTGTAAAAGAAATTACACTATGCGGATATATGTTTTTAAAGCATGAAAACTTCTATATACTGCATGAATAGTTTGGTAAAACTGTGAGTATTTAAAATTTATGAAAATATATAGAAAACTAAAAACTTTCTTAAAGCATGAACACTTTTATATACTTACATGATTTTTTTCAACTGTGAACATTTTCAAACTGATAAAAGCATTTACTAAAATATAGTATAAAAGTAAACACTTTTTTAAGCATGAATACTTTTGTATATTACATTAATATTTATTTAAAACTGTGGAAAAAATTAAACGTATATAATCATTTATTGAGGATATGTTTTTGTTCAATGTGCAAATTATTAAATGAACAGTTCTTTAATTTTAATTTAATTATTTGGATAATTTTAAATTATTAAATGGTTAATTCATAATTTATTTTAATTTATTAATATGTATGTTATTTATAACGCATGATTATAATTTACAAATATCCTATAAATTAGTCAAAGAACAATGTAAAATGGGTTGTCGGGACTGTAGACCACATGATATTCAAAGAATATATAGGGGCATCATCCAGTTGTTACATGAATTTGTCCTCGCTCAGGCGGTTAGCCGCGCGCAGCTGTGAGCTACAGGACAGCGGTTTGAATCCTTGCAGGTGCCATTTTTTCAATTATTTTTGAGACGCTGACAAGTGGACCCTTGCGGCAGTGGCAAGAGCTTTTTCGTGAGGAAAAATTTCCGAGGTTTTTTTGTGCAAAATAGCAGGCCTTCCCACACGTCCTCTTTGCCTCGCTGATAGCGGGCCCATACCACATTCACATTGGCGTGCCTAATCAACAACCTCTTCGTATAGAAACGTAATTTGCATCGTATATGCATGCCAAAGCCAAGTTGTGGCACCAGTTCAATGTATGCCACAAGTTTTAGCACTAAACTGATTTTTCGCGCCAAGTTGTGGCACCAGTGGTGTAATTGACTCTAGCAAAATTAAAGGGACGGATTTTTTTCTTTCTAAAAGAGGATATCCCCATGGACACATCCGAAAACTGACAAATTTACGGTAACTAGAACGGACACATACGAGATAGCTTATCTGAAACAAAAACAAAAAGAATCTCAGGCATACATACCAATTCAACTAACTTGATAGCAAAATGAGTCAATTACACCACTAGTGTCACAACTTGGTGTGAAAAGTCAGTTTAGTGCTTACACTTGCGGCATACATTGAACTGGTGGCGCAACTTGGCTTTGACGTGCATATACGGTGCAAATCACATTTCTATACGAACACAGTGTTGATTAGACGCGCCAACGTGGCACGGACCCGCTGTCAGGGACAGGGTGACGAGGAGCTTATCTTGCAAAAAAAACCTCAATTTTTTTTCATTTTTCTCACAGATGGAGCTGTGCGGGGTCCATCTGTCAGCAACCCACAGCATTTTGCAAAAATTGTCGCCAATGGGATTCGATCCCGTGACCTGGAGGAGCAAATGTCGCACCAGTACATATATAAACTTTCTATCTTAAGAGGAAAGGAGCCACAGCATATCATTTTGCACTGTTATTTTAAAACACTTTATGAATACATGATTATTGAAACAATGCGCTATAAATAAAATAAATTTCAAAATAACAAAGAACACTTTTATATACCGCATAAATATTTTTATTTATATAGATAAGTTTTAAATAATACTTGAATATTTTTATAACATAATATTATTCTATATTATCATTATTTCTCACATAAGAATATAATTTACAAATATTTTATAAATTCCTACAAAAAGTAACACGGCTGGGTGGTGCGGTGGCCACTCACACCTGATGCCCAGATATTGCTGCTTCGAATCCCAGCCAACTATATTTACACTATACGTGTAAAAGAAATTACACTATGCGGATATATGTTTTTAAAGCATGAAAACTTCTATATACTGCATGAATAGTTTGGTAAAACTGTGAATATTTAAAATTTATGAAAATATATAGAAAACTAAAAACTTTCTTAAAGCATGAACACTTTTATATACTTACATGATTTTTTTCAACTGTGAACATTTTCAAACTTATAAAAGCATTTACTAAAATATAGTATAAAAGTAAACACTTTTTTAAGCATGAATACTTTTGTATATTACATTAATATTTATTTAAAACTGTGGAAAAAATTAAACGTATATAATCATTTATTGAGGATATGTTTTTGTTCAATGTGCAAATTATTAAATGAACAGTTCTTTAATTTTAATTTAGTTATTTGGATAATTTTAAATTATTAAATGGTTAATTCATAATTTATTTTAATTTATTAATATGTATGTTATTTATAACGCATGATTATAATTTACAAATATCCTATAAATTAGTCAAAGAACAATGTAAAATGGGTTGTCGGGACTGTAGACCACATGATATTCAAAGAATATATAGGGGCATCATCCAGTTGTTACATGAATTTGTCCTCGCTCAGGCGGTTAGCCGCGCGCAGTTGTGAGCTACAGGACAGCGGTTTGAATCCTTGCAGGTGCCATTTTTTCAATTATTTTTGAGACGCTGACAAGTGGACCCTTGTGGCAGTGGCAAGAGCTTTTTCGTGAGGAAAAATTTCTGAGGTTTTTTTGTGCAAAATAGCAGGCCTTCCCACACGTCCTCTTTGCCTCGCTGATAGCGGGCCCATACCACATTCACATTGGCGTGCCTAATCAACAACCTCTTCGTATAGAAACGTAATTTGCACCGTATATGCATGCCAAAGCCAAGTTGTGGCACCAGTTCAATGTATGCCACAAGTTTTAGCACTAAACTGATTTTTCGCGCCAAGTTGTGGCACCAGTGGTGTAATTGACTCTAGCAAAATTAAAGGGATGGATTTTTTTCTTTCTAAAAGAGGATATCCCCATGGATGTTTTGCATCAATCAATTCGTTGCACATAACCATATATACTTGCTATGAATAAATGATTTATCATTCATGGTCCCCGCACAAATTAAGTGCACAAATGTAAAAGCCCCTTTTATATATATATATATAGTTTGTAGATTCTATGAGCTATATATATATATATAGCTCATAGAATCTACATTTCTACAATGATGATAGTTAATATTCTATGATTTGCGATCCTACCAACGAAGCTTTGATCCGATTCGAAATGACTATTCTGGCAACCTTGGTTGGCACACTAGTAAAAAACACCTATTAGTCCCGGTTCGTAAGGTCCTTTAGTCCCGGTTCAGGAACCGGGACTAATGGGTCGTTACTAATACCTCCACCCATTAGTCCCGGTTCAAACACGAACCGGGACAGATGTGCCTCCACGTGGCCGGTGCGCCGAGCCCAGTCAGAGGGGGCCTTTGGTCCCGGTTGGTGGCACCAACCGGGACCAAAAGTCCATGTTTTTTTAGTGGCTACTTTAGGGGTTTTGGGGGTTATTTTTAGGTTGTTATTAGCTAGCTAATAGAGAGAAGTGTCCTCTCTTATATCTTCGTCCTTGGTTTACCAACGCTGCTGCTATATATGTTCATTTCACCCGCTGATATAATAACTCATGCATGCTCGCATCATACATCATCATATATAATAACAAGTCCTACTAATCATGCATCATCATACAACTTCTACTCATTATTAATAATAAGTCATACGATCATCATCCTCATAGTCATCGAACCCAACCCTACATAATTGTTCTTAGCACATGATCATTAGTATCAGGTAGGACCTAAACACCCTTAAGGTAAAATAGCATAAAACAATATAGACCCTGACTCTCCATTATGAAGAATGGCGATCATCCTGTCTCCAATTGCCCTTCGCTGCTTTTTGCTTCCAAGAAGCTCCTTACGACTGTCCATACATTTTTTTTCCATTCTTTGATTGTCATGTCTCCACTTCTTTTAGAAACCCGGTATGGACAGTTGAGATTCGTAGGAAGACCTGGTTGTATGTTCAAAACATGAAGGGTACCGTGCGTATACATCCGATGAGGCACACAATCATTCGGGATTATCTGTTGAAAAACATAGTAATAACTTCGTAGTTAGCAATGATGTACTAGTTTTAGAAGTGTGCAAAAAGATGCACGGATGTCGTAATAGTAAAAAAACTTACCAGGTTATCTCCATGGTAGTTACCGTAGTTCAACACGTGCACTAGTGGCACGTATTGACCATAATGTTGAGGAGTTCGATTGTAGATATTGTAATTCTCAAGATCGGTACAAAATGCGACCAAATGATTTTTCTCCTGATAAGTTAATTCGGAGCCTTCGATGTAGTAGGTTCTGTCTACCATCTTCCGCACATTCTTTGAAGAATGAAAATAAGTTATCAATGGAAATAAGTTGTCAACTGTTTTGAAATAAACAATATAAATTACTTAATAACTATGTTAAGCTCACATAGGGGAAGAATTGGAGGTGTATCCACAAGGACCCAAATCGAAGGTCTCTCTTGCTCGATTGTAGGATCACCAAGATCCATGGTGACAAGCATACCCTCATCAAAACCATACATCTTGCAAAGTGCTTACCAATTTTTGCAACCAAAATGGGTTACACTCTAAGCATTGTACAGCTTTACTTAAAAATCCACACCATGATGGGTACTTAGGATAATTTTTTTGGTTTCCATACTTTCATGGTCTTCAAAAACCATCCTCTCCAAGACATAGCGTCTTGCAAAGCATAGGATAAGCTAGTCGAATTGGAAAAGATGAAAAATACACGTTAAAATAGTTGAAGTCGTGCTTAATTACGAAAAAAAATATTGTCATCGTTGCGTACCGTATGAACATCGAAGGTCTCCTCGAGCTTAATGCTGAAGCGACGATCTTCGTCCAGCTCAATGAACCTGTCGCACATACCTCGGTCGTCGTGGCACCAATCGCACTCCCCCGGGCGGTTTTCATCGTCCGAGTATGACATTTCTGGCCTATGTTCATAATTCAAATATTAAACTAGATCATTATTATTAATCACGGATTAACTATCGGTGATGTACGTAGCTCCTCCTTTCATTCCCGAGTGCATTATTACACCAAATTTTCTAGCACACGGGAATGAAGGAGAACTTATCCAATATGAGCATTCAATAAGCAAAACCAAATCATAAAATAAGCAAAACCAAATCATAAAATAAAATAGTATTCAAATTAGCATGCATTCAATAATTATAAGCAAAAGTACATCATCTCTTGGTGTCCGTACATCGTCGAATATTATCACTAATATAGCATCACTAATACAACTAGAACCGTAGCGCCCGACGGGTATCGTCACGGGCGGTGGACACCCAAAGATAAGGAACCATCACAGGATCATAGCTCCAGTGAGATCCCTGAAGAACCTACCAGGTATTGTCGAACCTGCCCTCCAATGCAACCATGTAGCGACGGACGTGCTCGTCCTCCTCGCTGACACGGTGACGTGCCACCTCCGCGGTGTCCGGAAGCCTCAGCACCGTCACTGGCCCACCGACCGCCACCAAACAAGGATCGGGTCAACAACGGGCTGCCTCCTCACCAACCTACGTCCCCCGGAAGGTAGCACCTCCCAATACCAGCCCGGCGGAGCCCAGTTCCGAACATGGCCCTGATCAAGCAGGCCTCCACCGTCGAGTCGACGACGACGAGGATGCGGGATAGGCATCGCCAACGTCGATGCGGGAACTACTTCTATATATAGTTAAATAAAGTAGTTTTATTAATTAAATCAACTATCTAATTCAACTACTAAGCACTTACTATAATAAATAAAGTAGTACTTACTAAAAACAAACTACTTCTATATATAGTAAAATAAATTAGTTTATTAAATCAACTAGCTAGTTCAACTATATATGAAGCACTTACTATAAATAAAATAAAATAGTACTTACTAAAAATAAACTAGTATTTTTGTAACTAATTATATTAAACACTTTCTCTTTTTATTTTTTTCCTTTTTCTAATACTATGAACAAAAAAATCATTAAAATTCTATGAACAAAATTAATTACACAATCTAAATATCACCAAAAAAATCTATTAACAATAATATCACCAAACATGCATATTCAACAATAATATCACCAAAAAAAATCTATTAACAGAAAAAAATCTAACACAATATGAACAAATTAATTACACAATCTAAATTAACATACTATGAACTACATATCTAAATTACTACACATCTAATCTAACAAAAAAATCTATGAACTACAAAAAAATCTAAAAAAATCATAAAAAGTTGCTCACGGGGACGGCGACGGTGACGGCGACGGCGAGGTGCGGCGCGGGGGCGGACGGCGTCGGGCGGCGTGGGCCGGGGCGGCGACGTCGGGGTGGCAGGGTGGGGCGGCGACGGCGCGGGGCGGGGCGGCGACGGCGTCGGGGCGGGGCGGGGCGGCGACGGCGTCGGGGCGGGGCGGTGACGGCGTCGGGGCGGGGCGGCGATGGCGAGGTGGCGGTAGGGGACTGCGCGCGGCGTCGGGAGAGGAGGAGGAGAGATCGAAGTGGGGATGCGGTTTCTGAAATTTTCCTAAGTGCTACTTATATAGCAAAGGCTTTGGTCCCGGTTGGTGGCACCAACCGGGACCAATGCCCAGTTTAGTCCCGGTTGGTGCCACCAACCGGGACCAAAGGCCTCTTTTCAGCAGCCCAAAGGGCAGGAAATGAAGACCTTTGGTCCCGGTTGGTGGCACCAACCGGGACCAAAGAGGGGCATTGGTACCAGTTGGTGCCACCAACCGGTACCAATGCACCCTCTAATTACTTATTTATTTTCTGCAGCTGTTTTTTAGTTGATTCTTTGTGCAGCTGTTTTTAATTAGTCCCACCTCGCCAAGCGAGAGGCACTCGCAGCGGTTTATAAGCCCTGAGTGCAGAGACGATGAAGAAGAGGCTCAATGCTCACCTGCACGTTGCTTAGCTTCAAGCCTTGAGGATTAGGATAGACTGCACGGAGCTATGTGCAGTGCAGTTTACACTATTCCGAAAGGTTTGAAGCTAATTAACGAGCATTGCACCTCTTTTTTATTTTCAATGACTTATTACAACTCAGAAATAAAAACAAAAAAATAAATATAGCAGAAAAGAAAAAAAACTATATAAAAAACTACTCAGAAATAAATAGAAAAAAAATAGTTGTGATTAACTTTACTAAAAAAATGAGCATAGATGCTTATTTTTAATGACTTATTACAACTCAGAAATAAATAGAAGAAAAAATAGTTGTGATTAACTTTACTAAAAAATGAGCATAGATGCTTATTTTAAATGATTTATTACAACTCAGAAATAAAAAGGAAAAAATAAATTTAGAAGAAAAGAAAAAAACTATATAAAAAACTACTCAGAAATAAATAGAAGAAAAAATAGTTGTGATTAACTTTACTAAAAAAATGAGCATAGATGCGCTTATAGAGAAAATTCAACCTAAATTCATAATAAATTTCTACTAACTTCAGAGAAATTTAGTATGAATTTAGGTCAAATTCCCTGTATAAGGGCATCTATTTTCATTTTGAGAGGAGCTCAACAAGGCAGAGAGGGAGGGGCTTATAAACCGGTGTGAGCCCCCTTCGGTTGGCGAGGTGGGACTAAACTCTGGCCGCAACGAGGACCAACCCTTTAGTCCCGGTTGGTGGTATGAACCGGGACTAATGGGCAGCCTTTGGTCCCGGTTCATGCCTCCAACCGGGACCAATAGTGGTGGGCCAGGAGCGAGGACCATTGGTCCCGGTTCGTCCCGCCAACCAGGACCAAAAGGTCCAAACGAACCGGGACCAATGGCCCACGTGGCCCGGCCGGCCCCCGGAACTCACGAACCGGGTCCAATGCCCCCATTGGTCCCGATTCTGGACTGAACCGGGACGAATGGGCTGACCCTGCCTGGACCATTGCCCCCGGTTTGTCCCGCCAATCAGGACCAAAAGGTCCAAACGAACCGGGACCAATGGCCCACGTGGCCCGGCCGGCCCCCGGGACTCACGAACCGGGTCCAATGCCCCCATTGGTCCCGGTTCTGGACTGAACCTTGACGAATGGGCTGGCCCTGCCTGGACCATTGCCCCCCTTTTCTACTAGTAACAATGATCTGAAAGTGAGAAACGAAAAACTTTTAACAGAGGTGGGGACACTAGATCACTTATCACTACTAGGGAAAACCTTATACACAGAACTTTAGCAGTAGCGCGTGCTAAAAAAACACGCTAGTGCAAAGTAGCAGTAGCGCGTTGGCGTAAACAGCGCTACACATACAATTATAGCAGTAGCGCACCTGAAAATAAGAGCGTTACTACTAAAATTACCACTGTTAAGCCGATAGGGTACACATAGTAGTAGCGATCTACTACTATGTAAAAGTCCCTTAAATATATGCTTGTATATGAAAAATTAAGTAGTCCCCGCACAAATTAAGTGCACAAATGTAAAAGTCCCTTATATATATGCTTGTATATGAAAAATTGTACCTAAATACACTCACCATCGCCGGCCAGATTAGACAAAAGTATAACAAACATGTGGGTCGTCATACGAGCCGAGTATAGCTAAGTGAATTGTCTCCGAGAATGAAAAATATCACAAATTGCTACAGATCAACCACATATTTCAGTCATCAACGACTCATCAAGTCATAATTTTGCTCCTCTTTTGCATATTAAATTACTACACAATATAAATACCGCAGCAAAGAGGTAGCATACAACCCTCGTCCTCATACTGCTCAAGACGGAATGGTGGCCTGAAGAACTTCCGCACGCCCTTCTTAAACCAATGCTCTTCACTGTACCGACGATTGAACATGGCAGTGGACAGAAGCCAAACAATGGTAATGAATTCACCACCACTGTTGAGCTGCCTAGCGTGGGAATCCCTACTGCAGTGGTGGGCCGCATAGCATAGCATCTCCACCCACACCCCAAGTAGCACCCGCCGCACCTCCGCCTTACCCCACGCCTCCACCCCCGCCTCGTTCCGTGCCTCAGCCTCCACCTCGCACTGCGCCTCCGCCTCTAATAGCCGAACAACAAGCCCCGCTCCACGGACTAAGGAGGGTGGAGGTCCGAAACGCAGCTCCTCGATTCTTCTGTCTAACTTTTTAATTATTCTGGCCAGGTCTAGGTTCTCCTCCCCTTTATTGTCAATCCGAAACCTTCTTTTGTCCAGCTCATCCCTTCTTCTATCCAGCTCCTCCCTTCTTCTATCAAGCTCCTCTAGCTTTTTCATCATTTTTTTCAGCTCCTCCAGCACCCTCCCTTCATCGTAAGCCCTATCTATTCTGCTCAGCCCCTCCCTTCTTATGTCCAAATCCTCTATTCTTCTATCCAGCTCCTCCCTTCTTTTGTCTAGCTCCTCTAGATTTTTCATTGTCATGTCCAGGTCCCACCCTCCTCTGTAAGCCCTAACTATTCTGTCCAGCCCCTCCCTTCTTCTGTCCAGCACCTCCCTTCTGTTGTCCAGCTCCTCCCTTCTTCTATCCAGCACCTCCAGCTTCTCCCTTGTCGTGCCCACCTCAAACCTTAAATCGTCCAGCTCCTCACTTCTGTTCAGCTCCTCCCAATCTATGTCTAGCTCCTCCCAACTTATGTCCAGCTGCTTTATACCTTTCAGTTCTGCTTCACGTTGCAAAGTCGGCCTTCTTCTGTCCAGCTCCTCCATTCTCCTGTCCAGCTCCTCTAGCTTTTCCATTGTTCTGTTCAGCTCCCCTCGCTCCCTCCCTCCACGGTAATCCCAAACCATTCTCTCCAGCCCCTTCCTTGTTCTATCTAGCTCCTCCCTTCTTCTGTTCAACACCTCCATCTTTTCTCTTGTCCTGGCCACCTCAAACCTTGAATTGAACAGCTCCTCCCTCCTTCTATTAAGCTCCTCCCTCCTTATATCCAGCTCCCCCCTCCTTATATTCAGCTCCTCCCAACTTCTCTCCAACCTCTCCTTTGTACCGTGCAGCTCCGCTTCATATAGCAAATCCAGCCCTATTCTCTCCAGATCCTCACTTTTTTTGTCCAGCTCCTCTAGCTTTTCCATTGTTATGTTCGGCTTCTCCAGCTCCCTCTCTCTACCGTACGCCTTAACCATTCTGTACAGCCCCACCATAGTTCTGTCTAGCCCCTCCCTTCTTCTGTCTAGCTCTTCCCTTCTCCTGTCTAGCACCTCCAGCTTCTCCCTTGTAGTGCCCACCTCTAAAATGCCCACCTCAAACCTTATATTGTCCAGCTCCTCCCTCCTTCTATCCAGCTCCTCCCAACTTCTGTCCAACTCCTCCCTTGTACCGTTCAGTTCCGCTTCACGTTGCAAAGCCGGCCTTGTTCTGTCTAGTTCCTTCCTTCTTCCGTCTAGATCCTCCCTTGTTATGTCCAGATCCTCACTTATTATGACCAACTTCCACTTTGCTTTGAGTAGCTCGCCCATGTCCGTTCTTTTGTCCAGATCCATCATTTTTTTTGTTCTGTCCAGCCCCCACTTTCTGCTAATCCGTTCCCTATCAGAAAAATCAAGCCCCACATATGCTGCTTCAGTATTGGCATACAATCCGTGGCGAACGGGGCTAGGCAGCATGTAGGGACGTTCAACAAGGAGAAATGTCATGTAGTTAGACAATTCCTTGATTGCCTCCACAACATAACCATGCTCTTCCTCACGAGATGACCATGAGAAGAATATTTCAGTGGCAAAGTACCAGGAAATGATTTTTTCATCAAAATCAATGCCCGCGTGTGAGGTGGGATCCTTGAAGAATCCGCTCCATGCATTCAGGGTACACTGACCATTGTAACTCCTCATGATATCCTCTTTTCCTTCACATTTCTCCACCATTCTTTCTACCACTTCCAACACCAACTTCTTAGTGCCATTTGAAATGATAGGTAGGGAGTGGTACACCTTCCATAAATCTTTGCGTCTCAAGCTCTTCACGCAGCCTCCACCCCCGAGAGATGAGTAATGTAACTCCAGGTGTCCAATGGAACCTGACCATCTTCTATTTCTTTCTGCAGTCTTGAAACGCCGCCGAACAGATACGACTATCCTGTGAAGCCGATGCCATCTTCTAGCATGCAACAATGCACATGCCCATGTTGATCCCATTGCCTTCCACACAGCTGTCATCTCTAGGAGGATAGCCCCAGCTATTAAGATGTATGTGACAATGGCATCAACTCTGTTGAAGTCATTTTTTCCAATGCTTGATTGAAATAAGAAGAAAGTGGTGATGCTGGCAACTGATGAAACGGCACGGATGAAGCATCCATACCATGTGAAGACCACCACTGCCTTGGTATATAGGAAATCATACATCAAGGAGAGTTGCATCTCAACCAACTCAAACATTTCACCCTTCTTATAGAATACCTCTATGGCTTCACTCTCGAACGCAGATGGCCAGAACTTATAGTCCACAAACTGAGCCATGCAAATGGGTAGAAGGTCATGAGCCCCCTGCAGAACCCTTTCAATATCAAAATTATCCCCATGGCCCCACCGTGGTCTCTGTCCTTGTTTAGCCTCACTCAACTTCCTGCTGTCAAGGAACTTCCTCATGTTATCCAGGCTGGAAGACTTAAGTGCCCATACTCTCTCCCCATACTTGAGAACACCGCTGACAAATATCAGCGCTGCGCCTGTGACCAAGGTCCAGCTGCCAGCAACATACTTGTAGAGGACATAAGCCACCCCCACCGTCTGCACGATAAAAGAGAGCAGGTGGCGTGGCCAGAGTTGGCTGTCTTCTATGGAGTAGGCGGTGATGTTGTCCTGGCCACCGAGATGCACCAGCAAGAAGGGTGCCCAGAATGCCATGAGCTGTTGGTGCCCGTGGGACTTGCCATAGAAGGACATGTGGCCAAGGATGTATATCGCTATGGAGTCTGCCAGCAGGTATGCCAGCCAGAGGAGAGTCCTTGGGACGATGGAGATGTTCCGCCGTCGCATCCTGGCAAACATGAGCAGGAACACTTGCAGCATGAAGCTAACAAGCACTAGGATTTGGACCTCCCAATCGTTCCATAGGCGCACCACTCCAGCCATCAGTGACCACTGAATTCACACGAGGATAATCATATTACAAACAAATAAGTAGAAGTGCATACATATATTTAATTCAAAAGAAATACACCCCACGGATATAATATTAGAGCCAGCGCATGACAGTTGTTGAATTGGACTAGTAAATTGCCCATATAGGAATGTACATGTATATCAGATTGGCTACCATGATGGTCGTTAGGGAATCTATTTAGAACTAATTAGTGGGAACATACGGTTTCAGCTAATTGATTACTCGTGTGCATACTCCGGGTTTAAAAGTTTTCCTATATCTACACTGTCTGTATGCAGCCAACTTTTTTATATTTTATTTACACTTTTCCTATAGAAAATTATGCATGACAAGTTTCAAAAAATTAAAAAGAAATCATAGCATTAAAATATGTTAGAATATATACGGACTGAAATGAGTAAACCACAGTAAAACATGTCTATATACATCCGATACACAAAAAGTTAAAACATATATTTATGAGCAGAGGGAGTATGTTCTATCAGGGTAACACTTTGAAGTCTTGAGAATTCTACATGATCTAGAGGCTCAAACATCAATTATATCATTTAAATCCTCTCCTACTGTTTAGGGGTCAAAAACAATATACCGCTTAAGTAAAAGTGGCACTCCTTGTGTTGTATCTCATATCATAGGTAGCATAGTGTGCAACAGAGGGTGTGCACATAATCCATAAGTATAAAAGACCACCTAGGCAGTATATCTACTACCCACTCCGTCCCATAATATAAGATTGCAAAACAATCTAATATTATGGGATGGAGGGGTACTTTCTTAAATTTGGTATGTGCAGTTGTTTAGATATACTCCTGTCTAAGTGGTGCAAGCATGAGGGCATAAGTACATATCTAGAACATGCTAAAAAATATGGGCTCACTTCCAACTTCTTTATGTAGCCTAGAAGGGACCATATTCTAATTAGTAGAGAGTATAATCAAAATTCATAAAGAAGCTTATGAAAGGCATTTCCAAATATACTGTTTTTCTTATATAGTTGCAATAATTCTACGGTAATCTAGAGTTCTAGCCAACCTAGTGACACAGTTAATGTTGACCTGCCAAACAAACAACCTAGACAATTTCTTACTGACATTTTAAATCTCTATTAAAGGTAGGTGCAAATGATGACACATGAGAGTGGCATACCACCCTACTACATATTTCTTAGGAACAATCTAATCATGTGAGTCACTTGTGCTTGTCCGATATGCTAAGCTTCAACCAAATTCGGATTAATAAGGGCTCCACTAATAATACATTTTCCCAAGACAGAAATTTCAGGAAGGTATGAGGCATATCCCTTATGTTCTACAATTCTATATTATTAGCACATGCAGAAAATGCCCTACTACTATATTTCAGTATATTTTTTATCCAAGACAAAGGGGACACAGTTTGCTGTTTTGTAAAGCACTGAAATTGCAGCTGATGTAGATCATAAAAACATGTAAAGAGATTCACCTCAATGGCAGAAGACACGAGGGAGATTTATTGCAAAACAGCAGCAGGAGTCCTGAGAAGATAAACTAGTTAAGCAAAATGGAATGACACAAGATTGAATGGTGGCCTGAAGTGCTGGAAGTCACGCTTTGTACGATTTCTTATTTTGCTTTTGGTGCTGCAGAACCTTCGAAAGACAAAACCCATTCTGCTCCAAGCAAGGCATAATTTTAGTTCTGAAAGAAAGGTATATATTCCCCTAAAAAGGAAGCAGGGTATAATTCGTAAATTGCATCACAATCAAGTTCGCAGGACCCAGGTTATACCCTACGGGCCTAGCTTCGGCTTTTCTGATGTTATCTCTGAGATGCATCTTTTACATTGGTAACATATATTTTTGACTCACGCAAGTTTTCTCATCTAGAGAAGCAAAAATAAATAAATTCAGAATGATGATTTATCAGATATTCTGACTTGGGACAGCCGTGTTTTGTTTTCCTCAACACAGAACATGCTATAGCTAAGAAGAGTAAAGTTCATGCATACCTAAAGAACCCGCAGCAGATAATAGATGCCCAATTGCGAATCAGATGGAGCTGCCTTTCCTTCATCCATGAACCCCTTCTCCAAGCAAGCTACTTTATCATTCAGGGCAAGGTACTCGGAGGGCCATCCAACAGGGATTACAGGTGCATCACAGCTTTGAGCATTCACACTGTCAAATGACGTGTTCAACGAGGTTCCTCTCTGTAAGCTTGGCACCTTAAAAATAATGAATGGCACTCCATATAACCTCGTAATCCTCCATTTAATCCTATTACAAGTGTGATTAGAACAAAAAGGCTCAGACAGAGGCTATGAAAAATGAGAAATATTACAGCAAGAATGTGAATTAAAATTCACCGGGGCAAAGTTTCTCAGACCATACCCGGCAAAGGGACAACATTATTTCGTTGGGTCCTGCTATGTACAGAGCCTCCCAAGTGCTTTCATGGATAGGGTGATGAATTCAGGATGATCATCATAAGCTGCTCCCGTGACAAGATCAATGGCAGGATATGCTGCGCATGCACGGCTGCAGACTACTCTTGCAGCCGCCAGAATGAACTGTCCAACACAAAATGATGCAATAGGCTTCTTAGCATCAGAGGACTTGGTAACTAAGTCAAGCACTTTTCATCCATTGCGACGTATTCGGGTGAACGGCCCCCAGGAATTACCAATCCATCATATTCAGCAGCATCAACCTCAGCACATGAATCACTAAGTGCAGAGTTATATTCAGCAGCATCAACCTCAGCAAATGAATCACTAAGTGCAGAGTAATGACATTTCAACTCCAGCGTATGTCTGCAAGTTGTATCCACAAGACAAGATCAGTGCAGAGTTCTTAATTATGGTGGTAAGACTCAAGGTACCATCATACTCATAAAAAGAACCACAAACATGGCTCGTTTTTTACAACTGAGCATTCCACGTAAATAAGATTCCACGCATATTGAAGATTATGTAAGAGAAGCAGAACTGAAGGAAGAATTGTGTTACAATACAAGGACCTCTGAAGCCAAGTATTCATGCAGGAAAATGCCAAGAAAATAAGCTCACGACAGTGTGGAAGATGTGAAAGCCAGAGAAGCAGTTACAAAGATGCAACTGCGGCCATACTTTTTAGCATTGTTCAAGATGTATTGATGAGTAGGAAGTACTACATTTAAATGGCGTGGCGAGCCTTAACATGCCAAAATTGATCAGATACTAGCTGTCAAAAATGATCAAGGCGCCTTACTATGTCAATTGCATATTGGAACTCATATGGACCAGTGCCTAAACAATTGAAACAAGGATCAGACTTCTAAGGTACTCCCTCCGTCCCATAAGTGTCAAAAACGTTCTTATATTATGGGACGGAGGGAGTACATTACACTCCACGGTTCTTTTTGCATTATGACAGAAGCTAGCAAAATCATCCATTTCACAACTGCTAAATTACTTATTTAAGCTTTTGGTTATATTGTATTCTTGACAAAAATAAGTAGATTAACACACAAGAACAACTACTCCCTCCGACCCGTATTAATTTTTGCTGATTTTGTACAACAATTAATATGGATTGGAGGGAGTACTAAGATTCATTCCCAACTCAAGAACAGTCAATCAACATTCCACTCATTTTTTTTTGCTGGATAAAGAAGTATAAAAAGGGGGTTCATATGAGGAGACATAGTGAATTTGTTTTATTTTTCTTATCTTTCTTAGCATATGTCCTTTATGCCCTTATTCATGTGAGGTATAACAACCCCATCTACTGCAATTTATATTCACAATTCTTTTTGGAGGAAAACATAGGTTTCAAGCACTCTTTCAAGACTGAAAAGGCAAAGGAATTTCGTATCTTGATTTGTGCAGCTGATAGAAGAGCAGGTCCAGCTCCTTCCTTTGGCTTTGGGCCATCTTGTAGCTTTTCCTGCGAACAAAGCAAGAAGGCAGAGCCGCCTTCTGCTCTACTGCACTGGCAATCTGGCATCCTTCAAAGCGCCACGGAATATAAGCTCTGTCAATGTTATTTCATTATCTGAGGTCTGAGCTAGAGCTAACCTCAGATGCCTCTTTGGCCTTCCCTTCAACTGCATCCTCACTTTGTGATGTACCATCTGAAAGAACAAGATAGGCTGTAAGGTTGTATGGAACACGAGAAAATGGAGACTGACGTGACAGTGAATTCTTCGAATTCGCAACAGAGACATTCAACACGACCTTCTGTAGAATCAATCACCATACAAGTAAATTGCAATTTACAATCAGTATCTACTCATATAATACTTGGTAATCCCTCCGTCGAAATACTTGTCATCAAGAGGAATAAAAAGAGATGTACTTAGAACTAAAATACGTCTAAATACATCCCCTTCTATCCATTTTGACGACAAGTATTTCCGGACGGAAAGTATTACATACAGCCTACCAGTTAGTGATCAGCTAATGTTTGTCTGACTGAGGTGACTTTTCAAGATATTCATTCAGAGCAAGTCTTGATGGGACTGGGGAAAACGAAAAAGGACGTAGGGTAACGCTTACAAATCGGTGGAAAATGGTGTAAATCGGCGATGTGGGCCTAAAAGATCTTCAGTAGCATCGATCTCACCCCGAACTGAAGCGGTCGGCGTCTGTTGCCGCTCCGCCGCGCGTCCGGCTTCCGCCCATCTTCGTCGGCGTGGGGAACAACCGGGACGCGCACGCTCATCCTCCTCCCACAGTGGCCGGCGGCGGTCGCCTGGTCCCCTGCTCGTCGGCCTCGAACCGATCCCACACCCCGCGCGGGTTGGCGCGACCTAAATCCATCCATCGCGAGGAAGGGCACGGCGGCGGAGGAGGATGCGCTCCGGCTGGCCGGCCGGCGTGGGCAGAAAGATGCAGCGGCGGAACAGAGGAGACCGGACGGGCCCATCTCCTTCCTTTTTTTTTTGAGAAGGGCCCGTCTCCTTCCTATCAGAGAGACAGTTGCGGAGATCGGCCCAAGAGAGACCGGGCTCGGCCCTCTCAGATGCCGGCCCAGGTAACGCGAAGAGCTGCACCGGAAAGCGGAAAGAAAAAAAATGTAGAGTACGTCTTCGCATCCCGTCTGTCTTCTCCAACGGTCCAAAGCCTCCGACCACGACGGCCGCCGAGCACCGGCCTCGCCGCGGACCCCGCCGGAGAGTGCCGGGGATCTCCACCGTCGGTGTATTTTCCGGATGTTCGGACTCATCGCGCAGGGCGTCGACGTCGCGCACATCTTGCGGCAGGTTCGGTTCCCATTCCTATGGAAACTCCCCTCCCATCCCCTCGTCCGCGGTTCCCGAGGGGATTTCGGCGACTGAATTGCGTGCGTGCGAGGCGCAGGTACGGTGGTCGAGAGCGCAACGGCGCAGCAGTCTCTAGAGATGAAAAACAAGCTCGTTGCCCTGTCCCAAGCCGGCGGCACGTGAGCCTCGCCCAGACGGCCAGGCCCAGCTCCTCCTCTCATGTCTCGCTGGCGACCGCCTCCTCCCTGCCGCGCACGCCGGCGCCCTAGTGACCGAGGCTCCCCGGACCTCTTCCTCGCCAACCTCCTCCTGCGTGGCTGCTCTGAGCTCCTCCTCCGGGACGCTCGCCGCCTGTTCGTTCGACCGGATGCCGCAACGGAGCCTACTCTCGTGGGGCTGCGCCATCTCCATTTATGCGCAGCACTGCCGTCAGGAAGACTCCAATGCCCTCTCCGTGGCCTTCCAGAGTGCCTCCTGCGGCGAGGCACCCAATGAGTTCCTGCTCACCACGGTACTGAGGGCCTGCGTGCAGTGGAGGGCGGTCGTGACTCGTGAACGTGAATCACTTACTGCCAAACAAAGCTGTTTAAGTGAGATCAAACATTTTCAGCTATATTTCAAAGTCTATGATGGTGCATGCTTCAAGTTCCACCTATAGAATTGACGGTACAATGTGTTTTTATTGTGATAAATAAACAATACGCTATTAATATATCTGTTACTGATCAGTCAAAAAATATAATTAGAAAGCTACCATAAGACGCATTAATGATGTCAGACCATGTCAATGAGATCGGTCTTGTAAGCTTGAGCCAACTGAAATCTGAGCTTCAATTCAAGACTCTGTCTTGATGCTCAGATTTCCTTGATGGAGGCACCTAAGCTAGATAACATAGACTTATATACACTCAAGTTAATTCTCCACTGGCCCATGGAATACACAGCATCAACCTTCTACGATTTCAAAAACTGGGAGTCTCCTTGTGACTGCCCATACATGCAATTATTTCTTATCAAGGAGGTGCACACATGTGGCATACTCGTGATTCTCATTTCTAGATCCATTTAGACAGAAAATTGTTACCCATTAACTCCTAGCTTATATGCGCATAACTTCCTTTGTTTAGTCGTCAACATGCTTCTAAGCTTTTTGTCATGCATCCTTGGGGTATGGCATACTTCAGCATTCAGTGGTACTACATTTGCTAGCATTTCAGTGATGCTGCCAAGACAATCTTCAGTATTGCCTTGCCGAAATCTTTCAGCTGTAGTATATGCCGCTATAATTGCTTGCCCGCTCTCCCATTTTAGTTGTGCGCGTCTAGTCTCGCCTTTTTTGATCTGGATTCCAATGCAGCATTCTCTTTTGAGTCTAACCATTCCGTATTGCTGAATATCTCTTGAACCTCTTCAAATGCTTCAACTGGTAGGTTCTCCTTGGTCACCTCCATGGCCATTTCTGAAAACATAACCTTTTGTCCACAAATGACAAACATTACTTAGTTTATGCACAATTTTGTAAGAAAAATAAGCTGACTGTGATGGCAATTAGGATTACATTACCTCAACTTTGAAATTCTCCGGGAATCGATCTTTAGCATCCCACATCATATCGATTTCATCACGGTCTAGCACTAGAATGTCAGATCTGATAAATGATGTATTGAACATGAGTCGGAACATTGTCTCTTCTCGTTCTTTCTCAGTATCCATGCTGGTGCATTCAAGGACAACATCGCCTTGAATATGGCAGTGCACGTCAATCTTGATCCCGTCATCCTCTCCCTTAGTAACATGAAAATAAAATATAATGAGAACAGATTGTTAGTAACAAATTCCAACAGTTGATGGATTTGTGTGTTCTTGAAACATTAACATTTTTGACTTGCCTGCTTGTAAAGCCTAACATATTTCTTTGCTGTAGAAAAAACCACCTTGGGATTGTTTTTTGTACCAGACAGAGGATCATGCCCATAAATTCGGAAGATTGGACTGCATCCAGCCTCCCCGTTGAAATCCGGAATGCTTATTAGTAATACATTGTCTAAGGTAAGTGGTCGATCGCCTGGTAGCCAGCTTGAACGTAAGTTGATATTGCTATGAGATATATATCGCAGGTATCTTATCTGAGAAGGCATGGGATTTATCGGTGAGAGCAACTGGATAAGCTCACGAGGTGCTTGCTTGTAGACCATCTCTAGCATCTTCTGCTCATCAGTGAACTTCTTTTTACACAGCAGCAGTCCTGCTAACATGAACGCAAGTACAGACCAGCCGCCTCGCTCGCAATGCATTATCATGACATTGTCCTGGCCCACAGAGAGCCAACTGTCTGATGACTTGAGGAAATGGTAGATCATCTCCATCGTGAGGATTGGACACCCCTCATATTGCCTCGGGTACTCCATCACAGTCATGTCATAGCTGTTCAAGATTTTGGCCAGCAGGCTCTGGCTCTGGCTCCATCTCCGTCCCTCCCGGAAGTTCGAGACCAGGAAGTGCGCGTTAGCAAAGTTGCTCTTGAGGCGTGAGATGATGTCCTTGATGTAATGCTGCCGCTGGTACTTATCACCCGCGAAGACGTCAGTGATGAAGCATGAATCGAGTACTGCAAATAAATACACAAAGCTAAGATATTCGCGGTGCACCCTTACAGTTTACATCAACAAAATTGTATGAAAGATGCCAAAGTTGAAAGGGAAATGTGATGCCACCATAGACACGATCGGTGATCTTGAGGAGCCCTTCATGTGACTTGCGGTGGACGACCGTTCGGAAGAGTGGTGGTGACATCTTAGAAATAACCATTGGATGTGGACACTGAGGTGATGTTGAAAATCCAATGGCAGAGGCAGATGGAAACTGCCATAATGCAGCTTGACCGCTGCTCTGGGATGCATTGCGCCCAACCACAGGAGACTGACCACCAATTATCACCTTGTCCTTGAACATACCGCCACCAACTATCACCTTATCCTTGAACATAACGCCACTAGAATCTACTGCTTGTGGACGGCCAGAAAACGGAACTTGTGATGATCCCAATGCGTCCATATCAATTCCATGTTGACTTACCAGAATCTCCATGGCCCTGCGGGCAAAATTTACGGATAGTATGAACATCTTAGAAACTAGGAAGAGGTCGAAAAGTCAAGCTCGATAAAGTGAAATTTTGATAGAACATTCCGACATACGCTGTTGTCATCCAGTTTCTCATTCTGAACAACATTTTCACATCCTAAGTATTTTACACCTAATACGTATGTCAGAACAGTATGAACTCATTGTCACACAACGGTTATCATACTAGTGAAACGCTGCCCCTCATTGTATATTAGTATTCCAGAAGTGGCAATGAGTGATAACCGATGTGTGAAATCCAGTTTGATAGCAGAACTTTTTAGCATAAGAACATCACACCACCAATTATCAACTTTGAATATCAAGAATAGCGACAAGACAACATGTGTAAAACACAAGCTAGAACTTTAACTAGTATTTACCTTTAAAAGTTTGGCAAAAAAGATCTTCCGAAAATATAGCCAAGAACGAAAGAAAATATTTACCTAGATATGACCTGATAGGGCAGAGACTTCTCTTTTCCACTTAACTTCATATGTTGACATATCTAGAACGTTGAAGAAGGAAACAAGGTTACATTTGAGTTTATAGTTTTTCATGTCATGTATATTAGTTGCGGTGCATACCACGTAAAGTTTTCTTGCCAGTTTAGTGGGCTCATCCTTTGACTCCAGAATAAGTTTATGAAGTAGCTTCGCAGCCTCCACTTCAACATCCCGTGATGAAGCCAATTGCAAACCCTGTTTGCCATCAAAATAATATTAATCAAAAGGAAGATAAATAAACAATAATTCAAGTAACACTTATAAGAGACAAACCAGTGTTGGGGAAGATGGTGGAGATGACGTTGCAGGTTGAACAACATTTGAAGTGGAACCAAGTGGAGGTGACGGATCTTGTTCATAATAAGTAATCTTCTCAATAAAAGTTTCAGTCTTGTTAAGTTCATGTATGATATCCACCACACTTGGCCTTTTGTGTCTATCCATCTCCATGCAGCTCAGGGCAATCTCAATGCATCTCTTCACTTGCTGGCATTGTGCTTCTACCGTTTCGGGAGGACTCCATGTTGCTTGCAACCTTTTTCTCCAATTTCCTTGTACCTGTGTGATCGAAGTGTAAAAGCAAGCATTAAAACATACACATGTAGAGCACACCAGAATATGGTTCAAAAATAAACATGAACCTTTTGTCCAATATAATAGATAGCTTTCTTACTTGATCAAGAAACTCTTGGTGGTGCATTTCAGCATGTCTGGTGTGGCCATTAGGCCCCACAATTATCTTGGTCATTACAACACCCAAGCTGAATATGTCGAACTTCTTCGAGACCACGTTGCCAAATAAGTATTCCGGTGGCATGTATCCACTGCATATGGCAACAAAAATATTAGAGATACATTTATTAGAAATGAGTTCATTTGCAGGAGGCATTCACTTACATAGTTCCTGCAATAGGACTTTGTGTCACCCTGCAGGTTTGTCGTCCGTCGTAGAACTTGGACAAACCAAAATCTGCAAGTTTTAGGGTCATGTTTTCATCTAGAAGCATGTTGTCTGGTTTTATGTCCAAATGGTAAAATGGTTCTTTGAATCCTTCATGAAGGTATTTTAAACCTTCACAAGCCCCTTTGATAATTTTGTAACGTGTTTGCCAATCAAGTCCATCGCATTCATCTGCAAATTTATTATAGAAAAAGATTGTCAGTGGAATCCAAATCTAGCTCACATTCTTCTTCGCATGCTTAATAAGTACTCCCTCCGTCCCAAAATAAGTGACTCAACTTTGTACTAACTTATACTTGAAGTGAAGCGGCCTTATTACCAGAAAGATGCCTTTGAAGGCTCCCCTTGGGCATATACTCAAAGCAAAGTGCTTTATATGTTGTCTCAGCAAAAACAGTTCTCCCTTCGAAGTCCATATGCTGACGTTGTGTTTCATAGCAGTAACCAACTAACTGTACAATGTTTGGGTGGTTTAGCATCATAAGGTTATCAAACTCGTGTATGAATTGTTCATCGTCGATTGTTTGCATGTTGTTATGGAGCAGCTTCACAGCAATCTCTTGTCCGTCGTTGTACACACCCTACATACTCAAGATCACAAGATGTATTATCAGCACACAACATCAAATGGCAGCAGAAAATTAGGGGTGCAAATTGGTGGTCCTTGGGGCCGGGGACCTTCTATACACTCTTTTAGTTCAGTCAAATGGACTAAAATTCAAAATCACATCACTTCTGGAAACTAGTTCATTTGTTTGAAGTAAAAAGGGATGGAGGGTAACCATAGGATCAACAATTTGAACCTCAAGTATAAGTAGTATCAAGCTTTGTTTGATGGTTACAAACGAAATATCCTAAATCTTACCCTGTAAACTTTTCCATATGCACCTTGGCCAAGTAGTCGCTCCTCAGAGAAATTATCCGTGATTTTCTCTAATAATCTTATCGGTAGACTCGTTGGCTCCATGGCTTCACAGTGTGACCTTTCCCAGAGTCTCTGCTGGTATAAATCTAGAACATACTCCTAAACTGGAGTAACAGTTAACTAATAAATGTTACGGATATGCGAGGTCAATCGAGTGCGAAGGTGCATAGTATAACGTAGTGCATCATGATGATGAAATAACAGGCATAAGATCTGGATCTGAGTGAGATCATCTGATGTATTAAGCTAGCTGCATCAGAACTAGCAATCCAGGCAGGTACCAAAAGAATAGCCACCGGAGAGAAGAAGGTAGCAAGTACTAACCTGTAGCTGGAGAAATGGAGGCCTTCCTGCAGCTGTAGCTACGGTGCTCAATGGCAGCCTCCCTCCACGAGATGCCATGTCTTCCTTGCCATGGGGGTGGGGACGAAATGAATTGATCCAGGCAGGGGAGACGGTCGTCGGTGTGTGATGGATCCCACCAGACACATGATTAGTCAGTTCATTATTATTTTATGCTGATTGCACGCAAGCGCCCACTGTTGGTTTTGATCTGACGGCTTAAACAGGCTAGTTAGATCTATTAGTTAAAAAAAAAAGGAAAGATAACGTTAATGAAAAGGCCCCACGCACCAACGTACGTGAGGTTTATCCCAACTAAGGCGCCCTGATCGGGGGCACCCAAACCAACTGATGGTTTAGGTCCCCTGTCGCCAGCGCTACATAAAAGGGAACGGGAGAGGGTTGGCAGCCTGCGCGATCACAATTCTCGTACGGTTTCACTCCCCTCCCGATATCCTCTCACCCCATCCGATCAGGGGGAGCACTGCAGCGACGGGAAGACCTACTCCAGCCGCCGCTGCCATCCCCGGGCAGTGCCGGTGGCGTCCTGAGGGCATCAGGACGTTGAGGAGGACTCCTACCTCGACTACATCACCCCTGCATCAAGCCTGCACCAAGCAGGCGATCATGTCCACTGCCGTGACACGTAATGATCCCCTAAACCCTACTCTGTTCATGTTTTAGGTGATCTAGATGCAATCTGTTTCTGCTAATGGCATCCCAGAGATGCATAATTATCCCAACAATGGTATCAGTCGCCAAGTTTGATTGCTATAGGTCCCTATATTATTGATCTGTAGATCAACATCAAGTTTTAGATCAAGTCAGGTTTAGGGTTTTTATGATCAAGATTGAAAGTTTTAGCCCTATGATAATGCTACTGTTTGACGTTCATGCCAATTGCCATCTGCATATAATTATGTGATACCCTAATTTTTGCTTCGGATCATTACTGTTAATGCCACTTCCTTTTACTTAACCCATGTTAAAGATTAATGCTCATGGTTATGTCACGGTTAATTAGAATCAATCATGTTTAAGTACTGATTCCGGTTTTTGATAAGCAAATTAGAAGGCAGAGGGATCAACAGTAGCAAACCCCCCATGTTGAAGAACCCTAGAAAAATCCCCAATTTCGGTAGAACCCTAATTTTTCAATTAGGCATGTTGTTTCACCAATTAAGCACTGATGAATACGATTTTTGGGAGAATGAGGAGAATCCTCACCTAATGTGCCGCGTAGCTGCCTCTTCCCTTCGGGGCCCGCACTGCATCCACCGCGGTGCGAGGGCGGAGACGCCGTGACGCCGCCGTCCTCGGGACGACGCGCGGGAAGAACTCGGCCGCCGCCGCCGCTCTAATGGACGCGCCTCTGTGTGGCCGACGCCGCACAGATCGCCGTCGCCTTTCATGCCGCGGTGGCCGACGCCCATCCTCCTCCTTGATGCGCCATGTGCACGGACGCTGGGGCCACGCTCGACGGGGGAGCGCGCGGGATTCATCCTGCTGCACGCTCCTCCGGCGAGCGCAGCCGCCGCGCCGCCATGGCCGGCGCGCCTCAGGCCGCCGTCGAATGCCGTCGCCACTCACGAGCGAGAAATGCGGGGGGAGTGGGGGAGAAAGTGACTAGGGTTAGACCGGTCGGCAGTTTTGTTCGGGCTCCAAGCCGCGCCGGCCGTCCGACTCGATCGAGCGGCTCTCAGCGACGCGGAGCACCGGCTCGGGCCTTCGGGCATTAATGGGCCATTTTCGGTCACGGGCTTCGGCCCAGGTTGCCTTTGCCCAGCGCGTTTTTTTTTTCTCTTAACATTTTTCGCTGCTGGGGTGGGCCGTTTTACTTGTAGCTGTGAGGTATTTCGGGCCGAAAATCACTGTCGCGATTTTCTGTTTTTCCAGTGCGTTTAAGTTAATAAATATTATGATTTGCACTGTTTAAACCAGAAAATGCGTAAAAATGTAATAAACACATTATTATTCTGGGTAAAATTGAACCAACGAGATATTTTATTCAGGATTTATTATGTGTTTCTGGATGATGAAGTTTTTTTTAGACATCAAATAATGATAATGTTTTTTTTATGTTGATGTTTAAATTGAGAATGAAATGACTCTAATTTTAATTCGGACCAACGTTGTTTTATTATTATGAGTCATCCCCTATGATATTTTAATTCCATGTTTTTTCTGCCCAACGGTGTTTTGACATGGAGTTGAAATTAAATACTTGGCATGTTTGTTTATTTACCAACGTAAATTTATAATCATGCAACTTTACTTATGAACTTTTATGATAATTTTAGCTTCCGCTCCATTCCGGTCCGACACGATCGAACCACTTACGGGGAGTAACTTCCCTCATTGGAAGTCCCAAGTCGAATTATGTTTGGGTTGTAATGAATTTGACTATGCCTTGAGGGAAGAAAAACCTGTGGCACCTGTGGCAGGTGTCACAGGGTATGCAGAACTCAAGAAGGAGTATGATGTTAAGATGGAAAAGTGGAATAAGTCCAACCATATTGCGCTTCTCATCATGAAAGCGACAATATCGCCGGACATTTCTGAAGCACTCCCTAAGAAAGATACTGCTAAAGATTTCCTCACTGAAATGGAGGAGCAATTTAAAGGCTCCCATAAAGTGTATGCTCATGAGCTTTTTGCTAAGCTTCTTCAGAAATACACTATTGACGGAAATGTTAGGCAGCACATATTGAGGGTGGTAAATGCTTTCACCAAGCTTAAGGCTTTGGAGTGTTCTTTAAGTGAAGCCCTTCTTGTCATAATTATTCTTGAGTCTCTTCCTGAAGAGTTTGAACAATTTAAGGTCAACTATAACTCTCTAAAGGAAAAATGGCAACTCTCTGAGATGACCGCAAGGATCGTCCAGGAGGAAGAGAGGATCATGAGGCAGAAGAAAGACCATGTCTTTCATGTTGGCTCTAACAAGAGAAAGCATGACGGGCAAGGTTTCCCTAAGCCTCAGAAAAGGCAAGTCAAGAAAGAAGGCACTAAGCCATTCAACCCTAAGGCATTCAAGGGTAAAGAAGCCGGTGGTTCTTCTTCTGCTCCTAGCAGCTCCACTGCTGGAGAAAATGCTTGTAACTTCTGTAAAGAGGAGGGACACTATCAAAGGGACTGCCCAGGCTTTCTAAAATGGATGAACAAAAAGGTATTGATGAAATTACTTTTGTAGATGAATCTCTTTATGTTGATTTTTCTATAAAGTCATGGTGGATTGATTCAGGGGCAACCACTCACGTTGCTAACTCTATGCAGGGATTCGATACGATCCAAACCATAAGAGGAGGAACAAGAAAGCTTAAGGTTGCGAACGGAGTTGAGGCCGATGTTGAAGCTGTGGGATCTCTCACGTTGGAGCTACACACTGGCCACACTCTTAGATTGAATAATGTTATTTATGTGCCTACCTTAAGTAGGAATTTGATTTCAGTTTCTCGTTTAGATGATGATATGTATGAGTGCCATTTTGGCAAGAAACAATTTGCTTTGATCAAATGTAATAAGAATGTAGGCATCGGTGTTAGACGAGGCCAACTATACATGTTATCTCTTAATAATGATTCAGTTATGCATGTGAGTGATGAAATTAATGTTGAGAAGAAATGGAAAGGAGTTAGTAATTCTTCGAAATTGTGGCATTGTCGTTTGGGCCACATTTCGAGGGGGAGAATGGAACGCTTAGTTAAAAATGAAATACTCCTCCCATTAGACTTCTCAGATGCAGACAAATGTGTCGACTGCATTAAAGGAAAATTCGCAAAAACAATTAAGAAAGGAGCAGTAAGAGCCACAGGGGTTTTAGAATTAATTCACACCGACATATGTGGACCCCTTAATGTTAAGTCTGTAGATGGTTTTGATTCATTCATTACATTCACAGACGACTTTTCCCGCTATGGGTATATTTATCCCATACGTGACCGATCGGAAGCTTTGGAGAAATTCAAAGTCTATAAAGCGGAGGTTGAAAATCAACTGAACGCAAAAATCAAAGTTGTACGGTCTGATCGCGGGGGAGAGTATTATGGTAGGCATGCTCCTTATGGGCAGATTCCTGGACCTTTTGCCAAGTTCTTATCTGAAAATGGAATCATTGCTCAGTACTCAATGCCTGGTGAACCACAACAAAATGGTGTGGCCGAGCGCCGCAACCGCACCCTTATGGATATGGTGCGAAGCATGCTTAGTCACTCGAGTTTACCAGTAAGCCTTTGGATAGAGGCATTAAAGACAGCTGCACACATACTAAATCTTGCTCCAACTAAGTCAGCACCGAACACACCTTACGAGATGTGGGCGGGAAAGAAACCGAGCTTGAATTACTTACGGGTGTGGGGTTGCCCTGCTGAAGCTAAAGTTTTCAATCCACAACTTAAGAAATTGGATCCAAAAACAGTTAGTTGTTTCTTCGTTGGATACCCTCATAGGGGAAAGGGATATCGTTTTTATTGTCCAAGTCACACCACCAAGTTTGTGGAGACTAGACAAGCGGTATTTTTTGAGGATAATGAGGTCACAAATTTAAGGGAGATCGATCTTGAGGAGAAGCGGGTTTGTGTACCATCCCCGACTATCCAAGAGATTGTTTTTCCAATACGAAGAAATGTGACATCTGATGATCCTGAATCTCACGGTTCAGTCTCTCAGTCGAATGGTGATCCAGAAACTAATAATGAGAATCCAAACACAAATGAGGATCTCCGAGAAAATAATGAAAATGATGATGTTCCACCACCACCTCCGCCCATGGGTAGACCACGGCGTGAGAGGAAGAAAGCCATATCAGATGATTATATCACCTTTTTGATGGAGGACATGAATGATATGGGAAAGGTGGAGGATCCAACCTCATATAAGGAAGCCATTAAAAGCGAAAATTCGTCCAAATGGTTGGTTGCCATGGAAGACGAGTTGAAATCTATGGGCTCAAACGACGTATGGGACTTAGTAGAAGTTCCCGATGGAGCTAAGAAAGTAGGCTGCAAGTGGGTCTACAAAACCAAGTATGATTCCAAAGGGAATGTCGAACGGTTCAAGGCAAGGCTAGTGGCAAAAGGGTATACACAGAGAGAAGGCATTGATTATAAGCAAACCTTCTCTCCTGTGTCAACCAAGGATTCTTTCAGAATCATAATGGCATTAGTAGCTCATTACGACCTAGAACTACACCAAATGGATGTTAAAACGGCATTTCTAAATGGTGACTTAAAAGAAGATGTTTACATGGCTCAGCCAGAAGGCTTTGTTGTGGAAGGAAAGGAACATTTAGCATGTCGTCTAAAGAAATCAATTTATGGCTTGAAGCAAGCTTCAAGAGAGTGGTACCTCAAGTTTGATAAAATTATCAAAACTTTTGGTTTCGCCGAAAATGTTGTGGACAACTGCATATACGTTAAGTTTAAAGGCAGTAGGTTCACATTTTTAGTCCTATACGTTGATGACATATTGTTGGCATGTAGCGATAAGGATATGCTGCATGAGACCAAGAATTTTCTGTCATCCAGTTTTGATATGAAAGATCTTGGTGAAGCCTCGTATGTCCTCGGCATCGAGATTCATCGAGATAGGTCCAGAGGAACGTTAGGACTATCTCAAAAGGCATACTTTGAGAGAGTACTGAAAAAATTCAATATGCATAAGTGCTCACCCTCACCTGCTCCTATAGTTAAGGGCGATAAGTTTGGGACATTTCAATGTCCGAGGAACCAATGTGAAACTGATCAGATGAAGTCGGTTCCTTATGCTTCAGCTGTTGGAAGCATCATGTATGCTCAAGTATGTACACGCCCAGACTTATGTTTTGTAACCGGGGTGCTTGGCAGATACCAATCAAATCCAGGACCGGACCACTGGAAGGCCGCAAAGAAAGTCTTGCGTTATATGCAAGGAACTAAGGACTTCATGCTTACATATAAAAGAACTGATAACCTAGAAATTGTTGGTTATTCAGACTCTGATTTTGCCGGGTGTGTGGATAGTATGAGATCCACGTCAGGTTATATATTCACACTCGCGGGAGGAGCTATATCGTGGAAAAGCTCCAAACAAACGTTAACTGCTGGATCTACGATGCAAGCAGAATTTGTAGCATGTTATGAGGCCACCGGGCAGGCTGTATGGCTAAAGAATTTTATACCCGGACTTAAAGTGGTTGACAGCATATCTAAACCAATTTTATTGTACTGCGATAATGAACCAGCAGTTTTCTATACGAGTAACAACAGGTCAAGTAATGCTGCCAGACACATTGACATAAAGTATCGTGTTGTGAAAGATAGAATCCAGGATCAAACAGTTGATGTTAAACATATAAGAACGAAGCATATGCTTGCGGATCCGCTAACAAAAGGCTTACCACCCAGTATTTTTCGTGAGCATGTTGCCGACATGGGACTACTAGAGGCCTGATGATTCTGGAATAAGAGGACCATTAAAATAAACCACTCCCCAATTAGCAAAATGTTTTCCATTTCGAAATAGGCGGGTGTACTATAAGTGTTGAGGTTCTATGGCGTTTTGAGCTGTTGTAACACCTCACTTTGGTACATCATTTCTATGTAGAATGGGCGAATGAAGTTAAGCCTAACAATCAAGGGGGAGAATGTTGGTTTTGATCTGACGGCTTAAACAGGCCAGTTAGATCTATTAGTTAAAAAAAAGGAAAGATAACGTTAATGAAAAGGCCCCACGCACCAACGCACGTGAGGTTTATCCCAACTAAGGCGCCCTGATCGGGGGCACCCAAACCAACTGATGGTTTAGGTCCCCTGTCGCCAGCGCTACATAAAAGGGAACGGGAGAGGGTTGGCAGCCTGCGCGATCACAATTCTCGTACGGTTTCACTCCCCTCCCGATATCCTCTCACCCCATCCGATCAGGGGGAGCGCTGCAGCGACGGGAAGACCTACTCCAGCCGCCGCTGCCATCCCCGGGCAGTGCCGGTGGCGTCCTGAGGGCATCAGGACGTTGAGGAGGACTCCTACCTCGACTACATCACCCCTGCATCAAGCCTGCACCAAGCAGGCGATCATGTCCACTGCCGTGACACGTAATGATCCCCTAAACCCTACTCTGTTCATGTTTTAGGTGATCTAAATGCAATCTGTTTCTGCTAATGGCATCCCAGAGATGCATAATTATCCCAACACCCACGTGATCAGTCAGTTCAATATTGTTATCGTATTTGAGAAAAAAATGTTCAGTGCTTTATGATGGGTTGGAACGTTGTGTTGGGTTTGGTGGGCGACGAGAAGACCAGCGACGAGGAGGACACCCCCGCCAGGAAGCTGCTGGCAAACCATTTTCCTAATGTGTGGGAGAGACATATGAAGTTGAATGTGAACTTAGTTGTACCTTTCATTTCTACTGCTTGACTCAAACTACAGCTTATTACGGTCCACCTAATCTCATTCCGAAGAGTGGTATACAAACAAGACACGAGTTGCATAAGAGCATCTTCAAACACAAACATCAAATATGGTCTCATCTCCAATCCAATGTTAATTAGTGGGTGAACTGTAACTACTCTGCTTAGCTTAGCAAAACTTTTAAGTGCATTTCTAACGGCACAGAGATTATTTACATCTAATCAAGTGTCAAGTAATGGTGCACCTAGTAGTCTAGTACTACTCTGCTTAGCTTAGCTGAAACTTTAGGAGTGATTAGTCTAGTGAAAGTGAGCCTGGCTGCATGCCTGATGCTTTAATTATTCCTGCTGCTTTTGATGATGGTGGTCTCTATTTCTCTAATCACTGTGATGGAGGCGGCCGCCCGGGCCTCGGCTTGCATTACGTAGGGGAAAACTGGACAGCAGCTTGCATAAGGTGCAGGAGGACGTCCCCCCCCCCCCCCCCCCCCCCCCCCACCCCAATCGCATCGCTCCCACGAGCGACCGAGGGGGGAAAGCCTAGCTGCCAGAACAACGTTCCCCGCCCCGTCCCCGCTACACGTTGCCGGACATGAGCCCGGCGGAGCCAGACAAGCTCCGCTTAAGATTAGGTTTACGTTGCATGTAGTAGTATGGATTTGAGGTTTCTAATTTGAGGTATCCGACTGTGGAATTGATTATCTGAGGTGTGACCGATCACTGTTTGCGGACACGCTCGGTCGCGTCTGCGAACATTTGAGGGGTCGGATTTGCCAAGTCCGGATGCTTTTATTGACCTAAAAAATATTAGAGCGAGGAACAACTAATTTGTTGGTCAGATGATCTGACACCTGGTGTCTGGCGTGCTGCTAGGCAACGTCAAAAAAGAAACTACCTCGCTGATCTAGCCGGAAAGAGAGTGCACTTCACGTGCCTGCAATTTATTAACCTCGTATTAACTGTGAGAATAATCATGGAGCCGTACGTCTTTCCACGCAGCATCGTCTCCTTATGGAACTCTTGGAGATTCCTAGGCACCTGGGCGGAGCTGGAGCAAATGTTACCCGATGCACCACTTTAATAAGGCATAAAATTTTCAAACAATGAAGTATTGAATAAAGGTGTGTTTCATAGCTTTTATCACACATTATTGGATATAATTGAAGGTGGTTTGTAAAAACAAAATATAGACATCAAAATGCTTACGATAATAATAAAACACTAGTAGAAAAACACCTATTAGTCCCGGTTCGTAAGGGCCTTTAGTCCCAGTTCATGAACCGGGACTAATGGGTCGTTACTAATACCTTCCCCCTTTAGTCCCGGTTCTAACACGAACCGGGACAGATGGACCTCCACGTGGCCGGTGCGCCGAACCCAGGCAGGGGGGCCTTCGGTCCCGGTTGGTGGCACCAACTGGGACCAAAAGGCATCCACGCGTCAGCATTCCAGTGGCTGGGGTTTTTGTTTTTTTGAGGGGGGGGGGGGGGGGTTGGGGGTTTTGGGGGTTAATTTAGGTGTTTCATATATTGTGTTAGCTAGCTAATTAATAGAGAGAAGTGTCCTCTCTTATGTCCGTGCTTGGTCGACGCTACGTACTATATACATATAGCCCTCGACACGCTAGCTAGTAAGAAAATGAAGTGAATCATTGAGTACAGAAGTTCGTCATGCATACCGAGAGAAATGATCGATCGACCTTTCCTTCTTCGAGTGATTGGTCGAACAACAGGTTTTCGTATCATGTACGTCCGACGCTACTGGCTACATACATGTACAATATATAAGATCTCTCAATTACAGTCCCCTAGCATTTGAAATCAACTTCCACATGGTATTCTCCGGCTTTATTGATGACGTGGTCAAGAAAGAATCCCGACAATTCCTCTTGAATTGCTTTCATGCGATCTGGTTCTAGGAGTTCATTCCGCATCTGCCACGTCTAATTTGAAGAAGAGGGTTAATTAATACATATATATGAATGAAACTCAACAGAAATGATGGTGTAATAAAATAAAATTGTGAATATTATTGCTTACGCACTTCATATTGTCTTTGAGAGTAGCCCCGCTTGTTTTTCAAAGTCGCGGTGTGGATGAACTCGCACACGTAGTATCCACAGAAATCATTCACTTGTTCCTGCCACAAGCACTTTACGAGAAATAGAGGTCAATCAAACTGAAAATGAAGCATTATAAATGGCATTGATGAAAGTATATCTATAGAATCAACGGGAGATGCGCGCAACTAGCTAGCCAGTAGTACTTACTTTCGGGTATGTATATCGCAGCTCCTTCGGCAGTCCCGGAGCTTTTGCGGTGAACTGTTTCCAAACCCTGCAAGACAAAGAAAATAATTATTATTACTTGAGATATCAGGAAATGAACAAAAAGTTGCCGATATGGTGCGATAATGATTGATTGAACTTACTTGCTGAGCATTTCAGTCATGTCCGCATAGGTTTTGGGATCTTTCCGTCTCGAGTCTAAGACGGTTACTAGTCCACGCTCAAGCTTAATCTCCAGAAGAATATAGTGGTACCTGCGCATGCATGCATAACTCATCAATTACATTACTATAATCTCGCTCGAGTAATAAGGGAAACCGAATATGCAAACGACAGTAACACTCACTTGCCGTTGTAAGAAAAGAGTATGGTATCTTTATTTTGATTTTTGATCAACGATTGTAGCAAGTTGTCCTCGGCCTCTTTGACGTGCTTGTCAACCAGAAATACATCTATGATATTTGTGTTAATGAACCCAATACCATAAATTTCATTTTTTTTTGCACTCGACGATCTTCAATCTGCATAATATATTGAGGATAATTAATTATAAATACATGCAATGAAAGAGCCGAGCTATATATAAAGACTTAATGACAGAAATAGTACTTACAGGCAGTAGCAAAAGACCGTTAATTTATCGAGGGCCTTTTGATTGAAGAACTCAAAGAACTCCTCAAATGGAACAGGCAACAGATCATTTCCAACGAGGTCGTGCTCCTCTTTAATTCTCAGATACAAAGTATTCGTCCCCCAGACTCTCTGCAGGTTTTCATGTACCAAGTATGGAATCTTCGCATCATCGTTGTTAGAGATTTTTCATCTTTGATGAGAGGCTTCCCGTACTCGTATTTGTGTTCTTCCACCTCCATGAAATCAGGAAGTGCATCGTCAAGCAGGTAATCTTGTAGATTGCCATAACCGGCCACCATCCCCGGAACATTAGCGACGATGTTGCCGCTAGACACATTGAGCGGGGGGCACGTTTGGTTTGCTTGTTCGCCGAGCTGGTCAATTTTTTTCGCAGCTGCTCGTTCTTTTGCTCTTTGATGTCTGACAGTACTTCCCGACCGCTCCGCTTGGAGATATGTCTGTTCAGTAATGCGCTCATAGTTGGTTCTCGGCGGAGACTTTGCCGGTTTCCTCAGGGCATCAAGAGTGCGCTTTGCTTTCACCAGATCTACCTTCTCCTCCGGAGGTGGATGTCTCTTTTCTTTCACCCCTTCAAAGAACTCCTTCATGTGGGTCTGCACGATCGTATTGTTTTCCTCCTCGGTCCTCTCGTATGGTAACTTCTCTAGAGGCTTTAGAGGTGGACCGTATCTGTATTGCCTCTCTCCTCTTCTTGTGCTGCTAGACGCCGGAGCAGACGGAGCGGCTGCGGCGTCTGTCTTATTTCGTGCTTGCTTACGAGGCGGAGGAGAAGGACTACGATGCGCCAGAGCAGCCCGGGCGGCGGCGGGTCTCTTCCGCCCTTGCTGGCGAGGCAGAGAAGGAGGAGGCTGCTGGCTGATCGGGAGCGCCGGCGCAGGCGGAGAAGGAGGCGGAGTGCCGCCACACGTCGGAGAAGGAGGCGGAGTGCCGCCACGCGTGCCCTGATCGTCACTCGCCGGAGGAGGAGGCGGTGGAGGAGGTGGAGTGCCCTGACTCGCCGGAGGAGGAGGAGGAGGCGGAGGCATCCAGTTCGGAAGGTTGATGAGCTCCTTCCGCCATAGGCATGGAGTCTTCATAGCAGAACCCAGCCTAGTCTCCCCTTCACCGGTAGGGTGGTCAAGCACGAGGTCCTCAAATCCCTCCGTTATTTCATCCACCATCACCTTAGCATATCCTTCTGGAATCGGCTGGCAGTGATAAGTTGTGCCGGGTCCACTAGGATAAACTTGGCCAACAGCCACCTTGACCTTCAAATTCATCCATCGCGCCATAATGTGGCAATTTTGAGACTCCGTGATATCATCCACGGGATAGCTGGTAGGAGCCGTCAAGACATGCTCCGGCTGAAGCAGCTCGGTGGAAGCCACGCTGCTTCTCCGCTGAGATGGCGGGGTAGCTCCGGGGGAAGCTTCGGCAGGTCGTTTGCTGCGATCTGCTGCTTCTCGTTCCTCTAGCCCCATTACCCTTTTGTGCAGCGCCTGCAGTTGGTCCTGCTCCAGTTTCTTCCTCCTCTCGTGGGTTTTGTAACCCCCTGCGTCCGGAAAACCAACCTTCCACGGAATGGAGCCTGGCGTGCCTTGTGTCCGTCCAGGGTGCTCAGGATTCCCAAGGGCCATTGTGAGCTCGTCCTTCTCCCTGTTTGGAAGGAACGTCCCTCGCTGCACTGCATCGATATAGTGTCGAAGGTTCTTGACTGGTATTTGCAGTTGCTCGTCCGTCCATTGGCACTTCCCTGTTACAGGGTCCAAGGTTCCGCCAGCCCCGAAGAACCAAGTCCGGCAACAGTCTGGCCAGTACATTGTCTCTGGTTCGATCCCTTTTTCAAGCAGATCATGCTCAGCCTTGGACCACTTAGGCCGGGCTTTGAGGTAGCCACCTGACCCCGTGCGATGGTGAAGCTTCTTCTTCGCAGCATTTTGCTTGTTTGTCGCCGACATCTTCTTACTCTTTTCCGATGTCTTGTAGGCCACAAATACGGGCCAGTGATCTTTGATCTTCTCATATTTGCCGATGAATTCTGGTGTCTTTTCTTTCTCGACAAACTGGTTCAGCTCTTTCCTCCACCTCCTCATTAGGGTTGCCATCTTCTTAAGAGCACAAGACTTGATTAATTGCTCTTTAACTGGCTTCTCCGGATCCTCCTCTGGCGGTAGGGTGAAATTTGCCTTCAGCTAAGTCCAAAGATCTTCTTTCTGCATATCATTGACATAAGACACCTCAGGGTCTTCTTCCTTAGGCTTATACCATTAATGGATGCTGATCGGGATCTTGTCCCTAACAAGAACCCCGCACTGAGCAGAAAATGCCTTCCTTGTCCGGATGGGTTCAATCGGTTCGCCGTCGGGCGCGATTTCTATAATCTCAAACTTTTCATCCGAGTTCAACTTTTTGTTCGGGCCTCGTCTCCTTACCGAAGTTGTGCTCGATCCGGAGGGCTAGAAATTATAAGGAAGAAAGACGAGAGTAATTAATATGTGTACATATACCAAAACGATGGACACATCAATTAACTAGTGAGCACGGGCTTAACTAATTTATATATACCTGGCCGGACTCGGTTCGGTCACCGGAGCAGTCAGCACGGTCTCCTTCTTGTACCTCCATTCGGAGCCATCATGAACATAGTCCTCTTCTTGTACCGGCATTAATGGGCCGAAGCCATCATGAACATAGCCCTCTTCTTCACCCAGTCCTTCCTGACCATCGGTGTCATTGAGAAATGACGCAACTTCATCACTTCCTTGTGCGATTATGTCCCCCAGCATCGCTTCTGTTTCTTCGTCTCGGGAGTGCTCCATAGTTTCTGCAAATATTTACAACATGTCAATTATTATTCAAACATGGTACAGATGGATATATATATATATATATATATATATATATATATATTAGTGGCAAACGTAGAACTAGCTAGCTAATCACAATAAGGAATCATGTTAGTGGCCTCGACACTGCTTCTCTAGGGTTTGGGGTCGCCTCGACACAACGCTTCAAGGGTTTGGGGTGGCCTCGACGACAACGCTCTTTTAACTTGGTAAATTTGGGTGGCCTCGAGAGAGTTAATTTGTCGGGTAGGGGCACGGCGGGAGGGGGTAGGAGACCAACATCATTTTCTCTCTAGGGTTTGGGTGTCCTCGAGAGTTTTGGTCGAGCGAGAGGGCCGAGGGGGTGCTGCCGTTGTATAAGTTATCACAGTCGACCACCGTCCCTCAGTCAAAGTTATCTCGAGGGGGTTATATCGACAACGACGCGACATACATATACATGGGAAAATAATGTTATCGGGGAGGGGGTATCGGAACCCCCCCCCCCCTCGTGTTGAAGTTTCTTCTTTCTCCTCTATTCCTTTCTTCTTCTACTACTCTTCTTTTTCTTCTTCTCCCTTGAGAAAGGAAAATAAGGAAAAGAAAGAAAAGAGGAAGAAGGAAGAAGGAAGAAGAAGAAAAAAAAAAGAGGAGAAGAAGAAAAATAGAAAATTTCTATTTTTTCTTCTTCTCCTCTATTCCTTTCTTCTTCTCCTCTTCTTTTTCTTCTTTTTTCCTCTTCTTATTTATTTCTCCTCTTCTTCCTCTCCTCTTCTTCTCCTTTCTTCCTCTTCTTATTTTCCTTTTTCCTCTCATTCTTTTAGTATTGCTTGTTTTAAAAAAAATGTTCAAATAGAAGATTTCGAAAAAAAACAAAGGTTTTGCCTAATGCATTGTTCATATGAATATACAAACATTTGCATATTCTACAATAATTATTATCACCAAAAAAAGAGGAGAAGAAGAAAGGAATAGATAAGGAGAAGATCAAAGAAAAAAAAGAAAAAAAAGAGGACAAGAAGAAAGGAATAGAGGAGAACAAGAAAAAATAGAAAATTTTCTATTTTTTCTTCTTCTCCTCTATTCCTTTCTTCTTCTCCTGTTCATTTTCTTCTTTTTTCTTCTTCTTATTTAGTTCTCCTCTTCTTCCTCCCCTCTTCTTCTCCTTTTCTTCCTCTTCTTATTTTTCTTTTTCCTCTCATTCTTTTTCTTCTTCTTCCTTTCCTAGCTAGATATATAAAATTTTTCTAAAAATTAAACTAACCTAAAATGTACTAAATCAGAGAACATATATAGATAAAACTTTTCTAAAAATCTAACTTTTGCATATATGTATACTTTAAAACATCATTACAATTGAAAAAATACATACATACATAAAAAAACATGTAAAAAAAACATACATACATATATGAACAAACATGTAAAAAATAGCACGGTAGCGGCGGGGCCACAGAGGCGCGGTGCTCACAGAGGGAGGAGCGCGCGGCGGGCAGCGTCAGGGCGAGCAGTGGCGCAGCGACGGCGTCGGGGCAGGAGTGGCGCGCGGCCGGGCAGGGGCGGCGCGCGTTGGGGCAGGGACGGCGCACGGCGATGGCGACGGGCGAGGGCGCGGGCGATGGCGAGGGCGCGGGCGGCGACGACGACGGGCGCGGGCGACGGCGACGGCGACGGCGGGGGTGGCGGGCGGCGTCGGGGCAGCCTGGCGGCGACGATGTGCTCGGCGTCGTCGGGGGGCAACTGTGGTGATGAACTCTGCAAAATTGTGAAGTGCTACTTATATACCACGAGAATTGGTCCCGGTTCGTGGCACCAACCGGGACCAATGCCCCCTTTAGTCCCGGTTGGTGCCACCAACCGGGACCAAAGGCCTCTTTTTCGGCAGCCCAAAGGGCGGGAAGCGGCAACCTTTGGTACCGGTTGGTGCCGCCAACCGGGACCAATGCCCCCCCCTTTAGTCCCGGTTGGTGCCACCAACTGGGACCAAAGGCCCCTGTGCTGCCCGCGTCGGGGCCAAAGTTTAGTCCCACCTCGCTAGTTGAGAAGGGCGCGCAGTGGTTTATAAGCCCCACTGCCGCACCCCTCTCGAGCTCCTCTCCACCGCAGGCTTTCGGGCCTACTTGCTATTGCTTTGCCTGATGGGCCTTCTGGGCCTACTGCGGGCCTGAATCCTGGCCCATAGTAGGGTTTCATGTCGTATTCAGGCCGTGGGGGCCTAGTAGGAGGCATTTTTTTGTTTTTTTGTTTTCTTTACTTATTGTTGCTATTTTTATTTTTTTTCCAGTTTTTTTGTTTTGTTTTCTGCATTATTTATTTTCTTTTGTTTTTTGCATTATTTTTTAATTCTTTTTGCTTTTAGTTTTAGGAAAATTATGAACTTTCTGTTAGTGCCATTAGTTTTCAAATTTGAAAACACTTTTTTTTGTTTTCTTTCTTGCTTTATTTATTTTATTTTGTTTCTACTTACAACAAAATACTTATTGTTGCTATCTTTAATTATTACGAGGGCCGAACCATAAGACATTAAAGCATTTCAAATGAACTCTGAAAAAGTTGAAAGTTGGCATGGTATCATAAATTGACCCACATAGCATGTGCATGTACAAAACGGACAATGGTATCATACTCGTCAGTTACAAAGTTGGCATGGTATCATCATAATAGTTGCGGGAGAAAGTCTTCACTTTTTCTTTGCTTGTGTCATTTGCTTATTGCGCCGTAACAATGGATAATCTTCATCGTTTATCAGGATGCTGGGGTCAGCCTTGACTTTGAAGGGAGGAATTTCATGAAACTTTTCATAATCTTCAGACATGTCTGTCTTACCCTCCACTCCTACGATGTCCCTTTTTCCTGAAAGAACTATGTGGCGCTTTGGCTCATCGTATGATGTATTCGCTTCCTTATCTTTTCTCTTTCTCGGTCTGGTAGACATGTCCTTCACATAGATAACCTGTGCCACATCATTGGCTAGGACGAACGGTTCGTCAGTGTACCCAAGATTTTTCAGATCCACTGTTGTCATTCCGTACTGTGGGTCTACCTGTACCCCGCCTCCTGACAGATTGACCCATTTGCACTTAAACAAAGGGACCTTAAAATCATGTCCATAGTCAAGTTCCCATATGTCCACTATGGAACCATAATATGTGTCCTTTCCCCTCTCGGTTGTTGCATCAAAGCGGACACCGCTGTTTTGGTTGGTGCTCTTTTGATCTTGGTAAATCGTGTAAAATGTATTCCCATTTATCTCATATCCTTTCCAAATCAATACAGTCAAAGATGGTCCCCTGGAAAACAAGTACAACTCATCACAAACAGTGTTGTCACCTCTGATACGTGCTTCCAACCAACTGCTGAAAGTCCTGATGTGTTCACATGTAATCCAGTCGTCGCACTGCTCCGGGTATTTGGAGCGCAGACTGTTCTTGTGTTCATCGACATACGGGGTCACCAAGGTAGAGTTCTGTAGAACTGTGTAGTGTGCTTGAGACTAAGAATATCCGTCCCTGCATATTATTGAGTCCCTTCCAAGCGTGCCTTTTCCAGTCAGTCTCCCCTCATACCCCGATTTAGGGAGACCTATCTTCTTAAGGCCAGGAAAGAAGTCAACACAAAACCCGATGACATCCTCTGTTTGATGGCCCATGGAGATGCTTCCTTTTGGCCTAGCACGGTTACGGACATATTTCTTTAGGACTCCCATGAACCTCTCAAAGGGGTACATATTGTGTAGAAATACGGGGCCCAGAATGACAATCTCGTCAACTAGATGAACTAGGACGTGCGTCATGATATTGAAGAAGGATGGTGGGAACACCAGCTCGAAACTGACAAGACATTGCACCACATCACTCCTTAGACTTGGTATGATTTCTGGATCGATCACCTTCTGAGAGATTGCATTGAGAAATGCACATAGCTTCACAATGGCTAATTGGACGTTTTCCGGTAGAAGCCCCCTCAATGCAACCGGAAGCAGTTGCGACATAATCACGTGGCAGTCATGAGACTTAAGGTTCTGAAAATTTTTCTCTGCCATATTTATTATTCCTTTTATATTCGACGAGAAGCCAGTCGGGACCTTCATACTAAGCAGGCATTCAAAGAAGATTTCCTTCTCTTCTTTGGTAAGAGCATAGCTGGCAGGACCTTCATACTGCTTTGAAGGCATGCCGTCTTTTTCGTGCAAACGTTGCAGGTCCTCCCGTGCCTCAGCTGTATCTTTTGTCTTCCCATACATGCCCAAGAAGCCTAGCAGGTTCACGCAAAAGTTCTTCGTCACGTGCATCACGTCGATCGAAGAGCAGACCTCTAGGTCTTTCCAGTAGGGTAGGTCCCAAAATATAGATTTCTTCTTCCACATGGGTGCGTGTCCCCCAGCGTCACTCGGAACAGCTAGTCCGCCGGGACCCTTTTCAAAGATTACGTGTAAATCATTGACCATAGCAAGTACGTGATCACCGGTACGCATGGCGGGCTTCTTCCGGTGATCTGTCTCGCCTTTGAAATGCTTGCCTTTCTTTCGACATTGATGGTTGGTCAGAAGAAATCGACGATGGCCCAGGTACACATTCTTCCTGCAGCTTGCTAGGTATATACTATCGATGTCAAGTAAACAGTGCGTGCATGCGTGGTATCCCTTGTTTGTTGTCCTGAAAGGTTACTGAGAGCGGGCCAATCGTTGATGGTCACGAACAGCAACGCCTTTAGGTTAAATTCCTCCTGTTTGTGCTCATCCCACGTACGTACACCGTTTCCATTCCACAGCTGTAAAAGTTCTTCAACTAATGGCCTTAGGTACACATCAATGTCGTTGCCGGGTTGCTTAGGGCCTTGGATGAGAACTGGCATCATAATGAACTTCCGCTTCATGCACATCCAAGGAGGAAGGTTATACATACATAGAGTCACGGGCCAGGTGCTGTGATTGCTGCTCTGCTCCCCGAAGGGATTAATGCCATCCGCGCTTAAAGCAAACCATACGTTCCTTGGCTCACTTGCAAACTCATCCCAGTAATTTCTCTCGATTTTTCTCCACTGCGACCCATCAGCGGGTGCTCTCAAATTCCCGTCTTTCTTACGATCCTCACTGTGCCATCGCATCAACTTGGCATGCTCTCCGTTTCTGAACAGACGTTTCAACCGTGGTATTATAGGAGCATACCACATCACCTTCGTAGGAACCCTCTTCCTGGGGGGCTCGCCGTCAACATCACCAGGGTCATCTCGTCTGATCTTATACCGTAATGCACCGCATACCGGGCATGCGTTCAGATCCTTGTACGCACCGCGGTAGAGGATGCAGTCATTAGTGCATGCATGTATCTTCTGCACCTCCAATCCTAGAGGGCATACGACCTTCTTTGCTGCGTATGTACTGTCGGGCAATTCGTTATCCTTTGGAAGCTTCTTCTTCAATATTTTCAGTAGCTTCTCAAATCCTTTGTCAGGCACAGCATTCTCTGCCTTCCACTGCAGCAATTCCAGTACGGTACTGAGCTTTGTGTTGCCATCTTCACAATTGGGGTACAACCCTTTTTTGTGGTCCTCTAACATGCGATCGAACTTCAGCTTCTCCTTTTGACTTCCGCATTGCGTCCTTGCATCGACAATGACCCGGCGGAGATCATCATCATCGGGCACATCGTCTGGTTCCTCTTGATCTTCAGCAGCTTCGCCCGTTGCAGCATCATCGTGCACATCGTCTAGTTCCTCTTGATGTTCAGTAGCATCACCGTATTCAGGGGGCACATAGTTGTCATCGTACTCTTCTTCTTCGCCGTCTTCCATCATAACCCCTATTTTTCCGTGCCTCGTCCAAACATTATAGTGTGGCATGAAACCCTTGTAAAGCAGGTGGGTGTGGAGGATTTTCCGGTCAGAGTAAGACTTCGTATTCCCACATATAGGGCATGGACAACACATAAAACCATTCTGCTTGTTTGCCTCAGCCACTTCGAGAAAATCATGCACGCCCTTAATGTACTTGGAGGTGTGTCTTGAACCGTACATCCATTGCCGGTTCATCTACGTGCATTATATATAATTAAGTGTGTCAAAAATCATTACAGAACATCATGAGTAGATAATTAAGTGACCAAATTAATAGAAGTTCATCATCACATTAAAACCAAAGTACATACATAGTTCTCATCTAACAACATAAAGCTCTGCAGAGCATCTAAATTAATTAAACCATACACTGAAACTATGTAAAACATTTTAATGCGAAAACAAATGCGATCATAATCGCAACCAATGTAACAACTGATCCAACGGCATAATGATACCAAGCCTCGGTATGAATGGCATATTTTCTAATCTTTCTAATCTTCAAGCGCATTGCATCCATGTTGATCTTGTGATCATCGACGACATCCGCAACATGCAACTCCAATATCATCTTCTCCTCCTTAATTTTTCTAATTTTTTCCTTCAATAAATTGTTTTCTTCTTCAACTAAATTTAACCTCTCGATAATAGGGTCGATTGGAATTTCCGGTTCAACAACCTCCTAGATAAATAAAATCTATGTCACGTTGGTCGGCATAATTGTCATAAACAATAAATGAACCACTAGTTATGAAAAAATAATATATACCACATCTGAGTCATAGACAGGACGAGGGCCGATACCAAAACCATCGCACTATATAAGATGTAATAATAAAAGTAAGAAAATTATACAAGTATCTATATAAACATACAAGTAAGAATTTTTTTTCCTTTCAGAAAGAAGATAAGAACAAGAGGCTCACCACGGTGGTGCCGGCGACGAGATCGGCACGGGCGATCGACGGCGGTGAAGATGGGGACGGGACGTGACGGACCGCTAAACCTAGACAAATATTGAGAAAAATGGAGCTTGGAGGTCGAGATTGGAGAGGAGAAAACTTAAGTAGTGTGGCTCGGGCATTCCATCGAACACCTCGTGTGCATAGGAGGTGAGCTAGAGCACCACAAAGCTCTCCCCTCGCCAGCCACGAAAAACAGAGCAGTGGGAGTGCTCTGCTCGCGGGCGAGGGGTATATATAGGTAACTAATTGGTCCCGGTTGGTGGCACGAACCGGGACTAAAGGGCAGCCTTTGGTCTCGATTCAAGCCACCAACCGGGACCAATGGTGGTGGGCCAGGAGCGAGGCCCATTGGACCCGGTTCGTCCCACCAACCGGGACCAATAGGTCCAGACGAACCGGGACCAATGACCCACGTGGCCCGGCCGGCGCCCGGGGCTCACGAACCGGGTCCAATGCCACCATTGGTCCCGGTTCTGGATTGAACCGGGACTAATGGGCAGACCTGGCCTGGACCATTGCCCCCTTTTCTACTAGTGAAACAAGGGACACAATTACTTGAAAAGACTGCTTTGCATTTCCAAATTCCAGAATACATTGCCGAACAACAAGGTTTAATAACCTACAAGATACAAACAGAATTAAACTTGCTAATAAAATGCCCAAATGAAAGTAGTATGGCTAAAGAACTGAAAATTACCTTTAATACTTCTATCCGATCCATGAACTACTCGACCACTTTGAGCATTGGTGACCTCTTTCATTTCTTCTTCCTCCACATAACAAATTTGATAGGTACAAATTACAAATTAGACATGAAGACTTGCATAGACAAATAAACTATACCCTAATTAAAAGTTAGAACCCTAGAAAATGCCCCATGCTTTGCCAAAACATAGTGATTTGTTATATTCGCAACAAGTTTATATGTGATTGTTGCAGTTTGTAATCAAGATTAGGACAAGCAAGACAAACGGTCAAAGGAGCTACAACAATTGTGTGGCCTATATAGACGCATGGAGACGAAGGTGAAGGTTCAAGATTGGAAAGGTTGAGAAATTACCGAGCGCCGGATCGACTGACCGGCGTGCAGTGTCGGTCGCGTGCGGCGCATCGTTACCGTGTGAGGGCCAGGCTGCGTGGCCTGCGGCGTGCGGTGGCCGGCGCGCTGCCGCTACGACCTGTGTAGGCGACGGCGACGCGTATGGTAGTCTGGCATCATACGCGCAACGCCAAGCGAACCGTCGTGGGTGCGTATGTGAATACATGCGTGTCGTGCTGTCGTGCGTGCGTACGTGAGGATTGATCAAGCGAACTGACATGGGCCACGCTGATTAGGCAAGCAAACTGTCATGCGCAGGCGTCCTGCTAGGTTGGGCCAAGGGAACTCCTATTGGACGCTCGCTGCGGCAAGCAGTCGGCGTTTCGCACACAAGCAGCTTGGCTGGGCCGGCCCATATTGCGGGTGCGCCACATTTGTAGGTTAAAAATCGCGAAAAAGGAAAAAGGGTACTGGAATCGAACCCGAGACTTCCTATTGCTAAGCGCGATGAGCTAGCCTCCCCAACTAGCTAATACTTCTTATGGTAAATTGGAAGTAGCGAGAAAACATAAAATCCGAATACGCAAAATTACGATGAACCAAGGTGTGAGCGAGGCACCTGTCAACACAAGTAGGTAGCCACTATAGTTTCTAAGATTTCGTGTCAAAAAAGGTAGCCCAACAAATATGAACTATAAACCGCGACAAAGGCTATACTTAAAAAAATTCAAACGTGAATTCTTTTGGCAAAAAGTAAATATTTTCTGAAACGCAACCATTTTATAATTTGTGAACGAAATTTTAAAAATTAGAACATTGTACGAAACCGAAAACATTTTTTTGGAATAAAAAAGGAAGAAAACTGAAATTACGAACATTTTGTTTAAATGTGACCATTCAAAATTTGTGAACAATAATTTTAAAATTAGAACATTTTCGTAATTTCATTTTTCAATGGACATATTAATTGAATACGAGAACATTTTTCAAATTTGCAAAGACTTTTTCGAAAAACAGAATAGAATTGAAAACCCAAACATTTCGAATTTTCCAAAACATTTTTCGAAACCATGAACATTTTTGGAATTTCTGAACAAAATTTTTAAAGCACGAACGATTTTGAATCTTGAGAACAAATTTGGAAGCGCCAACTATTTTTTCAACCACGGACATTTTTGAATCTTGAGAACAAATTTTGAAATGGAAAACAATTTTGAAATATCCCGAACAAATTTGGAAGCGCGAACAATTTTTTAAAGCATGAACATTTTTTGAATCTTCAGAACAAATTTTGAAACGAAGAACAATTTTGAAAAATCCTGAACAAATTTGGAAGCGCGAACATTTTTTAAAAAGTGAACAAAATATTGAAATCTACTACATTTTTGATTTTCGAAAGTTTTGAACATTTTGTGTAATGAGAACAATTTTTGAATTTTGAGAACATTTTTTCAAAAGCTGAACATTTTTTGAAAACATGAACAAAATTTCAAAATTTCGATTTTTTTGAAGAAAAAAGAGAAGAAAAGAAAAAGAAATAACAAAGAAAATCCTATTTTTTTTGTAAAACTGCAAAAATGTTCTGAAAAAGAAAAGGAAACATTTTTGAATCTTGAGAACAAATTTGGAAGCGCCAACTATTTTTTCAACCACGGACATTTTTGAATCTTGACAACAAATTTTGAAATGGAAAACAATTTCGAAATATCCCGAATAAATTTGGTAGCGCGAACAATTTTTTTAAGCACGAACATTTTTTGAATCTTGAGAACAAATTTTGAAACGAAGAACAATTTTGAAAAATCCTAAACAAATTTGGAAGCGCGAACATTTTTTTTAAAGGTGAACAAAATATTGAATCTGCTACATTTTTTGAATTTCGAAAGTTTTGAACTTTTTTGTGTAATGAGAACAATTTTTGAATTTTGAGAACATTTTTTCAAAAGCTGAACATTTTTTGAAAACATGAACGAAATTTCAAAATTTCGATTTTTTGAAGAAAAAAGAGAAGAAATGAAAAAGAAATAACAAAGAAAATCCTTTTTTTTTGTAAAACTGCAAACATGTTCTGAAAAAGAAAAAGAAACTTGAAAAAGAAAAGGTAAAAAAAGAAAAAATGAAAAAGAAACAGAAAACAAAAAAACAATCAGGAAAGTGGAAAACCAATAAAAGAAAAAAAAGGTTCATGGAACCTTCTAGAAGGTTCATAAAATCGGAGTGGGCAGTTTGTATGCTACGTACGTAAGTCGGCCGGCCCAAAAGCATCGCTCGGTCGCTCGCTGTGTGCGAAGCGCCGGCAGTTTGCCGCAACGAGCGGCCAATAGGATTTTCCTTGGGCCAATGCGGAGCCGTGGCTGAATAGGGCTGACCCTGATGCACGGCACTTGGGCCACCCTGATGCACCGGGCCTTTCTAATTGACAAGTACTAGTAGCAATTTTTTCCAGCCGTATTCATGTGCATACGGGCCGGCCCAATGGGCGGAGAATGGACATCTCAATGACATCCACACGCGAGTTCGTCAGTCCCTACCAACCCCAAGTTGGTTGCATCCTGGTGTTTCTTTCCTTTCCGCACCACAGACTCACAAACCCCGTGCCCTATACAAAAGCAGATTCTGTATAGCACTGCGTCCAAATCTTAAATCTGTGCCTGTCATTCAGTCCGTTAGGTGCGATTAGTTTTTTATTTTATTTTTTTATTTGCGAGATAGAATGTGACTGTTAGGATTAAGCTCCAAATCTTATTGTATCGAGTGGGATTAGTAGCCATCAACGACTGCTCGTTGGTTAAGTCCTAACAGTGCATACATATATGTGTGTGTCTATATAACTGTAGCACACACCCCGGCCCATTGAGAAAACTAGTTGATTCCCCGCGCGTTGCTGCGGTAAATTATGGTTATGAATGTGGTTAAAATAAAAAACAACATATGACTATATAGTATTAAAATGGATAGCTCATGGTTGTGGATGGCAACGGGAATAATAAATCAACATCCTACATATGACCTTAATGAGAAAATAAATGGCATTGATAATGCCCCATTGTCGCAGAGTTCAACTGCAAGCACCAATATACTATACATAAATAGGCCAAATATTTATGCTGCAGAGAGAAACAATTATACCACAGGAAATTCAAGCCAGGGAAATCAACCTGGAAACAATACAAACTTATATTACCTCACCGATTAATGTTGTATGACAAATTAACAACACAGGAATAAAAATCAGAAAACTATGATGATAGTTAGTTTTGGATTGAACATGGCAGTCAATAATGGTGATACATGGGAAACGCATAAGATAAAATTGATGATAAAGGGCATGTAAAATGCAAGTTCAATCTGGACCATATGACATCAGGATCATGATGTCTACTTGGCTTGGAAGCAATTTATTATCATTTTTTTTGGCAAACCTATGTCCAGAAGCTCTCGGAGAAGAACACAATCTGAGGACTCGAGTATGGAGACTTAACGATTGTCACTTGGCATAAAATTCATAAATATCGAATTTGTAGGCTACATATAATACTAACCTCCTGTGTATAAAACAACTTTTTTTGCGGGTATGTGTATAAAACAACTTGACAATGAGAAAGAAGGGCATGTACTAACTTGTATGGTTACAAAAATTACGCCACAAAAATATTGTCATATGTAGCTTCATTTCTTCGGGGCAGTAGTGCTAGGAGTGGTGCTTTTCCGCTCAGCGCCTATGTACCCTGTCTTGGGTGTGTGCGTGTGTTGCGGTGGCGTGGCGTGGCGTGTAGTTGTACTGGATGCTTGTGGTTTGGTGCTTTATATATAAAGCGGGACGAAAGCCTTTTTCGGTATAACATGCAAATTCACAAACTTCATGCAAATAGATATTCAGAGATCCACTTCATTCAAGATCATGAGATCGTTGCTTACTAGGACCATCTTTACGGCAAGCTAGCCAAACCTAGTAGCTATCAACATCCGCATACTGCAGAACTGAAAATAGTACCGACACTTGTTAATAAGGTTACTCCTCCCCAATTCTTCCTAATCTCAAAGCAGTGCCTCATGTCCACGTGCACATCCCATCATCTTGCATAATCTGTAAGCAAATTTGACGCATACATACTCTGACATAAGATGGATTCACTGGAACCAAATAACTGCAAGCCATCTCCATGCACAAACTTCTTTGTGTCTGGCAGATGGCCGTACCATCTTTGACTGAGCAGAATAGGAACCCCTTGCAAAGATACCACATGGCTGAATGTCCGCAGCGTCACCATCTGATTCTCAACTACAAAACAGAACTGGGTTATTTTAGACAACAGGTCACCTAGCTTGCAGTCAATGAATTAATTGCGTACTGAACAATCCTAAGGAGGAGGGAGGAAAAAGGAAGGAGAGGAAGTAGGAGCACATACCATGGCCTTTTTCTTGCAAACGGCGATGGGTGGTCTTCGCCTGCGCCTCACGGCCGATGCTCGGATAGCACGGTGCTGGACCCTCTGCCCCCACATCCGCATGCATGAGGTGGAACAGCTCGCCATCGGCGGTGTGGAGGAATGCCTGCAAGTACATCTTTCTTCAAGCGCGCTGCCGACACTGGGGAAGAAGAAGATGCAGCCTCAAAGGCAGCGCAGTGACGGCGCCGATGGCTGCAGATTTGTCCCGTCCAACCCACATGGTACGGGAAGAAGATGAATCACGTTGTCGGTTCAACTTAGGTTAATGAAGGCGTACCAGCAGAAGGATCCGGATTCAGATTCGCCGAGCAGACTTCAGCGGCAGCGCATAGGTGGCAGCGAGGACTCCAGTTCGTTCCGCCACCAGAAGGAGTTACGAAATAAAATCCATCACAGGTGATGCATGAAGGCGGATGAGTACTCGCATGCCGCCATTTTAATGTATGGTTGTGGTGGAGAGATCGGGGGACTGAAACGTTCTCGGGAGAAGTGGATGGCGCATCAATTGCGAAGTTGAAACGAACGACATTTACACCTGAGGCTGAGAGAGAACGCACAAGGTGGGTCAGCTCAATCGGGATTTGAGTGAGGTCTCCTTGTAGCCTTGTAGGCGAAGCGCTGGTGAGAATCTGGTACGTATTGTAAACCGGTAACTGATCGCTGAGTTGGCCGTCCACTAGGCTGGTGAATTGTTGGCAGGGCCGTTCCTGAGATTTCGGGGGCCCGGGGCAAGACGGCTTAAAGGGGCCCTAAAGCCACATTTTTCTCTATTTCAATTGCAACTAAATTCTTGATGCGCTATAATTTGTGTTGCCTTGTCATGTTGACTATCCAACAAATAAAGGTCATAAACATTCACAGAAAAATTGGTTGCTTTTCTCAATTGGAAATTATATTTTTCTATTAGGTTTGTGCCTACTCTAATATTATCATCCTATTCTTACTGGGTTGTTCTTCAACAGTAACAAAAGGCATGTTTCAGAATTTCTAGTAGAATTACTTGCATCAGTTGTTGAAAAATGTCAATATCTCCTTTCTGAAAATGAATCAACTCATATGCAACTTTATTTTATTTACTCATTACCAGATGGATACTTTCTAGATAAAATCTTGATAATTACCACACATACAAATGAAACAAGAAATTAAAAACCCTGTTAATAAAATAAAAATTTGCTAACAAAGGCTTGGAACAAGGTACCTGGATGGTAGAAGATCAAAAATTGCAAGATTTTGCTGCTTCTTATAAGTCACGACCAAAAATCCGAGCTCCTCTTTTCTAATCCCAAACAACCGAAGAAATCGGAGTGTGAGAAAGAGATATGTACGGGGATGATCTTCGTCTTCATTTGTCGAAAAGGATGGATCTTCATCTTCATAAAACGAATGAACGACCTATAATGACTACAGAAAAAGAGGGATCTGCGTTGAAGAGGAGTTTGGTTGAAATATGAAAAATTTGTACTCAAGGTTTCTTCTTCGACAGGAAATCTGAAAAGAGGAAGTTCCACTAATCACTGACAGCAGCAGAAAAATCAGGAGGGGAGCAGTAGACCTTGGGGCGGATTAGTTGCCAACTGGGGAAGCGGAGTAGAATCAAAAGATTGCGCCTCGTACGGCAAGCCGAGAAAATTGCGATTTGTTACCTTTTCCCGTTTCTTTAGAATTTATCTACACATGGGCTAATATCACGTATATATGGAAAGCAAGCCACCGGGGGCCCCTTCGTACTCGGGGGCCCGGGGCGGCCGCCCCTCCCGCCCCCCCTCAGGACCGGCCCTGATTGTTGGTTGGTCCCACTTGTAAGTCAGTAGTGGAAAGATGATGTGGCTAACCTGCTGATGTGGACAGTCTGCATGTTAAGAAAAATAACATAGTGGGGATAAACTATTTATGTATTATAGATGAAATACAAAACCGAGCAAGTTCTGAGTCCAGCCAGTTAGTGCATATTGCCGAACATCTCTTGAACCCTTGCAAATGATTTGACTGGTAGGTCCTCCTCCTCTCCTACACTTTCCATCCCTGTAACAATTTCTGAAAAAGATAACCTTTTGGCCACAAATGAGAGAAAACACTTAGTTTCTGCAAGGATAAGTTGATTGCGATAGCAACTGGTATTATTACATACCTTGGCTTCGGAACTCTCTGGGAATTGGCCTTTGGCATCCGACGCTATGTCAATTTCATCATGGTCTAGCATCAGAACGCTTGAGAAGGTGGTAATGGCTGATGGTGTTGGAGAAGGTGGTGGAGATGGGGTTTTTTTTCAAGGATGCTGGTGGAGAAGGTGGTGGAGATGGTGTTGAAGACGACGGAGGTGATGCTTCAGGTTGAAGAATATTTGAAGCAGACACAAGTGGTGGAGGTGGATCTTCTTCATAACTAGTAACATTTCCAACACAAATTTCAGTGTTGTTAAGTTCATATATGATATCCATTATATATACTTGCCCTTTAGTGTCTATCCGTCTTCTAGTGGCTCGCGGGAACTCCATGTTGCTTGCTGCAACCTTTCTCTCCGCTTTTCTTGTACATGTGAAATCGAAAGTGTAAGAAAAGAATGGCATGTAAAGCATATCATAATATGCCTTAAAGTAAACATGATTATTTTGTCCAATCAAAGAGATAGCTTTCTTACTTGATACAGAAAATCTTTAAAATGCATTTCAGCATGTCTAGTGTGACCGCTAGGTCCTGCAATTATCTTGGTCAATACAACACCCACGCCGAATATTTCAAACTTATTTGAGACCACGCATCTAAATAAATGTTCCGGTGGCATGTTTCTACTGCATATGGCGCGCGCGCGTGCACACACACACACAAAGATAGTTTATTCATTAGAAATGAGTTCATTCATAGGAGATACTTACAAGGTTCCAATGCGGCTTTGTGTCATCCTAGTTTGCTCTTCACCGTCGACCATCTTTTCATCTAGAAGTATATTGCCTGGTTTTCGGTCCAGATGGCACAATGGTTCTTCTAATCCTGCATGAAGGTATTTTTGCGAGAAAATTTCCGATCTATTCATCTTCAATCATGGCAGTACAACGAATACCAGAAATAATAGAAATCACATCCAGATCCGTAGACCACCTAGCGACAACTACCAGCACTGAAGCGAGCCGAAGGCGCGCCGCCGTCATCGCCCCTCCATCACCGGAGTCGGGCACAACTTGTTGTAGTAGACAGTCGGGAAGTCATCGTGCTAAGGCCCCGTAGGACCAGCGCACCAGAACAGCAACCGCCGCAGATGAAGAATAACGTAGATCAGAAAAATCCAATCCGAAGACACACGAACGTAGACGAACAACGACGAGATCCGAGCAAATCCACCAAAGATAGATCCGCCGGAGACACACCTCCACACGCCCACCAACGATGCTAGATGCATCGCCGGAACGGGGGCTAGGCGGGGAGACCTTTATTCCATCTTCAGGGAGCCGCCGCCGTCTCGTCTTCCTGAGTAGGACACAAACCCTAGCAAAACTGAAAGAAACGATTAAAAACGGAGCCCTCCCGCCGACCCTTGCCGAGATCCACTGCGCCCCCATGGCCCTAAGGCCATCGGAGAGCGGTTCTCCCCGTCAACCCTCCAGGACCTAAACAACTCACTTTTCGCCCATGAACAGTTTGTGTCAATGGATTCTTTTGATCAAAAACTTGAGATAACGGGTATGTGCCAAAAAAGGTCTCATAAGTAGTTATTAATAAAATTGAAGTTGAAGTTGGAGTTACCAAAGTTTGGGGAGTCGGTTTCGATTGACGTATGAATACTCTACGAACTGCATGTTGTAAACGACCAAGAGCCAATCCGAATTGATCTTGTAACAGATCCGCAACCGAACGAATACGTTTATTTTTCAAGTGATTCATATCGTCATCGTCAAGTATACCCGTTCCAAATTTCATTCCAATCAAATGATCCGTAGCGGCCAATACATCTCGTGGTAACAAGAATGTATTGTTCTGAGGTATATCAAGATTAAGTCTCCGATTCATATTTCGTCGACCTTCTGTAACGTGTTTACCAATCAAACCCCTGGTGTTCATCTACAAATTTATTATAGAGGTAATATCACCATTGGTGCTTAAACTTGTCACTTATGTTCACTTTAGTGCCTAAACTTAAAAATACGTTGAACTGGTTCTAGAACTTGGCACGAGCGTGCAAATACGGTGATAATCTCATCTGTTGATGTATAATGCGCGGATGTGGCACCGTATTTTAATTAGCATGCACGGATGGCATGGGACCCACTAAATTAAAGCAGCCAGGACTCAAATTTGGGACGTCGCTATAGCGAACAACCTACCGTATCCATAGCGTTATTCGTATTTTCATGTCCAGGAATGATAACGAACTTTAATACTTTGTTTAGGAACCCGTTCGTGGGTTTTACATGGGGTGCAGTCTGTGCAGCCCATTTGGACATGTTAGCTTCTTTTTTAGAAATTTGCAAGAAGTTTGTAAGTTATAAACACGGTAATGAAAGTAAATTAAATTTTTTTGTGTGCTATAAAAATGATATGTACAAATAAAATAACTTATTTAAAAACATTCATGTAATTTTTAAAAACATTCACTTATTTACATGTGGATTATATTTAAAACATGTAGTAAATACAAAACTATTAGTTGTAGTAAATGTGCATATAAATATTAAAATAGTTGTATAATTAAAATAATTATGAATTTATTATTTAGAAAATATTTGTACTGTTGTAACTTATATAAGTATTTTTATAATAATAAATACTATTGTATTTATATGGTTTTTCCAAAAATAATACATCAGTAGTTTTTAAAACTACTTGAACATTTTGCTAAATAATTAACTTTTTGTGTGTCTAATATCCATAATATAAGAATGTTTGAAATTTATTTTTATTAGTATCATTATAATTTACATACTTTTTATAAATTCTTAAAAAATAAAAGAAAGCTAGCATGTGCAACATGGGCCGCACAGGCATTGGCCCATTTAAACCAGACGGGCGTGTTAACCAACCGGTACTAAAGGTCCCCCATACCACGACACGAACTCACGCCACGTGGTGGGCCTTTAGTGGCGGTTCCATACAATGCAGAACGTTATTATCCACCGTGGACAGCAAAACATTAGTGTTTTTCTGGGAAGCGTTGGTCGTTTGCAACCACAACGTCCCAAGTTCAATTCTCAGCGTTGCCAACTTTTTCATCGATTTTCCTTTACTCTGACATGTAGGGCCCACTGGACATAGAGACGTATATAAAGCAAGCCATCTGTTAGAAGTGGGTCTCACGCCACATGTTTTTTTTTCTTTTCGAAAAGGGGGAAAACCCCGGCCTCTGCATCAGCACGATGCATACGACCCTCTTATTAACAAAATAAAGTAGTGCCAACATGGTTTCAAAGGTCGTAGAAAAGCAGAAAAAGCTCACACAGAGTCAAAAAAGGCTAGAAACAACAACTAGCCAAATCAAGATGCCACAACCGGCTGGGTAAACTAGATAGGAATACTAAATGCCTATCCTATTACATGACCGTCATCCAAACCGGTTGAAGATATCCCGAGCTACCATCTTCCAGCGGACAGACCCAGTAACCAAATGCTCCCTGGCCTCCGTCTGGGTGAGTGGCGACCACGAACGGATCAGTGCCGTAGTCCGGAATATAACCTGCAAAAAATGTATACATGATACTTTGTTAAAGACCAAATCATTTCTGCAATTCCAGATAGTCCACAGCAAAGCACAAGCCCCAACCTGAATATGTCTCGCTAAGTTAGACTCAATCCCATTAAGCCATGTCCCAAATAACGCATAAACAGAATTCGGGGGTTTGATATTGAAAGCAATGTGGACCGTCTGCCAAAGTACCTTGGCCAGCGGGCAATCAAAAAAGAGGTGTTTAATAGTCTCATCCCGATCGCAGAAACTACACCTAGTAGGTCCTGTCCAATTACGCTTCATCAAGTTATCCTTAGTTAAAATTACTTGTTTATGGACAAACCACATAAACACTTTTATTTTCAAAGGAACTTTAACATCCCAAACATGTTTGGACGTAGGAATGGAGTTCGAATTAATAACATCAATATACATTGATTTAACCGTGAATGCTCCAGACTTAGTCAACTTCTAGCGTAATTCATCGGGTTGTTGAGAAAGCTGGACTTCCATCAGTCTCCTAACCAGACGGAGCCATTCTTCCCAACGATTGCCCACTAGCACTCGTCTGAACTGTATATTAAGGGGGATAGATTGAAAGACCGATGCAACGGACACCTCACGTCGTTGAACAATGCGGTACAAAGAGGGATATTGGATGGCTAAGGGTGTGTCACCGAGCCAAGTATCTTCCCAGAAACGTGTACTCGTGCCGTTTCCAACAACAAATTTTGTCCTATTAAACAATGCCTGCTTGACCTTCATGAGACCCTTCCAGAAGGGCGAGTCGGTCGGCCTTACTGTGACCTGTGACAAAGTTTTTGACTGGATTTACTTGCCGCGAAGGATCTGAGCCCACATAGCATCATTTTCCGATGAAAGCTTCCACAGCCACTTGCTAAGAAGGCATTTATTCTTAATTTTGAGATTCTCAATACCTAGACCCCCTTGGTCTTTCGGTCTACAGATGATATCCCACTTAGCAAGCCTATATTTTCTTTTAAGCTCATCACCCTGCCAAAAGAACCGCGATCTATAGAAGTCCAGTCTCTTCCTAACACCAACTGGTACCTCAAAGAATGAGAGAAGAAACATCGGCATACTTGTGAGCACCGAATTAATTAGGATTAATCGACCTCCATATGACATGAGCTTGCCCTTCCAGCAGCTCAGTTTTTTCTCAAATCGGTCCTCAATGCACTTCCATTCTCTGTTCGATAGCCTACGATGGTGGATAGGAATCCCCAAGTATGAGAATGGTAGCTCTCCCAACTCACATCCAAACAATTGCCTATAAGCATCCTGTTTATCTTTGGCCCTACCAAAACAGAACAGCTCTCTCTTATGAAAATTTATCTTTAACCCGGTCAATTGTTCAAATAGGCATAACACCAGCTTCATATTTCTTGCCTTAGCCAAGTCATGCTCCATAAAGATGATTGTATCATCAGCGTATTGTAGGATAGAGACACCTCCATCAATAAGATGAGGCACCAATCCACCTACTTGACCATTTTCCTTAGCCCTTCCTATCAAGACTGCCAACATATCCACCACAATGTTAAACAAGATAGGGGACATCGGGTCTCCTTGTCTTAGGCCTTTATGTGTCTGGAAATAGTGACCTATGTCATCATGAACTCTAATTCCCACACTACCTTTTTGCGTAAATGATTGAACCTGCCTGCGCCAGGCTTCATCAAAACCTTTCATACGCAAAGACTGTTGGAGAAATGGCCATTTGACCTTATCATACGCTTTCTCGAAATCCACTTTAAAAATCACTCCATCTAATTTTTTGGAATGGATTTTATGGAGCGTTTCATGCAGGACTACCACCCCTTCAAGGATATTTCTGTCCGGCATGAAAGCGGTTTAGGACTGTTGCACCACAGAATACAGTGCCATGTCAATGCATTATACATCTACGAATGAGATTATCACCGTATTTGCAAGCTCATGCCAAATTCTAGAACCAGTTCGGTGTATTTTTTAAGTTTATGCACTAAAATGAACATCGGTGACAAGTTTAAGTACCACCGGTGATATTTTGTCAATGGAATCCAGATATGGATGGTATTTTTTTTCTTCTTCACTGGCTTAATAGGCATATAGTATAGTATTATATTTAAAGTTGAGCAGGCTCGGACCAGAAAGATGCTTTTGAAGGCCCCACTTGGGCATATACTCGAAGCAAAATGCTTTACATGTTTCTTCAGCTAAAACAATTCTTCCTTTGAACTCGTTTATGTTGACCGTGTGTTTCACAACGTTAGCCAACTAACCGTAAAAATGTCTGCATGCTTTAGCATCATAAGGTTATCACACTCGTGTTTGAATTGTAGATCGTCAATTGTTTGTGTGTCAAGATTTAGGAGCTTCACCGCAATCTCTTGTCCGTAGTCATGCACACCCTAGTCAAAATTGGTCAAAGGCGCTATCCCACAATTGCACATTTGTAACTCATATAGACCAGTGCCTATTGAAACAAGGCTCGGATTTCTAGGATATATATACTCTCCATCGGTGTATATGCATTATGACATAAGCTACCAAAAACATCCATTTCAAAACTGCTAAATTACTTATCTGAGCTTTTGGCTATGTTGTATTCTTGACAAAAAGAAGTAGACCAACACAAAACAAGGCAGTCAATCAACATTGCACTCAAAATTTCTTATCTTTCTTGAAAAGTTAACTTTAAAGCGGTCTTTTCAATAGGAAAAAGTATATTTTTCGTCCCTCAACTCTTTCGAAAGTTTAGATTCGGTCCCCTCAACTCCCCCGTCTGGTATTGCCGCTGACTCGGCGTGGTTTTGACCGCTCTATGCTGACGTGGCAAAATCTCTCTCTCCTACTCACCGTATCTCTTCTTCCTCTCATCTCTCTCTAGAGGGAATTTGATCGAACAACTCGTGTGCGCGTCTGCACTTCCACCAACGGCACCACTTCGTCGTCCCACTGGGCAACACCAGCTAGGAACAAGCTGATGGCACCACCGGCCGGACGTACACGCGTTGGATGGTCGTCGATGTCACCACCGGGTCCCGGGGCTCGCCCTATCGACATGTTGGCGATGGCGCCGTTGTACACGTTGCAGAGGCCCTTGTGTTAGCCGGCTTCGTCCTCGTCACTGATGACCAATGGTGGTGCGGTAATATTGCCGGAGCAAAGTCGGACAGGTTGCTGCTCCAGAGGTCTTTGGGTATGGAGGCACACAACCGCGAGCCACACATGGTCCGCACGCTTGCCGACTCGCTTGCGTCCTCTACAAACATCGCTGCCGCGAGCCTCGCACACGTCGTCGCATCTGGCGCTCCATTTTATTTCATCTTTGAAAACGCCACCAGACCTAAGTTTTGTCCATTTTATTTCATCTTTGAGCGAGCGAACCATCAAACATGCCGCCTCTTCTGCTTTGTTAACTAAAGTGGCATCCTTGAAAACACCACCAAAGGTAAGTTCTGTCAATGTTATTTCATCTTCGGGCGAGCTAACCCTCACATGCCGCCTCTTTTGGCCTTCACTTCAACTTTTTTTTATCTTCACTAGTGATGGGCTATCTGAAAGAAAAAATAGGCCGGAGGAGGCTGCACTCCGGCCCAAGTTTAACGAAGAGCGACACCGGAAAGGGGAGCTCTTATTTCGTGTTGTACGCGGTAGGAATCAGGCAGCCCCCCCCCCCCCCCCCCCCCCCGCGCGCGGTGCCCCTCTTGAGCCGGCCCATTGCGGGGCGGGAAACATCATGTGTCTTTTTTGCTTTTTTCTGTTTACTTTTTTCCTTTTTAAAAATAGTTCGGGATTTAAAAAAAGTTGCAAACTGTGGAATCTTTGTGAATTCAAAAATTGTTCATGATTTGAAAAAATTGTTCGGGAAATGATAAATACTCACGGATTCAAATTTTGTTCAATGAATTCAAAAATAGTTATTGAATTCAAAAAATGTTCACGATTTAAAAATAATGAACATTCTTTATTTTTGCGAACAATTTTTTATGCGAATTTTCTGATAATGACGAACATTGTTTTGTACTTGATGAACAAAATTGGAAATCAATGAACATTCTTTGAACTTGATGATAAAATTTGTATTAAAAATATTCTTTTGAAAAAAATGGATGAACACGTTTTGGATTTGACTAATATTTTATGAAAATCTATGAACAAATTTGGAATTTGATGAACATTTTTGCAATTCGATGAACAAAGTTTATATTTCAGTGACCATTTTTAAAATCTGATGAACAAAAACTGAAACTGAATTCGATTAACATTTTATGAATTGTTGAACATTTTTCCCATTGATTAACATTTTTTGAATTGGATGAATAAAAATATATTCACGGATTTAAAAAGTAAATTCACAAAAAGTGAAAAATAAAAAGTAAACAATTTCAAAAAAATATTCATGTATTTGAAGAAGTGTTCACGATTTAAAAAAATGTTCATGGATTTGAAAAAGATATTTTCATATTAAACAGGAAAAGATAAAAAAGAGACAAAAATTCATGAATTTAATAGATTTTTTTCCAACTAAAAAAATAAAAATGAAAAAAAACGAACAAGAAAAGAAAAAAGGAAAAGGAAAACAGAAGGGCACCACTGGAAAGATGCAGCAGCGGCCAATGCGAACAGAGGAGACGAGAAGGAGGCCGGCCCAAGTTTTAACGAAGAGCGGCGCTGGAAAGCGTAAACCATAGAGTGCGTGATCCAAAAAAAAAAAATCGCCCAGGTTCTCCTCTCGTGTCTCCTCGCAGGCGAGGCGACCGTGCTCCTCCCGGTGGCGCCGTCGTCACCGAGGCTCTCCCGGAACTCTTCCTCGCCAACTAGCCGCCTCCGCGACGCTCGCCACCTGTTCGACCGAATGCCGCGGCAGGACCTCGTTTCCTGGGATTGCGCCATCTCCATGTACGCGCAGCACTGCCATCAGGAATACTCCACCGCCCTCTTCGTGGCCTTCCGGAAGGCCTGCAACGGCAAGGCGCTCTACAAGTTCCTGTTCGCCAGCACCCTGAGGGTCTGCGCTCAGTCGAGGGCGGCCGTGAATCATTTACTGCCAGGCAAAGCTGTTTGAGTGAGACCAGATCAAGATAATATGGCACGGAAGAGATCCCGTGGCTACCAACTTCCTGCTACTCTGCATTGCATTGCCATGTTTTCTAAGCTGAGCTCAGGTTCATATTTTGTGCCTGTCATGAACCGTAGTTGCCATATTGAATCTGCATTAAGAGTCGGTGATAATTCAGGGCTAAGGAAATATGTGTGCATTTTATTCTCTTTGTAATAGTTTCAGGAAATCAAGAGAATTCATCTAACGTTCCCAACGTCAACAAAGGAGCTGCAACCTAGGCTGAAAACAGGAAGTCAGTCAAAGCCAAACAGTTCGATGAGGTCCTGCTGCTTAAATGTGTAGCTGCGGAGGCATGTAAATGATGATTTGGTTCTTTTTGATGCTGCTGACCACATGACCTATGCCAACCTTACGGTAATTATTCATTAACCATGACCTCGTATTTCTGTCATTGTACATTTTCAGCTATTATTTGAAGATCTATGACGGTGCACATGCTTCAAGTTCCACCTGTAGAATGGAAGTACAATTTTCTTTCATTGTGATGAATGAACAATACACTGTTAGTAGTCAGACAAATCTGTTACCGATCAATCAAAAAGTGTAATTAGAAAGCTACCATAAAACACATTAATGATGTCAGACCATGTCAAGGAGATCGGTCTTGTAAGCTTGAGCCAACTGAAATCTCAGCTTCAAGACAGGGTATTTTAGTCTGTCTTGAATTGAAGCTCGGATTTCCTTGGTGCAGGCATGTAACACCCCCAGTGTCATGCTACAGTAACTATCTGTGATTAAGCCTAATCATTTGGCTAAAGAATGCTTAATCACCTTTGTTCAATATCTCTTTTCAACTCCTATTTGAATTCAAACTAAAATCATAAGTGAAATTTGAAGTTGCACAAAAGTTGCTGGAAAAATGTTCATCATTTAGCAAATATTCCAATAAAATTTGATGTAATTAAATCAACATCACTGCTATGCTAAAATGGACACTAACATTTATAACAGTGCCATTCCAGCAATTTAAAATGCAAATTCATTTATGAAAATTACAAATGAATCTAAACCTCTCCCAAGGGTAATTGTGGATGTGCCTAAAAATGCACTGGACTTTTATGATCCAGTTCCACATTTTTCCTAAATCATTAGGGTCCCAAGAGAAATCATTTTCCTTCTCTGGTAATTAAAGAAAAGAAAAGGAAAAGCAGAAGAGAGAGAGAGAGAGAGAGAGAGAGAGAGAGAGAGAGAGAACCCCCCTGTCCCTCTGGACCTCAACCAGCCTGGCCGGCCTAGTCGGCCCAGCTCCCTGCACCGCAACCCCCTTCCTATTCCTCGGTCGCGCGCCGCTACATGGCGCGGTCGCCACCGAACCCACCTCGTCGGCGCCGTCCCGAGGGGATAAGGCCGTCAACCGCGCCCCCTCGAGCCCCCCCGCCCTCTCCCACTCGCCTCTCCCAGATTCACTCCCCTCTCTCCATCCGCTCGCTCCTTGCCTCTCCCCCTTGTTCCCCATCGCCACCGAGCGCCATCGCCGCCGAGCACCGCGCTGCACTGCAGCCACAGGCGGCCATTCCTCCCTCCGAGGTGTCCAGGAGGTCCGCGGTGGACTGCTTCTTCGTCCTCATCACCGCATCGAGCCCGAGGAGCGCCACCGTCGTCGCTCGCATCTTCTTCCCCAACTGCGGCCACCGCGACGCCGCCGTTCGATCCGCCTCGAATCTGCAGCTACTAAACCCCCAAGGGCCTTCGTGTGTGCCGCTTGGTGAGCTCCTCATCCTCTCCCCTCGCTCCCCTAGCCTCTTGCACTCCCGTAGCCACCGTGCCGCCATGGCCGAGCTCGACTCCACCGAGCCGCTGGCCGCAGTCGCGGTAGTCATTGCCAAGGCCGGGCAAGCACGACAACGTGCTCAGGGCACCACACTAGTGCCGCCAGAGCCTCTAGCTCGTCTCCTCGTGCCTTCTGGCTGCTTGCCGCACCTCGACTGAATTCCGGCGCTGCCGCGGTCGATGCCGCCGTCGACTCTGTCCGTATCAGATCGCGTGAGTGCCGTAGATGAACGCGGACTCCTTTTCCCGATTGAACGCGCCAAGTCCGGCGCCAATAGCCCCCACTTAGCCGCCTGGCCTCGTTCCCGATCGAGGTCCATGCACCGCCGCCGCCTCTGCATGATGCCGCCACGGTTGTAGCCCGCCTTAGCCCGAGCTGAGGCCACCGCTGGATGCACCGCTCCTTCCGCTTCCGAACAAGCACGACCGCGCTCGAAATGGCCGTCGGAGGCCATTTTCCGGTGAGATCCGAGCCGTGCTGCCGTGTTTGGCGTCACCGGTGACATGCCGTCGGCCGCCGCTGACGTGGCACGCCTGGGGCCACCCCTGGGTCACTGCCAGCGGGCCCAGCGGGCCCCATTGACTGGGTTGACCCAGTCAACGTGCTGACTGGGCGTCTTTGTGACGCTGACATGCGAGCCCCGCCGCTTAATCTTCTAATTAAAAGTTTTATTAATTAAAACTAATTAGTTTATTTACTTAGTCAATGACAGGCGGGACCTACCTGCTATATAACTCTGTTTAGTTAGATTTAAAACTCTGTTAACTCTCTGTCTATGACATGTGGGTCCCACTGGATCCACATGTCAGCTTTGACCTAGTCAGTGAGTTTGTTGACTGCTGAGATCATCCCCACGCAATGCTGACATCATAATTCCTTTTCTGTTAATATTAATAATTCCAGAATATTGTTTAAACTTTGAAAATTCATAGAAATTAAACTGTAACTCCGATGAAAATGTTCTCTATATGAAAGTTGCTCAAAAAAATTCAACAAATCCGAATATGCGGTCTGTTCATCTGTCACATGCCCCCAGCATGCTGAACATGGAGCTTCCCCCTCCGGTCATCTATCTGACACAGGTCCAAAACCGGGAAAACATTCCCGGTTGACTTCCCCCTTCGGCTGTATCGTGTAGCACCGCGTTAGAACACGTCTAGCTCTGCCCGCTGTCCTGTTATGCACTTGCTTGCTATGTATTTACTGTTTATCCCCCCTCTTCTCTTCGGTAGACCCCGTGACGATGTTGATGCCCCTGTCGACTACGTCGACGACGACCCCTCCTTGCTAGAGAAACCAGGCAAGCCCCCCTTTGATCATCCCGATATCGCCCATTCCATTCTCTCATGCTTGCATTAGATTCTGCTACTGTTATTGTTTGCTCCTATTCTGATGCGTAGCCTGCTTTTGTAACCTGCTTATTGTTACCTTACCTACTTATCCTAAACTGCTTAGTATAGGTTGGTTAGTGATCCATCAGTGACCCCCACCTTGTCCTTGTTGCCCCTGCTTCATCATTGAAGACTCGATCAACGAGATCGAAGACCAGGCCCCGGCACCGCACATCACTTCCCTTAGTTGCTCGACACTATTGGGTTACTATCGAGTGCCGAGGGTGAGACCTCATCAACACTTCTGATGTTAACCCGGTAGTGTAGTTATTCGGTCGTTGTCATCGATGGTGATTCCACCTTAACCACTTCCGATACGACTCTGTCGTGCAACCCCTGAAGTATGAACCTCGAGGGTGGTTCCTCTTACGTTCACCTTGATGATTACATCGAGTGGAATTCATTGGGGGTGATTCCTCGGGTTTTCCCGTTGATGTTTGGACACACGGATACTTGGACCTTACAACTGTTTATTGAAAAGGCGGGTTGACCCTGAGGGGTATCCGCGAGTGATGTGGAGACAGGTTGACCTGAAAGGTGCCCGCGAGATAATTACGAGGCGTCGCCGGGCATTCTTAGCCCTTGCCGCAAGTCCTCGAGACGGGGTAATGGGGTCACATCTTTCGTGAGTCTCTGCTTGTTACCGCGCGTTCCTAATCCACTACGATTTGGATATTCGATCCGAGGGGCCTCTGGCCTGATATCACCAACCATCACGTGGGCATAGTATGGGCATTTTGCGTTGTATGCATCAGCCGAAGCTTAATAGATGCATCAGCCTGGTTGGACTGGTAAGCACCTGCCTTTTTGAAGGAGGTAGCTAGGTCTGCTCACAGGCCACGTACTCAACGTGTAGGAGTTCCCGGTGCGATGGCCCATGACCCCTGGGGGCATAGGTTTAGCCTGGCGTGCTGACCTTTCTATTAAGCCTAGGTCGGGTTGCGGCGTATTGTTTGGCCGAGGCCGTGCATGACCCAGGAAAGTGTGTCCGGCCGGAGTTAATCGAGCGTGGTGGGTAAGTTGGTGCACCCCTGCAGGGAAGAAAACATCTATCGATAGCCTGTCCTACGGTAACGGACACTTGGAGTTGTATCCCGATCGATACAACTAGAACTGGATACTCATGATGAGAAATGGATAGTATGGCTCTGGGATTGCTTTCTCGCAGGGAGTCGAGAAAGGATCTCTGGTTGAGGTTGATGTCACTACTACTATTTTACCTTATGCTACTCTTATCTCTTCTGATGCTGCAAGATGCTTGGAGCTGCTCGAAGATGTTAGTCTTCGATAAGCTAGGCTTTCCCCTTCTCTTCTGGCATTCTGCAGTCCAATTCATAGATACAACCCATGAGTTTTACCATCGGCGTCGCCGTGATCGGACATCGGCTCCAGACTATGTTCATCGTCCCTTGTCTCATCCTGCTCTATCGCTGGGTCCATGGGGTCGTTGTTTTCTTTGGAGTCGACCGGGGTATTATTCTTTCTTGCGTTGTTATCGCTGTTTTTGCTGAGGAGGGATTTGGAGCGTCGCCGACGTCGTTGCTTTGGTTGCTTCTAAGGGGGTTACCCTCCATTGCATTCTCGCCGTTATTTTCCGTGGGTGTATCCACCATGTATATATCATATGATGAGGTGGTTGTCCAGCGCCCTTTAGGCGGTGGTTCCTGTTCTTCTCCAGCATCGTCGTCCATACTGTTGATGTCTTTGGAGTCGAAGTAAAATCATTGCTTAAAGTGGAAACCCGCATAAAAGAGGACTCCACTTATAGACATTAAGGATATTATATTATAGATCTAGCCTGACTCCACCCTCCTTAATGCATATATACTTTGAAAATTCCATAATATAGTCTATTCTATTCTCTCTCCTGTTGGGCGCTTTAACCATTCAACCATGGATGCTTAACAGGGATCATCGTACATCGTAAATAACCAATTTTCATATAGAAAGACATATCATAGAAAAATGAAATCGAAAATATTCCGTGATGGCAAATATTCGTAGATGACTATGAAAACACCTCTCTGGATCCTCGAATTGAAAGAGAGATTGAGAGGGATCAAGAATCCTAATCCTCGCTATTTGGAATGGATCCAATTCTATTGAGTCTGACTCATAGTGATCATTTCTCTTTAGTTTCCTATTCCACTCTTATGGAACAGAGTACCGGTATTTTACCGGAATCCATACATAAATCGTATTCCCTTTTCCCTTTTCAAAACCTGCTGCAGTAGCTCGGGCTCTTCCTGCATGCCAAGTGTGTCGGCTAAATCATCGACAGTGGCTATCAAGTGGGTGGTGGGTGGGGGACGAATTTCTTCGTCATCCGCTTCCCACTCAAGCCGGACATAGTTCGGCCAAGAGTCTCCTGACAGAGAGAGAGAGACTTCAATGAATTTAGCACGTCACCCAAGGGCAAGTGCTGAAAGATATCTGCAGAGGTAAACTCCATGATCGGTGCCCAATCAGATTCGATAGGCACGGACGCACGCGGTTCGGAGCCTGTGGCCGAAGACGAGTCCGAGGGTCCGATGACAGCGGCCTCATAAGAGGTGAAGTCAGTGTTCGGCTCTATCACCGCTGAGTGTGCGGCCTCCGTGGCAGGGTCCATCCACCCGTCCTCGGATGGCACGATCTGCTCCGGATTGAGGGCCGGGGCAGCCGTAGGTGTGATCTCCCGAACACTGTCCGATGGCAGATCTAAGTCATGCTTGTCGTGGCTGTTCGGTGCACCTGACATGGGCTCGAATCCGTCGAAGATCAAGTCTGCGCGGATGTCGGCTGTATAGTTCAAGCTTCCAAACCTGACCTGATGGCCAGAGGCGTAGCTGTCGATCTGCTCTAGATGGCCAAGCGAGTTGGCCCGCAGTACGAAACCACCGAATTCGAAGATATGTCCGGGGAGAAAAACCTCACCCTGGATCGCGTCGTTGAAGATGGTTCAAGGAGCCATCAAGCCTTATCGTGGCGACACAGAGGAACTCTCAATGAAAGCACCAATGTCGGTGTCAAAACCGGCAGATCTCGGGTAGGGGGTCCCGAACTGTGCGTCTAAGGATAATGGTAACAGGAGGCGGGGGACACGATGTTTACCCAGGTTCGGGCCCTCTCGATGGAGGTAATACCCTACTTTCTGCTTGATTGATCTTGATGATATGAGTATTACAAGAGTTGATCTACCACGAGATCGTAGAGGCTAAACCCTAGAAGCTAGCCTATGATTATGATTGTTGTTGTCCTACGGATTAAACCCTCCGGTTTATATAGACACCGGAGGGGGCTAGGGTTACACAGAGTCGGTTACAGAGAAGGAGATCTACATATCCGAATTGCCAAGCTTGCCTTCCACGCAAAGGAGAGTCCCACCCGGAGACGGGACGAAGTCTTAAATCTTGTATCTTCATAGTTCAACAGTCCAGCCAAAGTATATAGTCCAGCTGTCCGAGGACCCCCTAATCCAGGACTCCCTCAGCCCCCTCGGCCGCACCAGCCGCGGCTGCCCCCGTCGCGGCCCCCACCGTGGCCCCTGTTGCCGCGGCTCCCTCGGCGGCCCCCGTCACCGCGGCCACACCTCTCACCGGTGTGGTCACTCGGGCTCGGACTGGGACACTGTGTCCCAGCATGCGCTACCTGTCGGACGAGTACGCGTGCGCGGCTTCTACCTCGGCGCCGTCCCCACTCCCCACCTCCGCTCGCGGAGCCCTTCGGGATCCGAACTGGCTAGCTGCAATGCGTGAGGAGTTTGACGCCCTGCAGTGTAACCGTATGTGGCTGCTTGTTCCGTGGCCTCCCCGTGCCAATGTCATCACTGGCAAGTGGTTCTTCCGCCACAAGACTCACCCCGACGGTTATCTCGAGCGCTACAAGGCGCGTTGGGTGGTGCGCCGCTTTCGCCAGCGTGCCGGCGTGGACTTCACCGACACCTTCGCCCCGGTTGTCAAACCGGGCACGATTCGGGCTGCTCTCCAGCTTGCTGTTTCTCGCGCATGGCCTATCCACCAACTCGATGTGTCTAATGCTTTATTGCATGGCCATCTCGACGAGCAGGTGTTCTATCAGCAGCTGACTGGTTTCGTCGACACCGACTATCCAGACCACGTGTGCTTGCTCTCCCGTTCTCATTACGGGTTGAAGCAGGCACCTCGGGCCTGGTACCAACGGATCGCGGCCTTCCTCCAGCAGCAGGGGTTCCGGTCCACACGGTCCGATGCCTCCCTATTTGTCTATCATCAGGGCCCCGCCACCGCGTACCTCCTACTGTACGTCGACGACATCATACTGACTGCATTCTCGCCAGCGCTACTTCAGAAAATCACAGCTCGCCTTGACACCGAGTTTTCCCTCAAGGACTTGGGGGCTCTCCACTACTTCCTCGGCATCGAGGTCGTGCGTCGGGCTATTGGCTTCTTCCTGCACTAGCAGAAGTACGCCTACGAGCTTCTAGAGTGAGCGGGCATGCTTAACTACAAGCCTGCTTCCACGCCTGTCGATACGAAGGTTAAGGTGTCCGCCGTCGAGGGCTCTCCGGCATCCGACGCTCCCTTCTACTGCTCCATCATCGGTGCGCTTCAGTACCTGACACTGACACGTCCGGGCATTCAGTATGTTGTCCAGCAGGTGTGCCTTCACATGCATGCTCCTCGTGACACCCATTGGGCTCTCGTGAAACGTATACTTCGGTACATACGTGGCACCACAACCATGTGTCTCACCTTGACGGCATCACCGGACACCAGCCTTGTCGCCTACTCCGACGCCAACTGGGCTGGGTGTCCCGAGACTCGACGCTCCACTTCCGGCTACTGCGTCTACCTCGGGCCCTCTCTGATTTCGTGGTCGTCTAAACGACAACCCACGGTCTCACGATCGAGCGCCGAGGCCGAGTATCGGGCCGTGGCCAACGCCGTCGCCAAGTGCTCTTGGCTACGACAGCTACTTCAGGAGTTGCTATGTGAGGTCACCAAGGCGACGCTCGTCTACTGTGATAATGTCTCCGCGGTGTACCTCGCTGCCAACCCTGTCCATCACCGACGGACGAAGCACATTGAGCTCGACATCCACTTCGTCCGGGAGCACGTTGCACTTGGTCGTGTTCGTGTTCTACATGTTCCCACCGATCAGCAGCTCGCTGCCAACCCTGTCCATCACCTTCGAGGGCTTTCGGTCCAGTGTTTGCGTCACCGGCGACGCTTCGACAGTGGGGGGGTGTTCAACATGTGTACATGTACGTAGGTCTGGGTTTTGTATGCAGTACCTGTAGTGTCGTGGAATTAACACGTCAGATGTCCTCGTTGAAAGGACTTAGTAGTGAGGCCAACACATCTATGTGGTAGCTTGAGAGGGGTTGAGCGGAATCGAGAGACGCAACATAAGACAAGGGTTTAGACAGCTTCAGGCCCCGGGAAACATCTTCCGGTAACAACCCTACATGATGTTTGTGGCTAAGTCTCATTATCATCACGTGGGAGTCGCTGTAAACTGGCTCTCCTAGTTGTGTCTAGCCCTAGAGATGGTTTCTTATTGCTTGTCCCTCAATTGGGAGCCCTGCCCCTCCTTATATATGTTGAAGGGGCGGGTTACATGACTAGTCCTAGTAGGATTACGATTACTCTATTACAAGTGGAGTCCTAGTCTTGCTTCCTTTGTAGGAGAATATTCCTTGTGCTTTCCTCATAAACCAGCCCACTATTAACATAAACCGGCCTTCTGGGCCTTGGGCTTTGTCATCCGTCCGCCGCCCGCCGGGTTACCAGTGCGTCATAATGTTCAGGCAGGTTGCTTGTAAACCATCTGGTCCGGGCGGGTCGCCAGTGAATCGCCAAGTGTCAACCGGGTCTCAAGTAAACCGCCAAGCCCGGCCGGGTCATATTTCCGGCCAGTTCATACCGCGGGGTATATCCCCGTCATTAGCCCCCAGTTTAGCTTGGATTTATCCATGGTAAACTGATCCTGTAAACAAACACAAGAAACAACTTTGACAAGTTGTACTCCGGGTTAAAAATTCTTGTAAACCGGCACCTGATCATCCTTAAATCTTTGTCATTTCCTCCTTCTAGAAAATCCGGGTTAGTAGACTAGATTCATAATCAATTTGCTTGTAGAAAAAATATTGTAAATAAAGAATCCATCTGACTCGGCCTTTAATGCTCTGACTTGACAAAAATATTGATCTTCAAATATTCAACTGATATTCAGCCGGTTTGAAAATATAGAACTTGTCGATCTATGATTTCCAAAATCGCTGGGTTATAAAAACTGATAATTCTGGGTCATGATTGTTGTCAACGCCGGTTCATGATTGTTGCCAACACTGGTTCATGATTACTGATGACGCCGGGTTATGATTGTTGCCAACACCGATTCATGATTACTGATGACGCCGGGTTATGATTCTTGCAGACACCGGGTCAATCTGGTTTATTCAAAACTAAAACTTTGAAGATTTTTCTCCCTTGTATCCATATTACGTGTAGCCCCCAAGTCTTGAGCAGAACAAAGTGATGGCTTAAGACTTGCTTCAATATAAATACTGCCACTTAAGAAGAAATCCATGTTGTTCATCCCAATCACTTAGTAAAAACTGAATACTCCATATTATGTAGCCCCCAAGTGCTGGGTTGTCATGCTTGCAACAACCTGGGACTTGTAATTGCTTGAATAGTTGACAGGAGCAATTGGTAGCCCCCAAGGGCCGGTTCATTATGATGTGATGGTCAGGTCTTCAATAAGGTGAGCAAACAATGACTTTGCATTAGCCCCCAAGTGTCATGGTGCATGCTTGCAGCGACATGATACTTGTGTATTTGATGTAATCTCAACTGAAATAATGTAGCACGCAAGTGTCGGGTCGTAAGCCTGCAGCGACTCAGGACTATTCCTTCAATTGTAGAATAAATCATATCCATTGATAATATGATAGCCATTGCGCTAAAGTGACTTTGAAAACCTTAATCATAATACTGGTTATTGATAACCATAATAAAAATCTAGCCATGTGGGCTTAAAGATTTGAATAATATACCCAATGATTTATAAGCGCATGGTTCCAATGGCGCAATCCAAATATATATTGGCGACTTATATTCCAAAGCCAGGCCGGGTTAACAAACACCGGATAATTTCTCATCATACACTGGTGACTTATCGTCTTAAAGCCAGGCCGGGTTAATAAACGTCGGTGATTTATAATTATGCTTTACTAGTCATCAACCCGTGTATCTGCACGGGCTAGCACTTCTAATATTAAATACTTCCTCGAGTCCCTTTTACTCCACATATAAGATGTGTTAGAATTAAAACTTAATATAGTTTGAGCAATTTAGAGAAAAAATATCAACATTCATAATGCAAAATCAATATCATTAGATGCCCAATGAATTTAATTTTCATGTTGTATAACTTTAGTATGGTAATATTAATATCTTTCATATAAATATGGTCAAAGATACAATGTTTGACTTCATTCAAATCTTATATACAGACTCAAAATGATCATTTGGAGTAGTAGTACAATTTCTAGTAGTAGAATGTGATACTGTAGCAAATTATATGGTTATATTCTTAGTAGTAGAATGTCATAGATAGGAGAGCAGGATCGAAGCAAAGGAGGATGCAGCGGACATATAGAAGACTCCATGCAAATTTTAATTGAGGGAATATTTGATTAACGGAGCCACGGAGGCTTATTTTTATTTCATGGGCAATCAGCCAAATCTCAGATACTTTCCACTCTTATCGTTAATTATTTTTTTACATTTGATCGTTGGAGTTTTTAATGGAGTTCCTTTTTTTCTGAGAAATAGGAGTTTCTTCTTAATTTGTGGGAAAGGGAGAAGGCTTCCCTTGCTTTATTAATGGACGTGAGGCTTTCCTGTCTTTTTTTTAATTGACGTGAGGCTTTTTTGGCAAGAATTACTTGAGGCTTTCCATGTTCTTTCTTTTTTAGACGTGAGGTTTTCCTTTTTGTGCTTGAGTAACGTTGGACATGTCAGGATGATCAGCGTTACATAATTTTCCTTTAATCTCGTAAATTTTAGAATCTACCGCTTAATTGATTTTGTTTATGTGGATTAATGGAGGCTTATTTTTATTTCACGGGCAATCAGCCGGATCTTGGATTCTTTCCCGTTTTATCATTGGATATTTTTGGTATTTTATCGTTAGAATTTTTAATGGACACTTTCCTTCCTTATTAGTGGGAACGTGTGGATGCTTTCCTTGTTTTCTTTACGTCAATTTTTTGTTGTTTGTTTTTTTTTCACTGGCAATCCGGATGTTTTTTTTTCTTTCTATGGTTGGATTTGTTTTGGTATTTTTTTGTTAGAGCTTTTAACGGAAGCTTTCCTTCTTATTTTTCTGGAACGGGTGGAGTTTCTTTTTTCTTGGACGTGAGGTTTTCTTGTTTGTTTGTCTTTTACGTCAGGCAAAGACTATAAGTTGGACGTGTCAGGTGTGTTTTACGTAGGATAGGATCATTTGCGTTACGCAAGTTGTCTTTTCATGCTAGTCGTAAATTTTATAATCTAACGGTTTATTTAATTTCGATGATGTGAATTAATGAGAGATCATGAAAGGTGCCTCCAATTAGTAAATATAAGATATAAGATATAAGATATAAGATTCAACCTGTTTCTGCATACAGCAAGTTTAAAGTGTCCCGGCGGTTTACCGCCGGACGGGTCATAATGCCCAACATATAATCTGGGTTGATAACCAAGGCTGCACTTAAGAATAATCAAATATGAAATATATCATACCTGTGACATTGAATCACATCATTGGTTGGCCAACTTTATTGTAGTAAAGGTGATAACCCCAATCTTGAGTACTGATAACTCCTTCCATATTGTGCTGGTTTATGATAAAACCATACCGGGTTGTGATAAACATCGGATCCATATATAATACTGGCGACTTATAGTCGAAACCAGACCGGGTTAATAATCGCCGGATTGTAACTGATCATGTACTGACAACTTGTAGTTGAAAGCCGAGCTGGGTTTAATGAACGTCGGTTTATCAAAAACATTATAAATCTCATCAAAGGAGAAAAACTTAGCAAATAAAAGCAGATGAAATCTTGTAGTCGAGGCTTTTCACGGGCTGCCAGGCCCCAAATTCGAGGCTTTTCATGGGCTGCCAGGCCACTGAGTTAAACCATTTTGCAAAGCCTTTTAAGATGGACCTCACATTAACCAATTGTCATTTTAACTTTGACAAGTTCAGGGTCTGTATAAGATTGACTTGTCAAACGTTTGACGGGTCATACCAGGATTACCTGGACGGAGTGGTTTACTTGATGAAGGCAGGTTAACCCGGGGTTTTAGGTGAATACACCTGGCTTCCAAGCCTGGCTTGATAGCCTATTACAAGGGTCCTTTCAAACTCTTTGTTGTTGTGCACAAAGAGCCCCCAAGTACCATTGTGAGCTGTGCTCAATGGGTCCCTATGTTTGAGTTGTGCATGGCAACAGACTCTCTTTGGTCCCTTAAGTGATTTCCTATTGGCCTTACGCCGATCAAGAGGTGTAGCTATGGTTCGAATACGGCCAAGCCCCCAAGTGATTTCCCTGGTGGCCTTACGCCGATCAAGAGGTGTAGCTATGGTTCAAATACGACCAAGCCCCCAAGTGATTTTTCTGAGAACTCGAACTTTGCGAGAGATATTTCTTCTTGAACCAGATGTTAAACCGGATTTTGAGAGCTTCAAAGCTTTGTGGGAGACATCTTTCCCTTGAACCGGATTTTAAACCGGAATCTTCATTTTTAGCCGAAAATTTTCTGACGGCCTTTAAACTCGAACTTGCGAGAAATTAATTCTTCTTGAACCGGAAATTCTTAAAACGGATTTGAGAGCGTCAGAGCTTTGCAAGAGATAGTTTCCTCTTAAACCAGATTCGAACCAGATACTAAGAGCTTCAGCGTTGTGTGGGAGACGGGATTTCCCTTAAACCGGACTATAAACCGGAAGCAACTTTGTGAGCCGGAATATTTTTGACGGCCTTTAAATTTTCATGAATCTAACAGTAGCCTCTAGGACCGGGTTATCTTTTCCTTCAACATCCTGGGGCACTTGAATTTGCTGAAACTGGCAGGACTTGCTGAGTCATATCATCGTAGCCCTCGAGTCTTGAGATGACTCAAGGAGTTGGCTTGAGATTCTTCATACCTGGCCCTGATATAAACCAGCATATAGCTGAATAGCGGACCACTGTCATATGTTGAAGCTGGAAGTAAGGTGGCGAGTTAATGATCTTCGCAACACTCATTGTATATCCTTGGCGCTGATAACGCAATGCAAATCCACAGAAGTTTGAGGTCAATCGTGGCGGGTCATAAATGACTTCGTATGATTTGTGTCAATAATCCGGCGAGCGGTTCATCCTAGCTGGTTGTTTGAAGTCTAACCAAACTGTAGTAGCGGCGACTTGTGCGCATGTCCATTGAGTCATCCATCGCAGACGGCGGTCAATAAACAGCTCATGCAGACAGGTGCGGCTCAGTGTGTTGATATAGACCAGGCCGCGAGAGACGGACGACAAAAACGACCGCGACTTCAAAGGCGGCACAGACACATGAATCGGCCGCGGCGTTTTAAGCCGGTACGGGCGGGAGAATCGGCCGCGGTGGCAGACAATAAGTCAATCGCGTGTGTTCATATATCGGGGGCGGCAACCTGCGGAGGATGAGCACTACTGCAAATAATACTTGGCCACGCCCCGTTTACAACACTGTTTTGTAAGAAATAGTGGTCCTGCAAAAAAAAATATCCCAGACCAGAGTAATTGTACTCAAATGATTTAATATGTGCTGATAAAATACATAGAAAGGATAGCACCTGGTATTTTTTGTTGGATGGACGAGTTGGCCGCGGCGTTATAAACCGGTGCGGATGGGCGAGACGGCAGCGGTGTTGGAAAAACGTCACGGACACGGGTGAGCCAGCCGCGGGAGCAGATGAATGAACCAGCCGCGGCGTTGTAAGCCGGTGCGGACGGGCGAGTCGGCCGCGGCGTTTTGTAAGCCGGCACAGACGAGAGAGCCGGCTGACACGTTGGTGTAGATCGGATGGCAGGGGTGACAGCTGTATATAACAACACTATAGTGCAGAGTGGTTGTTTTCAAAAAATTAATAAGTACTGATAAAAATAAACTGGATGGATATCACCTGATGATCTGGACGGTAGATGATCTGTGTGCCATCGTTCGTGAGATGTCCATTGGACAGATGATCCATATGAGGACTAAAAAATGTATGGAGGAGTACGAATACTAGTATCGATGGATTAGTATAACCTCTCGTTATTTGGAATGGCAACCTGTGGTAGCACTTTTCACATGAGATGCCTTGGAAAATCAATGGTTGTTGGGAGCCGTGCCGCTAGTAGATGTCCCATGCGTGGCTGTTTATTCTGTCTCTTTCTTTTCCTTTTTCTTTTCAATAATGGACAAGGCTGTAACAACATCAGTGTGAGGCTGCGGGTTGTAACTACTGTGGCGGACAGGTGACTTGGCGACTGTGGTTGTGGTGACCCGTGTTGGGCGAATCGGCGGATCAGACAAAACGCAGCAGAACACTTGCCGGCTGTCTCAATTTCCTATGATGGTACACCCGAAGACCGACTCGGTTTCCAACTGAGGGTTTTTTCACTGTTCTGACCCATCTGGCAAAGTTTAGCACGATTTGACCCGCTTTTGAAACTTTTTTCGTATCTAACCCAAACCGAGACGCCAACATCCGCGGCGTTTTGCTTACACAGGGGACGCCGCGGACCCTGGCGTTTAGTCCTGCCCTACCTTCCTGGTCAGCATTTTGACCGTCCGACGTGGCAAGTGTCGACCCCGACCCTAGACGCCGTGAACCTTGGCGTCTACCCCCTGAGAGATAAGTGGTCACGGGAAAAGTGTGTGGGGCCTCTCCACACACTCTCCCAATCCCAATCTTCCATCCCGAGAAAGAAGAACAAAGGAGAGCTCCTCCCTCTCTCTCCCACCTCAAGGCTCACTCAAATCCCACTCCAAATTTGATTTTCCTCCGTGGATCTTTCTCTCCCTTGTTGTTTGAGGTAATCTTCCCCGGATCCCTAAATTTTGTTGGTAATTTCTTGTTATTTTAGTGGCATTATGTAACCCTAGGTGGCACCTTAGTTTCTATATTTATTCAAATCCTTTGGTATTGGATGGCTTTTAATTAATATGTAGTTGTGGTAGTAGTAATGGGATATGCATTTTGTGGGTACAAATGATGGATTTGATAAATATGATGGTTATGGTTAGGTTATGTGTTAAGCTAATGACATGATTTATTTAGTACATAAGTTTTAATTTATTTTTGATACAACTCATTAGGATATATAGCTGTCATTGCTTCATTAGAGTTGCATAGTTTTTGCAACTATGCATTATAATTGTCATTTCGTCTTGTTTGTTGTCCCTTTTAGATGGATGATAGACTTGTTAATGTTCATTATTTGGACAAAGCGTCATTTGTGACCAAAACTGCAAGTGACAACGAGGAAGTGGTGGTATTCGACACAAGTCCTAGTTATGATGAGGTTGTTATTAAAGTAAGAGATAAGTTGAATTGGATGGACCCCAACGATAAAGTTGAATTAATAGGAAGGTATGATGTTGGGGTGGGAACAAAATCTCGACTGAAGAATATGCCTATCATCTTCGAGTTGCATTGGGGGATATACAAGGGTAAAGTTGCAGCCTCGGAAGACATGTCACTTGAATTGTTTGCTACGAAGGGGCAAGGTTCGCGGCTTGATATTGACTTGAACCGCCAAGTGTCCTCCCCGTGTAGAAGTGTGGCTCGTGTTGTGGATAGTGCCGAGGTCTATGCCCCCAATACTTCTAGCCAACCGCCACCTAGCCAAGAAAATGAAGTTGTTGGGCATGCTCTTGAAAAAGTTAATGAACAATATGTTGATGGTCATGGTGATGTCCAATGTGGTCATGGTGATGATGATGATGACATGCATGAGGATGAGACTCATGCAAATGAGAAGGAGAAAAGGGAACGACTGAAGCGTGAGGCGGACATGGCATGCAAAAACAAGAAGATGGCTCAAGAGGAGGAGAGAGTTAGGAAGCTTGAAAGGGCTCGTCTTGCACTAGAGGATGGATGCGGTGCTGATGATGAGCAAGAGGATGAGATTCATGGCAATGACATCGGTGACTTGGAAGCGTTTGTCAGGCAGCAGGACATGGACCGTGAGATCCCCTATGGTCGTGCATATGCATATGACTCGGATGATGAAGGTCCGGAGGAAGAACTGGACGTGGATGGATTCATGGAGAGAGAGAACCGTATACACCCAGAGGTGACCAGTTTGGAAATAAGAACTCCATTGTTTCGTGATCTCAGGCTGGCCCACAAGGCGGTAGTTGATGGTGGCATGAGTAAGGCGATAGAACCGAGAGCTTGCCCGGAACCGGGTGAACCAAGGGTCAAGGATGAAGACGAGAATGCTTACTTGAAGAAAGGGTTGAAGTTTGTGAGTTTGCAGGCCTTCAAAGTATGGCTAAGTGACTCGGTAATTGCCTTTGGCTCCTAGGTGCATATGCACCCATTGTCGAAATACACATTTCGAGAAGTTGAAAAATTCCGAACAAAAATCCCGCGTGTATATCTAGACATTTTATGTGTGTGCACAAGGTTTCAGTGAAAAACGCCGTTTTTTGTGGCTTGTGTAAAAAAGACAATTTCTGATGCTTCATTCTAACTATTCACGAGACATTTCTTTATCTTTTTTACACAAGCCACAAAAAACGTCGTTTTTCACCGAAACCTTGTGAACGCACATAAAATGTCTGGATATACACGCGGGATTTTTGTTCCGAATTTTTCAACTTTCCAAAATGTGTATTTCAACAATGGGTGCATATGCACCTAGGAGCCAAAACGCCGCTCTCTGAGTGACTATGCTATTAGGAACCATAGACCATATCTTGTTGGGCACTCGGACCAAAAAGTGCGTTACTCCATCCATTGTGACCAAGGATGCCCATGGGCGGTCCATGGAAGAAGAATTAAAACCGGGCAATGGCTGTTAACAAGTTGTGTGTGTCACTCGTGCAGGCCACCGTCAAAAAAGAAGCCTAAAACACACCGTCAACTCACGTCTGAGTTTCTCGGGTTTCAATTAATGAAAGAAGTATCAAGTGATCCAACTGTGAAGGTGAAGCTCCTCATGACGATGGTGAAAAAAATGTATGGATACAAAGTCAAGTATGGGAAGACATGGAAGGCCAAGTCAAATGCTTTAAGGATGTTGTATGGTAGTTGGGAAGAAGCATACGATCGCCTCCCGCGGTTGTTGGGAGCGATTGGCCACAGGAACCCCGGCATGTACCATGTGGTCGAGGATGATGGTCATGGGGTGTTTCACCGTG